>NW_027526203.1:14676699-15116699 GCF_048455015.1 Haemaphysalis longicornis | reverse complement strand
GCACCAGATACACATTTATACACGCGCTATGAGTATCATTGCAATGGCGGAAGACATTTGGCTCTCCTTTAGTTTAAGAACTGCTTCTCCAGAATCAACGTCCTCCGAAGTTAGGGTGCACGTGTTTTCTTTACGTGCCGTCACTTGCACCTGACACTCAGCACAACGTTAGCGCCGCAAGCACTAAGGTCTGTTTTCTGCAGCAGGCAAAGTGCTAATTTAGCGCCCTGGTAACGCGCGGGGTTCCTACTATGGAGACCCGTATTCGATTGGCATACAAATTCCAATGTACGCAATTTTGTTTTCAGCCTAGTCAAGTTATTTTAGCAAAATGAATCCACATACGCGTATTGGCAGTAATTTTAACACTTTGTAAGCGTTTTTACTCCTTACATTTGCGACAATGTCTTGTACCGTACAGAAACAACGGTGGTTTTTTGCACAGTTTGCACATAAATGTTTTGATTTTAACCAGAAATATGTTTGATAAACCGCCCTCGCGCGGAAAGAAAAATAAACAGCCCTATAAAACCTTCCAGAAGACGAAAAAAACCTAGCGCGCAGTACACGGTATCTGCAAAAGCAGAATAATTGCAGGGGTAAACACATTTCGTCGTTATGGTTATGTAAGTGGAGAGAATTTTCGGAAAATAATTATTGAGAACGAAGAAATAAAAATAAAAAAAAAAATTCTGAGAACTAACCAAAGTAAAATACATATCTTGTACACGGCCCTCAAACGACGAAAACATGAAAATACATAAACGAAAACAGAAAAAAACCCTTCAAAACATTGACCCTGTAGCGCCCTGTATTTGTAAAAAATGAATAATTGATAATGTTAACATGTTTCTTCATTATATTTCTGGAAATGTGCCCAATTGGTCGAAAAAAATAAAAAAATGAAAATTACTAATACAGATTACCTGACATAACTAAACATATTAGTCTTATACAGGCCCTCACGCGAGTGAGAAAACTATAAAAACTTTCAAAATATAAACGAAAACAGAATAAAATTGCGAAAAAGAATGATCCGCGTAACTTAGTCTATCCGCACAAAAATGCATAATTGGCGAGGGTAACACACCGATTGGTTAACTGGTGCGAATGTGGATTATTGGTCGAAGGAAAAAATCGAAATAGAGAAAGGCTACGTGGAAACGATTGCCCGTTGGTTGATAATTCTCGAAATTTCTGTATTATAACTGTTGTGTAACTGTGACTGAGTGATTATTAGCCACGATAGTGCTCTCAGCAGTCGGACTTCGCACCATTGATGTATAGATAATGTTGGTAAATCACAAGTTACAGCAGTATTCTGTGACCATGCTTCTACCGTAGAAACCCATGCAGTGACGGCAAACGAAGGTTCTGGTAGGGTTGCGGCTCCACGGTGAACTACGACACGTGGATCAAACAGCGTAATAATGGAGTCCTCATTGCAGGTATTGCAGTATTATCTCTTCCAAGGTGCCTGCGTTACAGTGACATCTACGCAGCATTCGGTAGAAAGCTGGCTGAAAACGTTCGCTGTATAAAAGGGAGCATTAAACAAAAAAAATGCTCCCATTTAACACTTCTCACCGTAGGTTTCACGAACAAAAGCTGATTATGCACACAACATTTAATTAATGCTTGTCTTTGGTTAAAGTTTCGTCGCTTGCAGTCTAGCTATATCTGCTAGATGACAGCATTGATCCTTCCCCTTCCAGTGAAGGTACGTGCAGCCAGCCCAGCCAGCGTACCATCAATGGTGATAGTGCGGAACCAAGCGCCGGCCTAGCAGCTTTCTGTGTCCCTCTATCCTGTGTTCCTCTAGTATTCGTTCATGGGAACGCATTCAGAAGAGTGTTTTCGTATGTAGTCATTAAAGGGACACTGAACTGAATTTTTCAAACTTCATTGCATAGACTGCCCTAAATAAACACACTTTTCATGATTGATCCAGCCGAAAACGCAGCTTTCAAGAAGAAAAATACCATGCCACATTTGCGGCGGCCGCAACTACACTGGTTTCAACAGCTCCAATATTGGAGCTGTTGAGACCAGTTTCGGGCCCGTGCACCAACGTGCTTGGCATCCGACGTTATCGTTGTTTGGGCATTCTCGGTATCTCAGGAATCAGCATACCGCGATTGTGCCTGTTTGTCGGCTCAAATAAGCCTGCCAGCACCACTTAGAATCATAACGTTCCCTAGACGAGGCGTACGCGGTGGTTGAACGCCCTCCATCAGACACCATCAGCTGCAAGGCGCTTGAGGCGTCTACGCAGCAGGCCGACAGTCGGCTGATTCGGCACCGTGTCCCCAAGTTTCAGTGCTTATGTTAATACCACGCCAACGAGAACTCGCCAGCGCGCCAGTGTCAGTCTGCCCGAAGTCTGGCAGCTTGTTTGTAAAGCAATGAAGGTTGCAGCGCAAAATGGTTAATGCAGTACACAAAACATTACCCTAATAGAGATACCTCTGCAGAAAATAAAACATGTTCAAGTCAGGATTCTAACCTGCTCATTGCGAGTCACAACATCCAGTGCTTCAGATCACTTGGCATTATAAATTATATATCATACAGGCTGTTTGTTTTTTCAGTTTCAGCATTCTTAAGAGCTTAGTGCATCCCCCAAATCACCAAGAGTATATTATCACTAGCGACTGCATTTCTTAGCAGAAAATGCGATCGCAATTGTGCAGTCGTGCTGCTCACCGCTGTGACAGCTCAACCTGCGCAAAAAGTGCTTCCCGTATTGTGATTTTACGCTTTAGAATAAAAAGAACGGTTGATTTTAATTCCTTATTACCTATATTAACTTCGCTAACTGTTTCCCGCCGTTAATAGGCCTTAGATTTTCTACTAGCGTACTAGTTGACCGGGCATATAATATCCAGCTCACAGCTCCAGTGAAGCGAGGACAGCGAAGCATCGCATGTGCACTTGTGTGGAGCCACTTGGACTTCATCAAATTTACTAAGCTTGATACTCTCTAGAAACTAACGAAGTGAAGCCACGTTCTTCCGGACACAAATATTGTCGTGGCTGAGTTTTGCCTGAGTGAACGAATTGCGACGATTCGCCGGGGTGGCCGCCCGGATAACTCTGTCGGAGGATCGGTGAGGCGCGTAGTAGCGCAGTCTAGCCAATATTTCAAAAGTAAGCGTCGTACGTAACGTCCTAACGAATCGGGAACGAAGATGCAGAGAGGAGGGCAGAACTTTCGGATTGATTTTTTTAATAAATAAAGTGGCGTAAGCGCACGTACAGTCGTCGAAACATGACCTAGGATCTCCAGACTTTAATTTGTACAAGTAATCCTACATTGTTTACAAATCACTGCAGTGTACCATTAAAGCCCCGCGTAGTCACGTGGTTGCCCGGCGCTGAACCGCACCTACAGCTGACCCATTGCAGCTTGGCGACAAGGTGCCGGCAAAGCAGTTGTTTCGCCGTCGCCTATTCACGTTGTGCCGCAGCGGGGGCGCTGCGAGCAAGCGAAGCGATCAGAGGCGCAGTTTTCTCCCCTTCCAGCCGACGGTTATTGCGGAGCAATGAATTGCATTGAAAGATGTAGCGTCGTAGAACTGCCTCTCTCAAATGAGCGCGGAAACCGGCGTGTGTGTCGCATTTGCAAGCACGGCCCTGGGCTGAGGTGTAGTGCACTGATGCCTCAATCCGGCTACGTACAAAGAAATGACACGACTCCGATGGTGCCGTTGGAACCAGCTGTCGTTGTAAAGCAAATCAAATCCACATGAACTACCAACATTTCAATAGATAATTTGATGTTCTCACATCAAAACTCCGGATGCTGCACGTATCGTGGGAGCTGTAGACGTTCCATAGCTCGAGGGATTCCAGGGCAGTAGCAGTAGCGGGGCAGTAGCGAAAGAGAACGAGCAGCAGCTCAACGCGCCGGAGAATAACCAACCCAGTCGAAAGTACAAGGTGAACCGAAACGTGAAGCAAATCGTGTCAAGCGCCAAGAGGACGAAGACGGTGCATAAGGCGTGGCGGAAGCAATGCATCGCAGGTGCTCTATTGAAGAAAACTGCTTCCGCATTCAGAGCACGTAAGAAGCTCTTCGGTTTCCTCTGGCCGTGGGTTGGTTGCAATGACACTACCTATTTGGGTTTGATGGGTGTAATAAATTCGGGTGTGTCGGAACGAAAAGAGGGAATGGTTTACGCGTTCAATGTTAGAGGCACTGGGCTTGCGGCCACAACGAAACGGCCAAACTGACCATCCAGGAAAGTGCGTGCTTCAATTTGACATCATCCAATAATGTGTCTGCAGTTGCGGGTAAGCAGATCAGTGTATGTCACAGCAAGAACAAAGCCATTGTGACCATCATTACTAAGTGACGACTGTTACGAAAGGGAAAGCCGTTCTTCGGCGTTTATTGGCGCCGTGGAGAGAGCGACGCAAAGCCGTGCACGGTGGTCCAAGCGCAGCGTTTCGTACTCTTGCGCGTGCCCCTCGCAGATCCCGTGCGTGCAACGTGCCGCATCCTTGTCGGCGCCTCTATAATCATCACCATGTTGGCGGTAAATTACAAATCCGCAACACCCTCTGCGCCCACCAAATAATCACTGGCATAGATACAAAAGCACAGTCACAGCAGTTGCACTAGTCTAGTAAATTATCTACCGCACGCCAGCTAAACTTGTCAGGTCTTAGTGTGACTGTTTTTGGCAAACACTACCGTCGATTGTCCACGTTCCAGAAAAGCAACTGGAATTTGCCAACTGCGTCCCTCGGCAGCGCTGTGGTCACAGCAGTTTGCAGCATGAAAAGCGAACACAATTCACAACGTCAGAAAACTTCCCGCTTTGTTGGGCAGTAGCCTCCCCGTCACTCTCGCGTATTTCTGCGAGAGCCTTGCCGACTGCACAGTGAAGTCGCTTATGAGCGTTGTCAATGGAGTGGTTACTACGGTCATCTCGGGGTTCCAGTAGCCGGCCTTTCTTTTCTTATGAGGAGAAGTTGAGATTCGTTCTTTTTTCAAGGTGGCCCTTCCTACTTTTTTCTGCGTGGTCATCGCTTTTGCGTTGCGTCAAAGCCTTATCGTAGGGTCTTATGCCTTATTCGTTTGAAGAAAGTTGTCGAGGTAACCCATAAAGTCTGGAAAGGGCATTCTTGAGGTTGCCGACCGCAGACTTCTCAAACTTGCGAAATGAATCTGCATTGGGGTGCGAATTCGAAGCGTTCTTGAGACCAAAACTGGCTACCTCCAAAAACGTCCGAAATAAGCAAGGTAGGTCTTCGTTGTCGTGCGTGTTTGTGTGGAGATCACAGACGAGGCTGCTGCCTTTGCATATATTGCTCTCTTGCAGAGATAACGGTCCTTTTAACTTCCATCCCATGCTTGCATTGTCAGCAACCAAAGCAGGATTCTTCTCGCCCAACTGCACTTTGCTCGATTTCGACACGAATTTCCAGATCTGGTCCGAGCCAACGAGAAGGCTGACTCCTTGTTTAAACTCCATGCCTGGGAAATCAATGGTGTTAGCTAGTGGCTTCCCCTCGGCGACCAGGCGTTGCAGAAGCGTGTTGCCCTTCGGTACTTCAGCGACGTCTTCACAAATGAAAGGCACGACGATGGCTTCACCCTCAGCAGACGAACTGTCATGTTAAGTGAGAAGGGTAGCTCTGACGACTTTAAACTTCTTCTTTGGACCTCCAGATCGGCCGAAAGCACTGGTGGCCAGATCGACTTCGCCAATTGCAGCTAACTTGAGGTTAGAGGTGACGTCTTGTCGAATGAAAGTCCGCTGGCTGCCATTATAAAAAACTCCACGGACGTAACAGCAATTTGCGCGTGTTGACGTGCATCCCTGCATGTCGCGTTTCTGCAGCCGATTCGGATGAAATCAGAGCGGGGTCTGTGGTGCACATGTGCTAGCATGGCGTCGCTTACATGTCCGACACCGGACCTTCTTTTGGCAACTCCGTACCAGATGTCCCTTTGCCGTACATCTGAAGCATCGGCTGTCAGTTGCTAGGCGGGTTCGCTCGTCGGCCAAAGGGATGTCACTCGGACATTCTTCTTTTCTGTGATCGTTGGCGGAGCAGAACAAGCATGACGAAGTATGTGCCCTGTTGTGCAGGACGGCAGCGGTCGGAATAGACTTCCGCTTCTTAAACACTCGGTCAGCCTCCTCCCTTCGTTGAAGCTTGCTGATCTTGAAGCTCTAGACTTCACTCGCGGGAAAGACAGTAGATGTTCTACGTCCTCGGCAGAAGAACTCTGACTGCTCGTGGAAGCGGCGCTGGCTGCAAGGCTCTGCTGTTTGAAGTAATCGACTATAATGTCGCCAGGTATCACCTTTAAAAGCACTTCATTCAGCATAGCCGCGTAAGAAGAAATTCCAACGCCCAAGCTTTCCAGTCCTCACCGGTTCATTTGCACGTGGTCGTGCAGCTTCCTCAAAGCGGGTACGTTGCTGGCTGAATCGACAGGTTGGCGCTTCCGCAGATTTTCAAAATGCTTCAGATCAATGAGTTTGGAATTAGCAAAACGATTCTTCAAAATATCAAGAGCATCTTGGTAGCAGGACTCTGTCACTTGCAGGCCAGCAACGGCTTCAGCAGCAGCTCCGTAAAGAAGCGAAACGAAGTAGTGAAAACGGTCAATATTAGACAGCCGGGATTCTCGTGTACGGAATGGCGAAACATGTCCCAGAAAGGTTGCCACCGCGTTATCGCTCCGTCGAAGCGGAACAGTTCTAGCTTCGGGAGACGTGCTCATACCTCACGAGTCGGAGGTAAGGGCTGTCCGGTAGACTGTCATCTTATGGAGGAGCAGCCTGGAGCGCCGAAGATGACTTCACCACCTGCATGTGATGCTCGAGTAAAGCCACTGCGCTGGTCGCTGCGTCGTCATACTGCATGACCGAAGCGTAGTCTTCCGCTGCTTGTTCTTGGGTCAGGTGGGCTTCAAGCTCGGCGTTAAGTGCGGACAATGCTGCATTGCTCGCTCGAAGACGCCTGTGAAAGACACGAAGGGCGGAAAGGTTCAACTGCTGAGACAGTAGCAGCTGGTCCACCTCGCTGATGATCTTCGTGTTCATAGCCCGCCGTGACGCGCGCTTGCTCTTGACTTGATCCATGACGGTCGTAGCTGAAGAAGGGCGTACCCAGCTCGTCAGGAGAAGGCTCGCCGAAACGCTGGCTTGCTTCCCGGGTTTTCGGCACCGATAATGTAGAGAAAGGGACGAGCCGCCCAGACACATTGTGATGAGTGCTTTAGTCGAACATGTTGGTGATGCTAATGGGCACGAGGGAGGCGAGGCGCCATCTTTTGCAACAACGACTTTGCGCTCCGCTGGTCATGCACCTTCACAAGGCTGAATGGCCTTGCCTTTTTCTCATTTGCAGCCCACCTATTTCTCAGATCAATGACACCTAGCATGTAATTTTGTTTCTTATTGTTTCCGAAAGCTCCATGGCTATCCCAAGCAATTGGGCTCATTTCGCTAGCCACATCTGCAAGATCCGTCCCCTACTGCAGTAGCAGCGTGTGCCAACAGTAGTTTCCTCTATTTTTTCAGGCAATTTAAAGAAAGTTTCGGGAACGTCCTAGCCGGCCTAATGAGGGCATGAATAATTTCACGAGTAAACATGAAGACAGGCCTTAAGACCGGGTTCTTTTGTATATCTTGGGGTTCTCGCCCAGGATTTCCTTTTTGCCTGCCCAGAAAAAAAAAACAAGGAGCCGTTTGCGGGCATTGTTCCCCATGTAAAGCTAAACAAGGTCTGTTAGAATATGACGTGTAGCTTCGAAATTTCAACATTAGCCACAATATGCCCAATAATGAAATGAGATGAATCAACTGGTGAGCCTATTAGACATCAATAAGGAGTACGGCTTCCCAAGCGATATCACCCCGAGCCAACTAGTTATTGTATTCAGGCTTCTATCATGCACAAGCAAGCGCACTCTTGCCTTACCACCATATTACTATACAAATGCCTATTACCAGCAGTGTGGAGAAGATATATTTGGCCCCCTAATTCGTGATACTTCCAGTTTAGGGAGCCGAACTAGGTTCTAGGTAACTAGGCAATTATAGAGAATAATTAGGCCTAGTTAGAGAATAACTAGGCAATTATAGAGAAAAAGGAAGACGGGAGGCGGATGGTTTTGTTCTACTTTCAGCATGAATGCGGGCATTTGAGCTCACTTTGAATTGTAGGAAACCTAATTAAATGCCTGTGGGATTGCCCACAAGACGTTTACGTATCTCGTGGATGTCTATGCGATCGCTTTGACACCTCACACGGCACGTGAATATGGCACATTACAATAGGAAATATCACATAAAATTTCTGCAATTTACCATCATTCATTTCAAAAGCATCACAAATTTCTCATGTACGTTTATCTCATGGGTATATTTCCAATTGTGAAAAAACTTTGCAGACGCTCCCCAGAAAGACGTAGTATACCTCGTAATAACTTCTGCAGTTTTTCATTTGCTAACCTAAGACAAATGCCAAATGTTTGCAGTAACATTTTGGGAGAATTAATAAATTGATAGACGCTAAGGTGGCGCCACTCTGGAAAAATAAGGCAGCAAATCAATTTTGAAGTTGTAACTTCCACCCGCCCCCCTTCCCCCCAAAAAAGAACAAAAAACAAAAATACGCGGTAGCAATTTCGACTTCCTGTTTACCCCAGCAGAGAGGCTAAACATGATGGTTATATCTTTGGCGCTGTGATAAAGGTATAAAGAAAATGTGTCCTAAAGATAACACAAAGAAACAGTTAAAGGGAGTTTCGCATAGTAAACATGAATTAAACACGAAGTAAATAGGAAAAAATTATTTTCATGACGTGTTTCCCAGCATCCCGGTTTTGCCGTGCCGAAAGCATTACCTTTCGGCTTGCTGTTTACGTCACCAACTGATGTAGTTTCATCTAAAATTCGCTCACACACCACGTATGCGTATTTACTGCACTTTTTACGTCTTGGTCTGCAGCGACACAAAGCAGAACTCAAGTATTTCCAGGGGCTTCTCACGCACCACGCTCCACTACATCCGGCCCACTCCCTTGCCGACGAATCGTCTTCGGCTACCTAAAGCCTGTTTCGGTTACCTACGTTATGCTAGGTATTTTATATTCGCAAGGTATTTCATGGGCCCTATTCTCGACTGCACATATCCCCAGGCAATTCGTCATGTTTTTTTTGCGTAAGCAATCAGTGACGTGTTGCACGTATAGCTATGACGACATGCAGTGTAATTTGACGCTTCACTCATAAAGATCGCAACCAAGGTATAAAACATTGTGCATAAAAGATATAAAAACCCTTGACATGAATTATAAAAATTTAGACGGTCGCTGAGGTTGGCAAAAGAAACACATTCTGCAGGTCAAAATTGGCGTCAACACCACTAGGCGATCCAGTAACGTTGATCCAAAAGTGAGTGAAAGGGGGATGTTGAGCTAAAGAACATCACACAATCTTTTTTACCGCATCTATTTATTTCTTTCAATCGCTTTTAGTAGCATAATTGAGCTCTCTGTTTCAATGCAAGCTTTGTAGCGTTATCACCTTCCCGGCCGCCACCGCCGCCATGCTATCGTCTGCTGCTATGTTACAAGTTATGGCGTGATCAGAGAATAAGACGGCCTCGACATCTTGCTCCGTGGCCGCGACCATCGGTTGTATGACACATAAAGAGCAGCGGAGCGCTACGCCTGATAACCGTGGAGAGCACCGATGTCGCCGATTCACTCATTCGTCAAGCTCGACTTCAATCAGTGCTGTAATGATCCAGAGTCAATTTTAAATGCAGAGCATTTCTTAGCCTCGCCTGTTCCTGCGTCGGACGGTGTCAACAGTTTCGCGTCCGCAGCAGGTGCGCCTCCCCTTCCCTCCTCTCTCTCAACAGCAGCTGGCGCGCGCATGAGTCGTGGTCAGCCCGTTCGCTCCGTGGCGGTGTCGGCCTAACAGGTGCGTGATAGCAGCGCGGTGGGTCGTGGAAGGGCGCGCGCTGCTTGCGCATGCGCGCTCTCCCCCCCGTACTGCTCTCCCTCTACTGCGCGCACTGCAAATATAGCGGCTAGCGGTCGCTCGTGTTTCAGTCACTGCGTTGCTCCTTCCTTCCTTGGTTGACGCTCGTGCCCACGTTTACTCGTGTCTGCTACTCCAGCATCACGGAAGAAGCGATGGAAGCAACACTGCCTTCAATCAGTACTGAGGCCCCAATGCTCTGCATTTACTCGTGTTCCACTCGCGGGAAGGCGCGGGATTTTTTTTATTGTTATTTTTCTCTTGAGTTCTATCATGTGACCCAGCACCTTACTAGAAGTGTGGACAAATGCCATGCATTGGGTTCTCTTTGTCATGGAGAAGCTTGTACTGCCCTCTTATGTTGCGGTTACGCAAAACAAATGATTTATTTTTTAGTGCCAAACAGAAAAGCATAATACTGCACGTTATTTGTATGCTCCGTGATCGCTGACTTGGAAACAGTCGAAACTATTATTTCTTTCGGTAGAAAACATTCTTTAAACAGCGCGTCATGCGAAACTGCGCCTGATGCAAATTCCCGGACATCTCGCGGCGCCGAAGGTCGGCGAAATTTTTCGCCCTATTTCGCGGCAAAAACAGCAGCCATTTTCAAGCGGTTACGTAACATTACGTCACTTTTACGCAGTGTGAAGTTGCCAATGTGTGACGTGTTCTTCCCCACCAACTGTTTAATTTACGTCACGCCTTCTCAGCCAATCACAGAGAGGGGGTGTATTACAAGTTGAATAGCAAAGACAGGCGTACGTTGTCATGCCCGGTGCATTTAGTCTAGTTTTTCATTGCCGGCCCAGAATTATGGGCTTTGTGTAAAGAGAAATAAGGCAAAATTTCGAACTGGTTCCCGTAAACGTCACGAAACGTCAAAATGACGACAGCACACGCAATGGCTTTGTCACCAGGAAGCACGTGACCAAAATTGAAAGCCAATCACAAAAGACTTCCGGCAAATTCCCAGATTTCGCGGAAATTTGTGCAGTCGAGAATAGGGCCCCATATCGCACGTAATCGCCACCTACCTAACCTTGATGACAGCTTTACACGCGCTTTGTTAACGCATATAATCCCGTCTTGTTTATTGCGTTAGCAAGAATTCTGTACGGAGAAGCATTGATCCTCAATAAAAACAGGTATAAAACATCAGTCATCTGCATTACAAATCACTTTTCTTAGCTTTTCGCGTAACGTTTGTCTAGAAGACGCTTTGTTTTAGCAGATTGGGTTCGTACACCATTATTCATAAGTACGCTCCCTAAATTAACTGACGCAGAATAAGCTTAAAAACTGTTCTTTGGTGCACAAGGCCAGCCATTCCTTGCAAGACCAAAAAACAAACATCTCGACTTGCTTAGCGCACTGTTCAGTCCCCGCAATCGCTTCAGGATCACCACCAATTTCAGGTATCGGGTAAATTTGCGGGAGGGAATTGGAACATTGCATATTTATTTGCAGCATAAAAATAAAGTGAATCAGTTAATTAACGAGCGCCGTCGGGTTCAAAATAGGGATTACCAGAGGCTAACACGTGTCCTTCCAAAATCTGAGCACTGCCTACTTGTGATGCTGAAACACACACGCCTCCAATGTGTAAATGTAATCAGACGCCCAAAAATGAACGCAACCCCTGTTTAGTCTGACCTAATATCTGAGAAACTGGCGTGGACTTTGGTGGTTGTACTTTTGCAGCGTCGCCGTTTCATAATGAGCCCAAACTCGTCAACATTACCCAAAATAAGTACATATGGGGGATGGCGGGGCGCGGTCCGTGCGCACATCACAGCACTACACGGTTCGAGTGGTTGACGCTGGGTGGAGGGAAGCCGCCGCAGCCTTAATTCTTCGAGCAGGCCTCTGCATCGCAATAAATCGTTCGGAGACGCCAGCTGTTAGCCTTACGAGTCGCTGCCGCTGTCATGTCATAAATTATCGACGGCGAAAGCGCTAACAAGGTATCCTTGTTGGCGACATTCGCGAACCCCGCGCGCCAGCTGTCTTTTTTGCTGTGCGGGTTTGTTCTCCCGGATCACCGAGCTCCATCCAGCACTTCAGTCGGGTAATGATTTGTTAATATACGCCAGAATTTATTCTGATGTCCAGTGAAGTTCATTTAAGGTTTCACGTGCTGATACAAGTACACACTCATACCCGAAACAACCAACTACGGTTGAATCGTTTAAACAAAAAGGAGACGTTATACCGAAAAGGCTGATATCAATATTACTCATGAGAATGACATTTTCAGTTTGAGTGGTATGAAATTCAGAATGTTCTGATTGTCGTCACAAATGTACGAACTGGAGATTATGGAGAGCAATAAATAAAGTCGAATATTCGGGTCGTATTACGTTGGTATAGAAATATATGATCAGTTCAATCCAAACAGGTTCTCACCTAGTTGTTTCTAATTACATATGAAAATTTTCTTTAAACAGGAAGCTACTAGGCGCCCACTCACGGGACAGCCATGTTTAGTCGTCTACCTGTGGAGTAGTTTGCAGGAGGGCCTCAGTAAGGTCAAGTACGAGATAATGATTTATAAAAGATAAGAAGTTGAAAGTAACATCAAATTATTTACCGATGCATGGAAACGAACATGGAGCGCGATATCGCGACGCCTCGCATTAATTGTTGCCTCCTTGGATGCTCAAGCACTTACGAGAAGGGCCTTCTACCGTTTCTAAAGCCAGCCGTACTTGGCCAGTGAGAGCATTTGGAGTTGTAGTGTGCGTGTCATATAATCGGTTCCTGCGTACTTGCCTCTCCAAGTGAGTCCGTGCGCGGAAAGAACAATAAATCGGGTTTGTGTTATTTTATTGCAGCCCAGACGGAACACTATGCAAACAGCCCACTACTCTCTGATATATTCTTACGTGCTGATAAAACAGCCAACATTTAAGTGGACAGCTGCAGGGTTCAAACATTAGATTGCCGCAACCCTGGCATCACAAACACGGGTACGAGATGTACTCTCTCTCTCTCTTTATATGTACATACATACATACATACATACATACATACATACATACATACATACATACATACATACATACATACATACATACATACATACATACGTACATACATACATACATACATACATACATACATACATACATACATATAAAAATATAAATATACGAAATATATAAGGTAACTTGAACTGACTCCGCTACTGTCGTATACCTTCTAGAGTGCACTGTTTGTAGTCAACCCTATATAGGCCAAACTGAAACGCCCTTCCGAATACGGTTCAATAATCACCGCTCTCACGCAAAAAGTTGTCCTTATTTTCCCCTGTCAAGACATGTGAACGGTCCCGGTCACACAATTGAACATCTTAAAGCAACAATTCTAGAAACCGCTTTCAAAACCCACCACGACAGCGAGGTTCGGGAATCTTATCTAATTTATAAGTTTGGGTCAGCGACGCCTGTTATTAATGAACGTTCTGAAAAACTAACTTGCTTACCCCTCGATTAAAATTGGCGACCTCATTATTTTTATCAAATTGATTATAATCGTACCCTTGAGTTTCCCACCAAAATTTGCAGAAACTCTCCAAATAAAGCAGCTTTATTAGCCTAGTGTGGCTCAACAATGCGATTTGTCCTTGGGAAGGAGGCCGCGTTCCCCCCACCACTTGGAAACGTTTAACCCTTTGTGATCTACGGACCCTATCAATTTCGTGTTGGGTTGCTAGCTCGCTGTGCGATGTTCTTTTGTGCACTGTATGTATTCTTTCCATCCGCGTAGGGCACACGTAAAATACAATCTTCGTTTATGCCGGTATGGATCCGGCTGAACCACTTTCCCAGCCATTGAATAATTTATTGTATACTTTTCCCTTCTTTTTGAAACCGCGATTGTCCGATATTCCGCAATGCGTGAACTTTCAGCCCACGCCACGTACGTTGCCCAGTCGTGGTGCAATCTTGAGAGCTGCCATGTTAATACGATCCCCTTCTCTCTCGCCCTCTCTCTCCCCCTTTTTTCTCTGTTGTTGTTGTACCATGGTCATAGCCCCACTGCATGGATACTGTCCGTTTCCGAAACATCTTCCCCTCCGTCTCACAGTTTTCCGCAAAGCTATATAAGAAATGTGTTACAAACGTTTGTGACAGCAAATCATGTAACTGTACTCTGGTGAAGGCAAGTCCCAATGCCGCTACGTGAACAAAGTCCTTTTTTTAAGGTTATTTCTATGTATTCGACTCTTTCCTTATATATATATATATATATATATATATACATACATACCTCGGCAAAGTTGGCGCGGCTCACTCAAACTCAGACTCAATGCTGAGCAGCACATCTGCGCTCACTCAAACTCAAACTCACATTGAGCTCAAAACTCAGAACTCACTCGGACTCAAAACTCAAAATGTACTCAGAACTCAAAATGTACTCAAACTCAAAATGTAATCAAAACTCAAAATGTACTCAAACTCAAAATGTACTGAAACTCAATATGGACTCAAAACTCAAAATGTCTCAAAACTCAAAATGTACTCAAACTCAAAGTGTACTCAAACTCAAAATGGACTCAAACTCAAAATGGACTCAAAACTCAAAATGGACTCAAAGCTCAAAATGTACTCAAACTCAAAGTGAACTCAAAACTCAAAATATACTCAAACTGAAAATGTACTGAAAACTCAAAATGTACTCAAAACTCAAAATGTACTCAAACTCAAAGTGTGCTCAAACTCAAAATGGATTCAAAACTCAAAATGTACTCAAACTCAAAATGGACTCAAAACTCAAAATGGGCTCAAAACTCAAAATGTACTCATAACTCAAAATGAACTCAGAACTCAAAATGGGCTGAGATTTCAAAATTAATTCAGAACTCAAATGGCCTCACAGCTCTCTCATGCTAGGAATTTACTCGGGGTCAGATGGACTCTGATTTCATTAGCAGTCAGTGTTTTCAAATTCACGCGTAATAAAAATATTACGGGCGCAAATTCGTGAGCTCAAACTCTTGCATTCGCCACGACATGACATCGTAGCTCCTGTGAGGTCGGAAACAATTTTCGTTGCAGATTTAATACAGCTATACCTGCTGCCCATGAAGAGTAGCGCTGGTTAAGCAATTGTACGTATATATTGGATACCAAACTCTTGATGTAGGCTCCGTGTTCGTGTTCATGACAGAGGCGGTCCAGGCTCGATGGTGTGCTGGGTCCCCAGGTCGAAACAAGCAAGATTGGGTGAGGGGACGTGCGCTCACTGCTCCGTTCATTTATGTCGAAGCTGTTTAGGGTTACGGTTGAGTAAATTCTTGCTCTGCATCCTGAAAAAACGCCTTGTGTCAAAGCGAACTATCTCCGCGAATCTCTGAAGCGGATATCTCTGAAGTTCATGGATATACCTTTGCTGTTTTATTGTGTAGCAGTCTTTGCCGAGTACACCCCTCCCCCTATCCCCGCCATGATCTTGTAACGACCTGCATATACACAAAAATGCAGATATCACGGAAGTTCAACCTGTAATCATTATTAAGCGTAAATGTAGAGAATTGATAAAACTGAATGTTAAAAATCTAAAAAAGAAATGAGAAAAATATCGAAAATGGCGAACCGTGTAACACACGGGAGTCATAGATCGCCTCAGATTGGGTGGAAATGCAGAGAGGTGTCGCGCTAAAGAATGTGGAGTATCAAATTGAGGGTCTCGAGGAGGGAAATCACGTGGGACAAAAAAAGTGCCTCGTTGTTTGCTAAGGCACTTGTATTAGTTTTTACTAGCATTTGCTAGGTGGGATGAGCTCTCGTAGCTCGGAAAAACATCACGCTGTCGTTGTAAGCCATGACCGCCCCCGTGCCCAGCTGTTAACTTCCAGCATGTACGCGTGTGTGAGTGTGTGTGTGTGTGAGTTTGAGAGAGTGTGTGAGTGAGAGATTGAGAGAGTGTGTGAGAGAGAGTGAGTGAGCGAGAGAGGGTGAGAGATAGTGAGAGTAAGAGAGTGAGAGTGTGGAGAGAGAGTGAGACAGTCTGAGAGTGTGAGATTGAGAGAGTGAGAGAGTATGTGAGACTGAGACAGAGTGTGAGAGACAGTGTGAGAGTAAGAGAGAGAATGTGAGAGTGAGAGAGGGAGATAGTGAGAGAGTGTGAATGAGAGAGAGAGGGAGAGAGAGAGTAAGAGACTGAGAGTGAGAGAGAGTGTGAGAGTGAGAGTGTGAGAGTGTGAGTGTGAGTCTGAGAGTGTGAGAGTGAGAGTGTGCGAGAGTGAGAGTGTGTGAGATTGAGAGGGTGAGAGTGAGAGTTTGAGACAGTGAGAGAGTGAGAGTGTGAGAGTGTGAGATGTGAGTGTGAGAGTGAGAGTGAGAGTGAGTGAGAGTGAGAGTGAGAGTGAGTGTGAGTGAGAGTGAGATTGAGAGTAAGAGTGAAAGTGAGAGTGAGAGTGTGAGTGTGAGTGTGAGTGACAGTGAGAGTAAGAGTGAGAGTGTGAGTTTGAGTGAGGGTGTGAGTGAGTGTGAGTGCGAGTGTGGGTGAGAGTGCGAGTGTGGGTGAGTGAGGGTGTGAGTGTGAGTGAGTGAGAGTGAGAGTGTGAGTGTGAGTGTGAGTGAGAGGGTGAGTGTGAGTGAGAGTGAGAGTGAGAGTGAGAGTGAGAGTGTGAGTGTCAGTGTCAGTAAGAGTGAGAGTGAGAGTGATTGTGAGTGAGAGTGAGAGTGAGATGTAAGTGAGAGTGAGAGTGAGAGTGTAAGTGTGAGTGTGAGTGTGAGTGGCAGTGGGAGTGGGAGTGAGAGTGAGAGTGAGAGTGAGAGTGAGAGTGAGAGTGAGAGTGAGAGTGATAGTGTGAGTGTGAGTGAGAGTGAGAGTGAGAGTATGAGTGTGAGTGTGAGTGTGAGTGAGTGTGAGTGAGAGTGAGAGTGTGAGTGAGTGTGAGTTAGAGTGTGAGTGTGAGTGTGAGTGAGAGTGAGAGTGAGTGTCAGTGTGAGTGTGAGTGTGAGTGAGAGTGACAGTGAGAGTGTGAGTGTGAGCGAGAGTGTGAGTGTGAGTGTGAGTGAGAGTGTGAGTGAGAGTGTGAGTGTGAGTTGAGTGTGAGTGAGAGTGAGAGTGTGAGTGTGTGAGAGTGTGAGAGTGTGTGTCAGTGCGTGAGTGTGAGTGTGAGTGAGACTGAGTGTGAGTGTGAGTGTGAGAGAGTGAGAGTGAGAGTGTGAGTGTGAGTGTGAGTGAGTGTGAGTGTGAGTGTGAGTGTGAGTGTGAGTGAGAGTGAGAGTGAGAGTTTGAGTGTGAGTGTGAGTGTGAGTGAGAGTGAGAGTGTGAGCGAGAGTGTGAGTGTGAGTGTGAGTGAGAGTGAGAGTGAGTTGAGTGTGTGTGTGAGTGAGAGTGTGAATCTGAGTGAGAGTGAGAGTGTGAGTGTGAGTGTGAGAGTGTGAGAGTGTGAGTGAGACTGTGAGTGTGAGTGTGAAATAGTGAGAGTGAGAGTGTAAGTGTGAGTGTGAGTGTGAGTGTGTGAGTGAGTGTGAGTGTGAGTGAGAGTGATACTGTGAGTGTGAGTGTGAGTGAGAGTGTGAGTGTGAGTGTGAGTGAGTGAGTGTGAGTGAGTGAGTGAGCGTGTGAGTGTGAGTGTGTACCTTTTGCTATATACATTTTGCAATATCCTCATAATTATAACCACAAAGCATTTTTATATTTGTCCCACGTGATCCCCCTCGACGAAACCTTTAATTTGATACCCCACACACCCTAGCAGGGTCATATGGAATTCATACCAAACTAACCATGGCTCTCATGACTGTAACCAGGACGCATTATTTAGGTGTACGACGTTATTCCCCTAACGGGAACCTTCAATTTGACGAACCACATGCTTCAGCGGCCTCACCTTGAATTTAACCCAATCTATGACTCATAATGGCTATCGCATGATTGGAACTACGAAGCCTTTTTTTATTTGTACCACGTGATTCCCCTCGTCAAGACCGTAAATTTGATACCCTACACGCCCCAGCGGGGTCACTTCGAATTTTACCCCAATATAAGACTCGCCATGACAATCTCATGGTTATAACCAGGAAGCATTTTTGTATTTCTCCCACGTGATTTCACTCATCAAGACCATTAATTTGATACCCATCACTCCTAGAGGAATCAATTTGAATGTTAAACCGATCAATGACTAACCATGACTATCGCATGATATAGCCCTACCACATTTTTGTCCCACGTGATTTCCCCTATTGGAACCTTCAATTTGATGCCCCGGACACCCAGTGGCATCATTGTGAATTCTAACCTAATTTATGACCCATTTTCACTATGTCATGATATTAATCAGGAAGCACGTGATCAGGAAGCACGAGACCTTTAATTTGATACGCCACACGCCCTAGCGCCATGAACTTGAATTTTAACCGAATGTATGACTTACCATGACTACGTCATGGTATATCCATAACGCATTTTCGTCCCGAATGATTCCCCACATCGAGATCTTGAATTTGATTCCCCACATGCCCTCGCAGCGTCATTTTAAATTTTAACCCAATCTATGACTCATTACGACTGCCTGATGACTACAATCAGGAAGCATTTTTTTATTTACCCCGCGTGATTCCGTTAATTCGGACCTTTCATTTGATACCTTACACGCCTTAGCCTCATCAGTTTCACTTTTCACCCAATCTAATGTGGTCATTATTCTGTGTTAAGGGGCGCTGCCCAGTAAATTCAGCTAGTTTATTTGAAACAGCAGAAAGGACGGCCCCCGCCCCATTTCCCCCCGGCTCTCACCTCTTCCTTTGTTACCCCTAGTATATCAAGCTGTTAACAGTAGCAGGCGAACAACCAGCACGCCAGCGCCGCCGTGTGCTTTCCCACCACCCTTTCCCATGCTCTTAGTTGATCCGTGAGGAGGAAAAGTTAAGACAACCCTTTTTTATGACCTCACCAGTCAATTATCACTCACACGCCCAGCCGCGAAAATTAGGTATACAGCAAGTGCTTATGGCCATGAAAATTCAACAAGAAACTAAAAAAAATCAGACACCCCTCCTTCCCAACCGATCATGCAGATCGCGATTGGTGCCGTACCCGCAGGTAACCTGAATTCCGAGCCCACAGTGACGCATGAAATTTAACAGCCAACCATAGCTGCCTGCTCGGCTACTCATATGTACTCAAACTCAAAATGTACTCAGAACTCAAAATGGACTAAAACTCAAAATGGACTCAGAACTCAAAATGGACTCAAACTCAAATTGTACTCAAAGCTCAAAATGGACTCAAACTCAAAATGGACTCAAACTCAAAATGTACTAAGAACTCAAAATTTACTCAAACCCAAACTGTACTCAGAACTCAAAATGGACTCAAACTCAAAATGTACTCAGAACTCAAAATGTACTCAGAACTCAAAATGGACTCATACTCAAAATGTACTCAGAACTCAAAATGGACTCAAACTCAAAATGTACTCAGTACTCAAAATGGACTCAGAATTCACTAGGTCTCAGGCATACTCAAACTCAATCGGACTCAAACTCAGTCGGGATCACTCGGCTCAAACTCACTCAAGCTCAAACTCACCATGCCACACTAGCCTCGCGCTCACTCAAACTCAAACTCACGCGTAAGCTTGAGTCCAAATGAGTCTGAGTGAGTGGACTCATGAGTGAGTTCGCCGACCTTTTTATATATGTATATATATATATATATATATATAGTCGTGAAGTAGAGTCCTCAGTTGCTGCAGGAATACGCACAGAGTAGAAGTACGCTCTTCGGAGACTTTATTCTCAGGTCGAAACATTGGAAATAAAGTCTCCGAAGAGTGTACTTATACTTTGTATATATATATATACATATATAAGGCGTTGCGCTGCTCAGCACGAGGTCGCGGGTTCGATTCCAGGCCGCGGCGCCCGGTTTTCTGATGGAGGCGAAAAGCAAAAACGCCCGTGTGTACGAGATTTCGGCGCACGTTAAAGATCCCCAGGTGGTCAAAATTAATCCGGAGCCCTCCACTACGGCGCGCCTCATCGCCTGCGTTGCGTCGGCGCGTTAAACCCTCCAATCAATCAAATCAATATATACATATATATATATATATATATATATATATATATATATATAGCGAATCAGAAAGGGGAATTGAGTGGCTCGGTGACTTTCGACAGAATTAACGTTGGCAGTCAAGAATACCTCGGAAAGCAAAGGGGGGGATGCGGTAGGTCATAAAAACAGATGAATTTTTTGAGTCAGAAAGAAAGTGGTGAAAAAATGCCCGCCGGGTGGGATCCAAACCCACGACCTCCAGAATACCGGTCTGGTGCGATGATCACTACGCTACCGAACTTTCTCGGGTATTTATGTTAAAGGAGCCATGAAGAGAAAACACAAGTTTGGTTCATTCGAAAGATTGCATCGTTAGAACCATACTGACACCACTTTTAACACAAACTTCGCTCAAATAAGCTACATAATTAGGAAAAAAGGGAATGACCGTGCGACCCACCAGCTCATTTCCCGCAACAGAACCTATGATGTCACACGAGAATGCTCTGCGATTCGCGGATGCCAGCAAAAGCAAACGCAAGTTAGGCAGGGCTTACCAGTTTGCATAGGGAGCTATATGCCCGTTAAACATACTGCACATTCCTTTTATGACACTAAGAACGGTGGAGGAAGCGGTTGAAGTCCCGAATAAAAACGCAAGCGTCGAATGCGAATGCGTACGAAACTACCGCCAGCCGAACTCGACATCTCGCCGTCGCCACCGTCGCACAGACAAATGTTCGGGTTCGAGGCTCTTCGGGGCCAACGAACAGTCCCAGCACGCACTGCCAGGACCTTGCTTGGTATCGTAATCCCTTCACAGGAGGTTGGCCGTCATATCGCCAGCCAGCAAAGGTAAAAAAAAAATTCACAGCATATCCACGGGGTGAATGATGATGAGTGGGCGAAGCTCCTGAGGGGAAATCATCGGTAAAACCGTGACTCTTCAGTGAAAGTTCGCCAACTTCATCTGTGTCCAAACGTAACGTCTAGAATGTCTCGCTTAAACCGCGCGTCGGCACCTTGGGGCTGAGCTCGGCTGATGCGTTTTGCAGACGCCTCACGAGCTCTCACTGCATCGGGGTGTGCCTACCGATACGCGCGCTTTCTCACCACTTCCCGTTCTCTGACGTTTTGGAGATCCTCTTCGCGCCGCAGCCGTGCCGCTTCGCGTACGGCAGGGTCCTCGCGCCGTTGCCGTGACGCTTGGGCCTCTCGTTCTCGAACGCTGGGATCTTGGCGGCGTCGTCGCGCAGCCAGACGACACGCTTCGGCCTCCCGCTCTCGTACGGCAGGATCTTGGCGGCGGCGTCGCGCAGCTTCACGGAGCGCTTCTGCCTCTCGGGCTCGCACATCTGCAGCCTTATCCATCGGACGACTCCGAGCGCGCGCCAACAGCGAATGGATTTTATTACAACGCTCCCCGCCATCGAGTAAACAATCCAAGAACTAAACTAGAGGTAGCCACGCCATCTAGTAAACAATCCAAGCGCATCTTTTCATCATATACAAGTACCGCCACCTAGTAAACAATCCAAGAACTAAACTAGAGGTGGCTACATACATACGTCGAGGATGGACAGACCCACGCCTTAAGGAGCGTGGGTCCCCTAAAAATAAAAACGAGGGAAGTAAGGAACAGCAAGACGCGACGAGATAGTGACAGTCGTCGCAGAAGTTTCGGAATGGTGTTGGCTTGCTGCTGTTAGGAGCTCGTTTCCAGTTTACAACCACTGAAAACTTCAGTTTGTTCGAGTACTTTACAATGAAATTTCGTTGCTGCGTTTTGAAATGCCCATGTAGTACGGGCAAATCGTCGAGGGAGTGCGACATCCCCGCCGGTGAGATCTCCTTTCATGTGCTGCCCAACGACGAACCTCGGCGAAGAAAGTGGCCACGTTTTGTGAACTTTGCAAACGGAGGAGAAAGAGAGCTAAAGGAAGTACGAGTGTGCTCGCTTCATTTCCGAGGAAGTGATTATGGCAGGGACCCTTACGTCAGCTCACTCCTGGGACATGCTGGCGCTCGTAGCCGACTTCGTCAAATCGCCGTCAAAGCGTTCTGACCTTGGGGGAAAAAATGCCGTACACATCGCGCATTGACGCTCGTATCTTTCTGGTCGGAGCAGAGAGCTCGCGCAAACGGCTTTCCATACACGACACCGGCCAACTGGCATAAGCGATACTGCTACTGAAATTGAACTATTATTAACCGTAATAAACATACGGCACATACGTACCAGTCTGTATTCGTCCGTCGCGACGGGGCTGACGAGGCAGCTGTGCGGACGGCTGGGCGTTCGTCTATTGTGGCTATCGCGTAATGGTGGCTTTCCAGTCCATCCGCGTATCCCACAACTCCTGCCGCTCGTGGACTTAGAAGCATTGAGCGTTCAAGTGGTGTGAGGTTGTTAAATGCAAGGCCGAGCTTCTAGGCGAGAGTTTTGTGCTCCGGATCAGGCGATTGCATGACTAGGGCTGCGGGTGCACTAGGTTTTACTAGTATTTTTAAAATGGCCGCCGTCTCGGTTTCGGCACGAGTTCCGGTTCCTGTTTGATTCCCGCGTGTGGGTGCTATATGGAGTCGAAATACTAAGTATCTGTTTCATGGACCGGCTGTTTCTGTTCGCATCCGTTTTTTCTTAGTTTCGCATTGTGTTTTACTTGCTGATGTTCGTTTTTTTGTATAATCCTCTTGCTGTTGTGATGTTGATGTGATGAAGTTCTTTTTTTTTTCACTGCTTACTTGACTTGTTGGTATCTGTATTAAGACATGACTAATTATTGTATAACTTTTGTTCGTTATTTTGGTGTGATTTCCTCCACAAGCACCCCTTACTCAATGCCCTGCTGGGCCTTTAAGGTACTTTAAATAAATAAATTAATAAAAATTGAAATATATGTATGTATATATATATATGCAGCCTAGGGTCTACAAACAGCCGCGGGGAAATGCCGGTTGCCTTTGCCGAAAGGCATCACCTTCGGGTAATGAATACAGTGTTCCACAAAACAAAAAAATATAAATATACTTGCAAAGGGCAAAACTGGTGCAAAAAAAACGAAATCGACTTCATTTTACCTGGTAGTCGCAGCATGGCACACGATAAGCAAGTAATTACCGGGGTTATGCAAGTGAGCACAGGATTTTCAGAAGTCATATTCTCCTGGATTTCGGCAGAAAAATAATAGAGATGCTAAAGAGAAAGACGCCTAACCAGCCCTTCGGGGAAAGAAAAGCTGATGAATTCAGATTTTTACTTGAGAACAAGTTTTCCGTGTAGTCCAATGACAACAATGATCTGGACACAGCCAATTAGCATTCCACAAATTCCGTCATTCAGTCAGAACCGGTCGTAGAAGAAAATCAGCCCAAGATATATGAGTCCAAGCTATGAAAAAAAAACTACGCACCTTAGTGACAAATGCAAAAAATATTAGCGTGGAGTGCCTGGGAACAAATAGAAATGGCAGAGTTGTCCAAGTTGATCTACAAAAAAAAGACTGCTCACATCCCTGCATTCAATGTTGCAAAAGTTGAAGCAACATTGAAACACGGAGGAAGTTTGAAAGTGACTAGAAGAAAGCTCACTGTTGGCATAAATAGCATGTATGCACTCCGGGACGCTATGGGTACCAAAGAAATACTCTTGATGACATGCTGAAAATAGCCGCGGAATTTTACAGAAAACTGTTCACTTCCGTCGCTGATTCAGAAGAAAGCTTCTCCGTAACTGGTATCGCCGTGTACGACAGATTAGGTCTCAACGGTGCTTCAAGCAATGAATAAAGGCAGAGATGCACGAGATGATGGCATCATAGCTGATTATCACCGTCTCCTTAATAGGGTGCACTGTCAGAAGATATGGGGAGTCGACTCAAGCATGCCAACAACCCCACCGAATCTACAGGGCACAGGTGACGAAGGGGGTGGCCGTCTGATGTGCGGCTTTCGCCGACCAGAGCGGCAAGAATGAGCCAGAGCCTTGAACGAAAACAGTACAGACTTATATTTAGACAGGCAAAATACTGCACCAGAACGAGGTAACGAATCGTTGATGACAGACAACTTAGATCGAATTCAAATGCAAGAGATAGTTCAAAATTAGGCAAAATGATACAAACAGGAGCATTAACAAATGAAGTTTACGAAGCGGAGTAGTTAACTAAAACAAAAAAAAGGAACAGGTCGATACATATAAGAGACCGAGTCCCACAATATTCACCGACCGGGCCGGATGGTACACCGCTGTCGGATGCGATTTGGCTACCTGGGAAGCGTGGCTTCGTTGTAGGCCAGGCCGTCCGAGACGATCACGGTGATTCGAGGCCCGGGAGTACGTTGGAGTCCTCTAGGGCGCTGGTCGCCGATGGTGTGATGCACAAACTGGCAGGTGCGTTGTCATATCATGACTTCCAAACGTAGCTGGTTTGCTTAGGCGCGGCTTCTCTTTTTGTAACCGCGCCGGCGCGGAGAGAGAGGGCACAACACACAACGCGCCCGCCTCCGTCAGTGAATAACTTCCCTCTTTCTCCCTTCTAGAATCATCGGAGCCCTTTAGCACTGGCAAGGCCGCGCGTGCCTTCTCGAGAGTTCTCGAAGCTTCGGTCTAAGCTGAGCGGCGGAGCTTTTATTTTGGTATTTTCTTGCCGGCGAGCCGGCGAGTGGTCGTGTTACCGCCTCATCGTGCGAGAAAGTTCCAGCATTGTCTCGGGGCGAATAGAACCGAACTTAATGACTCGGACGACTTCAACACGAATTAGGCGCTGTGCAAAAAAATGGAAAAAAAATTATACGGTATTTTTAGACGTCGTACGCTCGAGGTTGTGACACTGATATAGTTTTCCTGGCAGGGCACGTTGGGCTAACAAAACTTTCAGCCCTATTCTCGCAGTGAACAAGCTTTTTAATGGTGCCAAAGGCGTTCAAAAATGCCAATTTAGTTCGTCTTCATAGGAAAGGTGACGCAAAAGGGCTTAAAAATTACAGGCCCATGAGCCTGCTGTTTGTTACGTAGAAATTATTTACAGAGGTACTTTTCATTCACATGAGTTCCACTTTGGACTTTCAACAGCCGCGAGAACAGGCCGTATTCAGGAAAGGTTTATCAACTTAAGACCATATGCACGCTATCAACCAGGCAACCAAAAGTGATCTGAGTATAGTGCACCGCTGCATATGGCATTCATAGATTATGAAAAGGGGTTTGACTCAGTACCCACTGCAGCAGTAGTAAACGCGTTACGTGATCCCGGCGTGGACGAGGCATACATTGTGCTTTTCAAAGATGCAGACGACGCATGTACGGGAAATATACGGCTCCATCACAGAACGTGTAACTTTCTTATACAAAAGAAGGTCCGGCAAGTGGAGACAATATCGCTACAATTACTTGCAGCCTACCTGGAGGTTGTGTTCAGAAAGCTTAGCTGGAGGAAAACCGGAGTGCGCATCAATGGAGAATTTCTCAGCCATCGAAGGTTTGCAGACGTCATTGTCTTGTTCACTCAGAGCAGCCAGGATTTGCAGCGCATGCTTTCCCAATTGTACTCGGGAAGTATGGTTGTAGGCTGAAAAATGAACACGAAAATACCCAAGGTAATGTCGAATCGGCGCGCCAAGGTATATAACTTCCAAGTAGGCAATGAAGTCTTGGAAACAGTCATCTAACACGTACATCTTGGGCAAGTCACAGGTGCTGATCCAAACCATGAACGGGAAATTGCCCGCAAAATAAGCATTCGGTGAGCTGCGTTTGGCAAGAACTCCGATATCCTTACTGGTAACTTTCCTCTGTCACTCAAAAAACGTGTATGTAATCACTGCGTTCTCCCAGTAATGACTTACGGGGCAGAAACTTGGGGTCTCACCAAACGACTTGAAACCAAACAGATCGGCGCAATGGGCCATGAACGCCGAATGCTAGGGGTCACGTTAAGGGACAGGAAAGCAGCCGTATGGGTTAGGAAACAGATCAAAGTGGAAGACATTCCATAGTTCGAAGTAAGCGAAGGAAGCGGGCATGGGCTGATCTCATAATGCGAATAAGAGACAACAGGTGGACCACCCGTGTCACAGAGTGGGTGTCAATAGACCGCAAACACAATAGGGGTTGGCCGAGAACGCGATGGAGAGATTAACTACGAAAATTTGGGGGGAAAGCATGTACTCGGCTAGCATCCGATAGGCGTGGGAGGAAATCTTTGGGACAGGCTTTCATCCTGCAGTGGACACTAACAGGCTTATGATGATGATAATGATGATGTTATAAACCTTGCCTTCGTCATGAACCTGAACAAGGCAAGCCTCTCCCAACACGTTGGCAACAGAGTGGGCCTATACCATTTTAAACGTTGTATTTTTCTTCTTTTTATCCCCTAACTTGAGTTTCAGTGGTCACTCGTATTCTCTCTCTCTCTCTCTCTCCGCACACACAGACACACACACACGCACATGCACACACACACACAACACACAGAAAAATACACAAACACACACACAAACATACACATACACAAACACACACACACACATAGTCATGGCAGAAATGCGGCGGGTAATCTGGGCACTCACTAAAATTTGGAAGTGACGTTACTGAAATTAAAAACAACGGGAAAAACTCTGCGTTGTTGATTGTGGAGTTCGACATTATTAGTGCTGGGAAACCGGCTGTCTGTCGCATTGTCGGATAAGAGTAGAAAGTTCGTCGCGAACTTCGCCTTTTGCGCATAGTGCAGTGCATAGGGAAGTAAAAGCTTGGAGAATGCGTTTGCGAAACGTACATTATCACAGATACAGAGAACTAAAGTAATTTTGTGAGATTAAAAAAGCATGGCCGCCAGAATAAAAAAAGGAAACAAACCAATAATGTAATACTGGTCGAACAGGGTCAAAACTTACGAAAGGTAGAAAATGTGCGCCACGGAGAAGAGTTGGGCTGGTTGGTTGAAAAGAAAGTGACAGCGCTTGAGAGTGGACGGGAAGACAATACATACACTTGTGCGATTGCAGACCTGTCTTGTACAGGTGAGCTAAAAGTCACCGCCTGTCACCTCACCAATGCTCCAAATGCAAGTAATGTTGCTTGCGAGCGCTAGCTCACCATATTACCAGTATACACCTGAACCCTATCGGTTCCCGCTGGCTTGATGCAAGTATCAGGCGTCCACGGTGCTCTGTTCTGAGACAACGCCTTGTTTATTGACAGAAAAACAAAAACAACCAAACAAACATGCCCGCTTTCGAACAGTTTTAATTCTTTGCTCTCGTTAAGATGACTGGTATTCCGACACCGTCCCTATCACGAGAGCCCTCCTTCCGGTTTCCGGCACTGAAGCATGTTTCACGCATGGACGCATTGAACATGTAGCGAATCGCCCAGAGAGCCCCACGTCAGGCGAGACCGCGGCTGCCCATAGTGGTTCTTTGGCCATGGCGCATTGCTTCCCTTTTAGCCACCGCACGCTACCTGCAAAGGAGCATTTGTCATTCAATACGAGAGAATAGAGGGAGTTTCTGACATGGCCGGTGCCTTTGCCCTTACAAGTACGGAATTAACTGGGATGGGTTATTTCAAGAAATGTGTAGTTTATTACAGTGAAGTCGAGTTTAAGAAATATTGAAAAAAAAAACATGACGTGAGTCACGATTTCTCCGGCTTAGTTTGACTGTTCTCTCTTCACAATAGCAATCAATTCTATTTAACTACGGCTATACCGACCAAGCCCTTACTAGTGGGGGCAAGCTGTGGCCATCAGTAACGAAGATCACACCATAAGCAGTAATTCGTTACACATTTTTCAGATTGGGTTTTATTTTGCACGTTGTTTTAATTCAATTATCTCCTTCTGCTAAAAAAGTATGCGTGGCGACATGTTTTTTGTGCTTCACTTTTCGCAGATACGCGAGGCGGAATGTCAGGATTCCCGTAAAAAAATGAATAGAATCTCTACACAAATAGTTTCTATGAGGGCGACGATGGCCTTTCCTGGACAAGTGGAACATTTTTGTTCTCGAGCACTGTTCAGTTGTGGTTTAATCTGGACCATTGTTCTGGTTCTCTGACGCTTTGGGATAACCTCCGTGTTTTTTTGCGAAAGCCTCGAAGGACGCAGTTTCTTTTCGCAGTTGTTCGAGGACTTCATTTTTGTGCTGCCCGATGCATGGCTAGAACTTGTTTAACATAATTCATTGAGTGTTTTATGTTTGTTTTATGTTTTGTGCTGCTATTTGTCTATTTTGGAAAGTCTGTCATGAGGATAATAATAAAAAATTAAAGTGTGTATACCTAAAAGAGATGCGTTGTGTAGCTATCGACAGAACGAACTGCGGGACAGCATTTTAAGCACGCCACACTCCGGCTCTACTAAGGGCGTCTCAGGAAGGATCCAAGGGTTGGGATGTCTCTCAAGTAAGCTGTCTCATCGACAGGCGCCAAAGTGCACGCAAAGAGCACTAATTTATAGCCTCAAAGTTGGAATAACAAATACAGTTCAGAATGAAGCCAGTATATAGCTGATTGTACACTGCGTATATGCCACTGCAATCTAACGTTGTAAGGCAAGTAACACAAAAAGTAATCGACAGCTTTCCAAAAACTCTAAAATTACTGCTTATAAGAGGCAATCTTTAATTTGAATTTGCGGTAGCGTAAAAAGGCAATGACAGCCCTCAGTTATATCTTTGGAATTGCGTATACAAAGCTGACCTAATCCCACAAAGATGATATGCAGAAATTATGTTCTAGATATCTCTCAGATGAAAAACATCCAATCAGTGTTTGTTCCGTGGACGAAAAACCACTTGGTAGTCTTGTACAGGCTGGTAAAACTTTCCCTGCCGTTTTCACAGTCAGGTGCCACCAGTCTTAATTACAGCACGGGAGTGGTAACAGCACTCTACCCTAGCGCCATCTACCTGCGGCAGATTTAAAATGAAGGAGTGGACTGCGCATGTGCGCGTGACGAACCGATGTCCCCACCAGAGCCCTGTGTCTTTCTTTACCGCGATTCCGAGTATCTTTCACTGGGTTTGAGCGTTCACTCTGAATTCCGTGATGTAGCTGATAGCAGACGGCTGTTACTCCGGCACTTGAACTACCAATGATGCGGCGGTGTCGGCGCTGTCTCAAAAAGCACGGTATTCTTCATACCTCTTTATTTTCCATGCCCATGAGCTTAGGTGGTAGTGATGAGTCTGGAGTCCGGATCTTCGGTCAAAATGCGTATTTTCCCCTTGAGTCTGTAGCAAGCCCATTTAACATATAAGCATGCACTGAGGGCAGAGGAGCGTTTTAAGTTATTGTTTAGTGTGCCTATAAGTACCTATTTTGACTATATGAGCTCATGCAGAAAGCATTTTGATAGGATGGTGATTCCGGTGTTCTCACGGAACACAAAAGCCCACAGCAATAAATAATTTCAGTCGACATACATTTCCATGTTACAGTTACAAACATTTTAATGAATAATTGCAGAACTGAATTTTGCTTCGTAAATTCCTGGAGCAATATTTCCCTCAGAGGTCTTTTGAATGCTTACACTACTAAGGTTATATTTTTCCCAACCGGCTTGAAATGACCAGAAGTAATAAACTGGACCAAAACTCAGTATTTTTAGGAAAGCTGATTTCACACTGCGACGACACTAGCGCCGCATACGAACTGCACTCCCTAGAATATACTGACTTACTGAAGTAATACAAAGCTATCGACTCTCCCTACAATTTTTTAGATCGTCAGCTTTACTGAGGTGAAAATTGATACCCCCCCTTGGATACATTCACTTTCGAGGAACGTGCACATCATTTTCTTTTATAACCAGTCCGGAAGAAAAAAAGAGCATCAAACTCATTCCATATTAGAGGACAAGACGCACTCCGAATGGCTGTCACCACCAACCGGGACGGCGTGTACTCTTGTTTACGTGCAGCAAGGAGCAGCGTAAACGGATCGCGTTACGTTGTCGCTCTCTACGTTTGCATTCTGCGCTATAAATCGCGTCGGAATGCTACGTTTTGCATTCGGTTTTGCATCCAGAGTTGTCAACGGAACGTTTGACAACTCTACGTGGAACGTGATCGCAGCCGTGCCGCTTTGTGTAGTCTAATGTTGGTCGACATCCTACCCGGGTGGACCCAAGGCAGTCGTCGCATAGTCTTAATTTTAATTCATGTGAATAAGGACATTGCAAGCCGTCAATACCTTCTGTCGACCTACATTTAACCTGAATAAGTGATCTCTATACGAAACATAGATGAGTGACCAGGTAGTTTTATGAAAACCTTTAAAAGCAGCGATGCACCCTAAAAAATACTGGAAATTTCGCTTGTTAAGCCAGATCTGCATTTTCACCATTATTTTAAAAGGTAATGAAATTTAACATATCCAGTGGAATCTCGTTAAACCGTAGGCACATAAGCCGTAGTTTCTTTTTATACGTAGTTAAGCCGAATCCCCAACTCGGCTAACATTACACCTAAAGCAGCTCGGGTAAACTGTAGTTTCGGTTAGGACGTACTTTCTTCACGTCCCCTTCACGTACGGTTTAACGAGGTTTCACTGTATATACTCCAATATCGACAAGAGACAACCGAAATCACATCTGCTTAGTCCTGCGTGTTTAGCAGAGAGGAGGGGGTGAAGTTAACAAAAATCGACCAAATATGTATTACATGTTCAATGGAATTGCTCGGCAAGTTAAAAAATAAATTCCCCTTAGTCCTGCTTGCTTCCACGATATTTGAGATGCTTTCTGTAATGCTTGGCTGTATTGAGTTAGAGTAACAAATTTCCTGAAATATTATTTTTGTCAGTGCATTTTTCGGTGGCTTTTATTTGTCCGTTATCCTCCGCTGAATTAAGGTGAAGTGTGAATTCACTGATACGTTTATAAAATTTTCTCATCATTTATGAATATTTTGCGTTATACTTTTCAGTAATGGCGTATCCTATGTTTCAGGAGGTTATGTGTGGCTCCCCCGCGTATCACTCTCCATTACTTCGTTCAACTCTACCTTCGAGAACACTCTACCCAGCGTTCGTGGCGTGATCTCTTGCATGCTGTTCCCTTCGCCAGCTCACGCCGAAATGGCAAAGCCGGTTGCCTCCAGTTCCAGTGCATGCTAAGGCGGTCCATTTTAGAGAAATGTGAAAGCCTGCAGAAAAAAACGATCCGGGCCTGCCAGTCATGGAGAACTTTAAGCGGCAAATTCGGAAATCCATGTGAGGTGCAACGGCCGGGTCTGCAAGGGAGAGGGGTCGCCAGCTCTGCTGTTTCACCAGCGTTGCACCACGAGCACGAGCACCACCAATTTGTTTGCATGTATATTGCACTTGGTGATGGCTGGAACTTTGCTTTCCTGTCGTTCTAGTGTCAGTCGGAGGAGGAGGCAGCCTGCCAGGAACAGGGGGGTCAGCATGATCGTGCTCCACTACCGCAACTACGGCCTCAGCAGCATCGATGAGTACAACTATCGCGGCTCGCTGTGCAAGTTTGGTGTGGGCTTGACGCTCGCCTTCATCGGCCTCACCGTCTGCTTTTCCCACCTGGTCGCCGGTGTCGTCTGCCTCTCCTGCGGACTCGTCATCCTCGCCATTCCGATGCAGTATCTTTCCAGGTGAGTGCTGCCTGCGCTATATCACCTTCGAAGTCAACCTTGCACAAACCAGCAGCGACATGAGTGCTAAAACTAGAACCAAAATATTTAGAAGACTAGATATCGTGCCCTTCAGAAACCCAATAATTTTGCTTATACTGTTGGGTGAAAGCAGGTTAAATGCATAAGTGCGTCTAACCATTTTTGACTATAGTCTGTTTATTTCGGGGTTCAGAAAGCTCACTTTTTACTTCAGATTTTTAAAAGAAGCTTTTGCATAGGTTCTCTCGGCCGAAAAAAAGAAAAATGACAGGATGAAATTTCCTTCGTTCAAGGCTGCAGTATTTCATCTTCAGTTTCAGTTTGGTCTAACACGCCGCCAGTGGCTCCCATTGTTTACTTGTGTGTAAGCCTGTGAATAAAGATTCAGTTTTGTGTTCATCTGCAGCAGGTAGCGGCTGTCTGATGTGATTCCTTGGCGGCTCCAGCCGAGGTGCGACCATGGCGACGATGATGAGTCTTTTTCAGGGGGCGAAGCCACGCCTGCAACCTTGTCTACGCCATGAGCTGTACGGGCTCGCTTCTCCGTCCCCATTCCTGCCTGAACCCGGGCGCTCCCCTGTTTCCTGCCTGCATTGGCACCAGATGTCCTGAAGACCCTGCATGCATCATGAGCATGCCACTTCAAAGCCCGAACGTTGGAAGGCGCTGCTTCTACGCAGCTGGTCATTAAGGGTCAACGCTTCTTCTCCAGCATTTGCGGGTAAGGGGTGGCACAACAAGCGGGACAAAACGGAGACGAGACAAGTGTTCTCTCACTCCGTCTCGTCCCGCTTCTTACGCTGCCCCTTACCCTCAAACAAATGTACCAACCAGAGCAAGTTGCAACTCCTCTGGAGATCTCCAGCCTACTGCTCCATCGGATGCTGCCCAGACTGGCAATACAGCTGCTCGCGACGAACGTACAGAACCTTCCGTTTACGACGAAGCTGTCGGAACCTTGAAGCAATATTTCATGAGCTCAAGTATATTCGTCGTAAAAGCAACTGTTTCGCCATCGCATTAAGGAACCGGGACAGTCTATATTGCTGCACCACGTGCGCGTGCCGCATAATATGTCTTTGCGTCCACAGAAGATTTGTTTCGTGACCAGTTTGTGGAAGGGGTCGTGCCCGAGCACCTTGGTGAACACCTTCTTCTCGAGGGCTCGACTTTCTGGTTCTTCCGAGCACTGGATTTAGCTTCCCAATTTGAGCAGGCCAATGAGAACATTGCAAAATTTGCTCCTGAAATGTGCCGCGTATATCAGGGCACTCTCGTTCGGCGCTACACGATCACTGCTGCAATGAAAAGCGCCGCCGTCCTTTACGTAGCGACGTGCCATTGCGAGCACCCTGTGGAAAAGTGCGCAGCCCGCCAGAAGCCAACCTTCCTCGTATCCACGCCCATGCAACTATTCATCTCACTGCTCTCGCTGTGGTTCCCGGCAGCAGCGTGTCGCATCATCCCGCTGTCCAACCAAATGTCAAAATAGCTATCATTGTGGTTTGACTGGTCATATAAGCTTGATATTGTCACGTAGCCAAAGGCGACGCAGCTGTATCGAAGGGAAAAGACGTTTATTGGAACAAACTTGTGCTCCCCTAACAACTCAAAGAGTACACAGTTGATAAAGTAGCTGTTAACAAAGTGACGTGCGCAGGCGAGTGTCGGCGGAACGAATTCCGTGGCATCTGCTCTGCGGGCATTTATCGATCGGTGTGGGTGTTTCTAAAACCGTCAAATTACATCGGGAACACTGTAGATAAAAGGAGAATGATCTAGACTAGGGGCGTTAGGGCGAAACTTTCTCCCTATCAAACGAGATAATCCCTTCGGCACAAGATAGACTGGAACATGCGCTTCACTCGGGACACAGGTAACACATCCTGGTGCAGCCGTGCGGTAAAAACAAAAACATAAATGAACAAATCCAATGCATGGTTCGGGGCAATATTCAACAAGAAATGACAGGGCGTTGCATTTCGTGAACTTAACTGCCAGAATTTGACCGACGATGAAGCTGTGAGCATTCTATAGGTCACCGCGTTCGACCACATCGGCATTCACGTCAATGTGGCAGTTGGTTATGCGACTTTATAATACCTTATCGACTCGGTATCTACAGTTTCCGATCTAGCTGGTAATCTTTTGAATAGGCGTTTTGGGGAGAAGCGCTGCTCTCGGCACCCCGTGTGAAGCTGCTCGATTATTCGAAGCAGCCTCTCCCCGTGCAAAGATGCTTTCTTTCCATAGTCGCACACGAGGAACGGGAAGCATCCATTCTGTTGTACGTTGTCTTTCAAGGCACATTGCGTCTAGGTGTCGACACCATTAAGGCCCTAGGAATGAAAGATTGATGGGTAGTCCCTCCTGTGCTAACACCAGTGCTACCAACATACAGGCATAAGACCAATAACCAGTTTCATCTGCAGGACTTCCAACAGAGTTGCGGAATAAATGTGCATGCCAGCCTCGTCCTAGACAAGGGTTTTGTTCATTGTGTCAAAGTACGGCTCTGAAAGTTTATTGTAGCATTGTAGCAGAACTTCCATTCTAAGAAACTTCCGTTCATTGTAGCAAGAGTTTGCCGCTTTCCTCTTTCCATCCGTGCTCAGGTGTCTCAAGAACTTTGTCGGCTCGAGCAGTTGGACATGATAGAGTACATTAATTGTTCAGAATGGGTGACTCCGATATTTTCGTTCAATAGAAGGATGGCGGCATTCGTGTGTGTGTGGACTTACGGGAACCTAAGAAAGCCGTCGGGACAGACAGCTTTCCTTTTCCACACACGGAACAACTCCTCCACGGTCGCGTAGGGGAAACGCATGTTTCGAAGCTACATCTCGCGTCAGCTTACTGCAAGATTTCGCTAGTTCTGGAAAGCCGCGACTTGACCGTTTTCATAACTCAGGATGGCATCCTCCACTTCAAATGCGTGTGGTTCGAGTTGGCGTACGCCCCGCTCAATTTCAACAACTTACGGCGAACATTCTTCAGGGATGCTCTGGTCTTCTGTTCTGCATTGACCAAATAATCGTTTTTGAACTTGAACAACCTGACCACTCTATTGCGACGCATTGAGCAGGGCTCGAGTTGAACGACAAGTGCGTTTGGGGGGCCCGAACCTTTCATGTTATGAGGCATGATCACAGCGCAAGGGACTTCTTCGGTGAGAAAAAAATTGCTTCTATTATGAATACTCGTGCGCCAAGTGATGTGACTAGTCTCTGCATTTTTCTCGGGCTGGTCGTGTATTACGCCAAGTTTGTTCCCGGTGTTGCTGCTGTGGTAGTCAATGCGAGGTCTTCTCTAAAAAAAACCAGCAATTCATTTGCTATAAGGCTGTAGATGCCAGGCTCACCAAAGTCAAGTTCCTGCTTCCTTCTAGTAAATTTCTGCATATTTTTGATGCGTCTCTTTCTGTTGTAATGTACACTGGTGCGTCCGACTGCGGACTGGATGCTGTTCTTCAGCATGTTGATAACCAGAAGCTGCGAACTGTTAGTTTTGCTTCGCGAATTGTTTAACCTGCAGGGAGGGTTCACGCTTCCGCACCCACACCGTGAGTGGAAGAGCGACAACCACTTGCGTGTGTTTGGTCTTGTAGGGATTGACATACGTACTCGTGGGGACGGCATTAAACGCTGGGTACGAACCACCAAGCCCTGGTCTCGCTGCTCTTTTCTCAAGGCACTGGGCGCCGCCGCCTTCGCATTGCATGCTCGCCGGAACGTCTGCTTGCTACACTTATTCAGTCGAGTATTGGAAAGCGTGTGAAAACCACGTGGCGGATGGCCTTTACGGCTCAGCACTTTCGTCTCCATAGGAAAAAATTCATTTAATGAAGTTTCATCATCTGAGTGACCTTGCTTCACCAAAGAGCAGTTTGAACAGGCCCTTCGTGAAGACGGTATGCTAGAGCAAGTCAAGTTTTGTGTTGCCACCTCTGGGCCTGCACATTTTGGAGAAATGCGTCAGACTCGACAATCGTCTACACGCGGCTCTACATATCCTCTACACATGCACCGGCGTTGGGGGCAGGAAAGGCACACAGGCAGCCGACGCACCCCCCCCCCCCCATAAGTGGGTTTAGTCCCAAAACCACCCTAGCACTGCCGTCTTCTACATCCTCGATGGTACCTTGTTGCTTGAGAAGCCGGAATCGTTCGACTCCGGCGGTACTGGTGGACGACGGTCGCCTCAGGCTGGAAGGGAAGAGCCGGGTCTCTCCGCAGCTGCACGTGATAGATGTCTGTAGCCCATCTCCGCTCGGCGCGGCCGGTCAGCTGCGGCGACCGCCGCACCCCAGTTTTTCCCGTGCCGGCGCAACTCTCTAGCTCTGCGCTTCCGCACGCCAAAGCGGTTTGTGGTGGTGGCCCGAAAAATGGCGCATACCCACTCAGGGGGATTGGCCAAGAAGAGTTGAGTTTCCATAGTAATCAATCATGCGAGGCAAAGAATATTGGAGCAGAAGGAAGAATTTGGTATGAGTACATGAAAAAGGGAGGAAACAAAACACACGAAAACCAAAAGAGAGAAGAGTAGGAAAAGCAGGTAAAAGTTAACCTAATCGGAATGTTTTTAACACTGCAGAGTCTCCAAAGCGGTTCTGCAATCTCGCGAGGCCCAACCGAACCCCGTCGTCATCGTTGAAGGGACGCGCCCGCGCCGCCGTTCCGTAGTTCCTAAGCGCCTCAGGCGCATCGTCTGCTAGTGAGAGGGAGAGAGAGAGAGAAACACTTTTATTGAGTCCGGTGGTTTAGCGCTGCGGGGTGGCCGCCGGTTGAAGTCTGGCGGCGACGGTGGGAGCTCTTGTGACCAGGAGTGTTTGCACATCCAGGTCCGTGCTGCCCGGCGCACGCTCCCACTGCTCATCACTATTTATACAAGGGAAGGGATCTTGAGGGCATGGCCACATAGAGTGGACAAGTGTGGCGGGGGCGCCACAGAAAAGGCCATTCGGTGAAGAATATTGAGTGGGGTAGATGCGATGGAGTACTGCCCGACAACTGAGTGTTCATTTGCAGGAGTCGCCAGAGGCGTTCCTGATAGTTGGTGGGCCCTGGATGAGCGGGAAGAAAATGGCAGCGGGCGAGGCGGTAATGCACGACGCTGTCGTGATAGGTGAATAGTCGGTCCTTCGCGAATCGGGCGCCATGGTAGGGGTGAAGCCAGCCCCGGCCGGGATAGTAAGCCCTCATGCCACAATATGGGCCGCCGCGTTCTCTCCGAGACCAGCGTGCGCCGGGGTCCAAATATGTTCGACCAGAGATTTCGGGGGATTTCTGAAGAGAATTTTGGATACCACGAGGGAAATTGACCTATGGGCGTAATTTTGAATTGCCGTTTTTGAATGTGTGATTACAATTGTTGCGGTATGCCGGGTCGTTAACCCAAGTGCTAGTGCAGCCTCTTCCGCCACTGCTGGGAAGGTGGTACGCACGGTGAGAGAGGTGTCAGGGGGGCTGTCCGGGCGGTTGATGGCCGCGAGGGCATAGCCATCGTGATGACGGTATTCTTCTGCGTCAACATACATGCTGTCTGGCCGAATGGGGAATTTCCTCGCCAGTGCTCGCACTGGCTCCTCACTGCGAGCCCTATGGTACTCGGGGTGCATGTTGTGTGTGAGGGGACGAGCGCGGGGACAGGCATGGGTGGTTCTTAGGTTGGGGACCTTCGGGTCGGAGATCTCTGGTGCGCAGATACCCAAACGTTTTAGAATGTGCTCACGAGTAGACGGTAGCGGAAAGTCGACGGAGGTGGTTGATGTGATTGGCTTCAATAAGCTCCTGAGCCGTATTGTAGAGGTCTAGGCATTCAAGTCTGGCAGTGGGTGCATTCTGGGGAATTTAGTGCTGAACTGTATGCCTTCCTATTTAGATTATCAACTTTGACGAGATCCGCATTGGTGACTCAGAGGTAGGGCAGAGAATAAGTAATCCGGCTGATGACAAACGTCTGCGCGAGTCGTAGCCTCTCCTATACTTTAAGTACATTATTTCGACCGGAAATTCGTTTAATGAGTCCAATTTTTCATTTAGATGTATTGAGATGTATTGCGTCCAAATTACGGAGCAAGTTATTGGTTATTCCATCCGGCCCCGACCTAACCCGGAACGAGGAGCAAGGAGGGCACCGCGTACGTCTGCTTCTGTAATATCTGCATCAAGATCACTATTATTTGGTGGTCCTTTATATAGTGGAAGCTGTTCGGTGCCACCAGTGGGGACATATGTTGACGGTCGCGCATGTGTGTCGTTGTTGTTGTCATCTTCTCGGCAGGCTCGGTCATGTCGGGTACGCGTCGCGACTTGTAGCGGTTGGCGTGTTCGGGAGTCACGTAAGGATTATGTTGGGTCGTATGATTGAGGGCACGTCGTAAGTCACAATCTTCGGCAAATCGTTGCGTCATTGGAGGGTATCTGATTTTCCGCCGTTGTGCAACTTCACCTCCAGAAGATGCTGCTTTTAGTTTGCTCCGCGTGGCCTGGTGGACCTCCCACGTGTGAAGTCAGCACTGTTACGGCGGTTCGGCCACTGGTACGGGTAGGACGACGGCGAACGGTTGAAACGGGTTGGTCCACGGCTGGTGTTGGACAGGTATTCTTCAATCTCATCTGGGCAGTGGCCGGTTGGGGGCGTGGTGCGTCGATGGAGAACCCCCGCAAACCGAGGCTTTTGTAGGGGCAGCGCCAGTAGATGTGGTCGACCTCTCCCCAGTGGTAGCACAGCGGACTATTATCCGTGGTTCGCCATACGTCCGTCTTCCTCGGCGTCTGGTTTTAATCTACAGTGGGTCGGGCGGGCGACAGTGGACGGTGGTACAGCGGGGCTTCCTGACTACGAATTGGAGCTGGCCGGAGTCGACGAACCGCTTCGGAATAGACCATAGCTTGTGGCTCACGGGGTGCTTCCGATGGGCTAGAAGTTCCCAGGGCATATTGAACTTCTCTGATCGTGTCGGTCAGGGAGGCGACTTGGGGCTACGGCATCGTAGGGAAAAGTTTCCCTAACTGCTCCCTGACTACTGCGCGGATGGTCTCGCGTAGTGTATTGGAGCTAATAGCCCCGGCTGCACTCGCCTCCAAAACCAGCGCATTGACTGGGCGGTCATACAGCGTCGTTCTAATTTCGAGCGTCTTCTTCGTCGCGGCGGCCCCAGACGCTAATTCAGGCACGGTCCTGGGGGAGGGGGGTGGACGTTGCTAACATGGCACACGAAGAGCTCTTGCTTTGCCCCTCTCATCAGAAACCTTACTTTCGTCATTTCTGGGTCCACACGGCGGCAAAGTCGCTTCATCTCCTGGACGAAGATCATGACCCCTTCGTTGGGGTGTGCGCTCGAGTTTCAAGTAACAGCGCCGCGCGTTCTTTTCTCACCACGGTAGTAAAGGTCTTAAGGAACTCGGTTTTGAATTGAGTCTAGTTGGTTAAAGAGCTCTCATGGTTCTCGAACCAAGTTCGAGCTGAATCTTCCAAATAAAAGAAAACATGGCGGAACGTTTCTTCGTCGTCCTAAGTGTTGAAGATCCAGACGCGCTCCACTTTCTCCAACCATTCTTCTGGGTCTTCTGCGGGGGCTCCTCGGAAGGATGGCGGTTCCCGGGGCTACTGCAGGACGATTGGTGAAGTGGCTTCTTGCACCATGGTGGTGGTTGCAGCCGTCCTTCTCTTGGGTCCGTCTGGCAAGAGTCCAAACTCGGGCAGCAGACCTTGCAGTCGGCGGCTGGCTCGAGTTGGACTGGCTTGTTGGTTTCCAGAGGTAGTTGGGAGCATAAAGGGTACGTACCCTGCACCTCCTACCAGGTGTCATGGAGCCATAGACGACGCAGCTGTCTTGAAAGAAAAACAAGTGCATTGGGGCGAACTTGTGCTCCCCTAACAACTCAAAGAATACACAGGTGGCGAAACTGCAGTCAACATAGTGACGTGCGCAGACTGTGTCGGGGAATCGAATACCGCGGCGTCTGCTGTGCAGGCGTTTATCTTTCGGCGCGAGTGTTTCTCGAACCGTCCATTTACATCCCGAACGTTGCAGATCAAAGAAGACTATTCTAGGCTGGTGACGTTAGTTCGATACACTCTCCCTATCAAAGGTGATAACACGAGCGGCATAAAGAATGGAACGCGCCCTTAACTTGGTCCATAGATAACGCAGATAACACAGCCCGGCGCAGCCGGTCGGCAAAACCATAAACAGACAAACCAACCAAATGCATGGTTCGCGGCAATATGGTGGCTGCTGTCATCGCCACCCGGCAATCCCCATGAGCGGGCACGATAAATCTGCGACTGCATATTCTGTTTTATACCGATAACGTATTTTAAATGCCTCCGTCATCATTCTTCGTCAGTCTACTTTTGTCCTTCCATTGAATAGCTCAAGCAGTGCTACCGAAGAAGGGCATGTGTGTTGTCACTGTCATCAAGTGAAATTTCCAACCGTGTGGCCAGTGTGGAGTTTCGGTAGAGGTACTTGCTACCAACACCCCTGTCACGTAAGTCTTCGTGTTGAATGGTGAGGTATGCACTGTAAAACTAGCGGATTTGCTGGTGACACGGTTTGATTACATCCCACCAACCACGTATTAAGGAGAAATTCAGCAACTGACGAAGTTCTTCAAGAACATTCAGTGGACCCCACCTTCGTCGAACCAGAAATCCGGTTTTGCGGTCACGAATACGCTGTGCCACTTCCAAAAATGACACTAGAAAAAAGAGAGTGCCAATTATGCCGATCACACAGCAGTATGATCAACGCCTTCAATAAACAGCTTAAACAACATAAATAACGGTGATTCCAATTTTAATTTTTTATATAATCAATTCCTTTATGAACACCCTGTCTGTCTAATTTCACCGCAAATATGTTATTGTTTGCCTGCAGTCTGCGTGGTTATGTAAATGGGTGTAAAAATGAAGTTGATATGTATGTTCGTTTGTATGCACTATCTAAAGGCTCACATACTAAAGTGGTAGGTACGTACATTCTCAAGTGCAGTCGCAAAAAATAGTTTGGCGGCCTCAACACTGACAAGCGCGAAGAATTTCTTTTCACTGTTGTAGCCCAGAAAGTTATACGTGCTGCAAGTATTCGTTTCACTTCCAACAGACCGTGAACATGCACGCTAGGTGCCGGACTTCTGTGAGTGAGATAAATCCCCCTATGCTGTCCTTATGAGTGTTTGTGAGCATTGGTTTATGACTGTACGTTCACGCTACGTATGAACCTTCAGCGTTCCCTCTCTCTCTATCTTATGCCTATGCAGGACGGAAAATTCGCCCAGAGATTTCCATCCATGTAAATCGTTAGCCAGCTGAGTACACTCTCTGCCCCCGAATTTTCATAGTCAATCTGGAAAGTTGGAATAACTTGTGTGAATCCATTGCCTTAAACACATACCTTTAAGAAGTACGCACCTGAGCACAAATCATTTCAATTGCTAGATTTATAATGGCTGCAGTGTCTTCTATTTTGATTTATTTCCCTCAGTTGACACTGTTTTGATCATGTACTTCACTCGCGTTTAAGCCATATAACATCTATAATCATGTACGCGTTCAATTCTGTATTTAATTTTTGCCCTTATTTATTATCCCGCAAGGGGCCTTTATGATATGAGAAACCGCGATGAATATAATTAATTATCCGTCCATCGAGCCCTTGGCGTGCCGCTATTAGGTTCTGAGCACTTTAGGCGCTCGCCTTGTCCTCCTAGCTCACTTGCTGGAACCAAGCATATCGTTAAAGGGAAGCTGAAGCGCTTTTCAAAAAATTTGAGTTAGATTAACAGTTATATAGTTTCTTGCGCGCCGATTCCGAATATCACATTGAAATTTATCGTACATGATTCCAAGTGGCATTTATCTTGCAAAAAGCGCGGCCCCGTTTGAAAGGCGCGCGCTTTTCGTCATTCGACGCCCCTGATTGGTTGCGCCCGTCATGACGTCAAAGGAGGACACCTTTCGGCCGCGCGGGTTGTCGGAAGCATTGCGAACGATCGCACGGTTGCCTTTGCGGCAATTTAGCTTGCAGTTTATTTTCGCACATGACTGGAAGTTTGTTTTATAATTTCCCGTGCTGTTGGTTCAATTATCTTGGAGCTTAAATTTGCTTTACATGACAGAGAACCCCAAAGCAGTGACTGTGACGTCGACTAGTGGGTTCCATCAAAATATTTTTGAATTAGGCAACCAGCATGGGGGGATTTTATACCTTATGTTAATATTAGGTACTTGCGTTGCGTCGGCGCGTTAAACCCCACAATCAATCAATCAATCTAATATTAGGTACTGCCTTAACTGTTTCTTATTATACACAAAACCATTTATGCCGAAGATTAATGGGCGTTTTATAAACAATCTACCAGCGAAAAGCACGTACGTGCACTGCGCGAAAAAATAGCGTTCATGCGCTGTAAACGTATATGCGAGACACATCTTGCCGGTACACGCATAAACCAACAAGCAGACTCTGCTTCCGCATTTCCTTTGTTCGTTGTCGACCACCCCAGCCCCGTTACTCGTCCCCGTACACAGACGCACACGCGCGCGCCATTTCGGCAGCGGCGCTACGGCGCCTCCGCGATTGCTAGCTGCACTTCGATGAGTGGCGTCTTACTGCTTCACATGCATTTATTCTGAAAACACTGCAGCATACTAGTGCCTGCTCAGCATTATTGGCTGTAGTAGGGCTTGATTTTCGCTTGTGCGTTGCGCATTCTGCTACAATATTACGGCCACCTCGTTATAATTAACAGACCAGTCGGACAAGGAAGTTACGTTGTAGTTACGTTACTTTAGGTAACAATCACCAAATGTTTGTGATAAGGAATCGTTGGCCTGTTTCAGCATGTCTAGATTTAAGCATTTACCGCGCTAGTCGGACAGAGGCCGTATATTTACTCTTCGCTCCTAATTTTTTTTAGTATCATCATTATATATATCACCGACTATCACTGGAGCACACTTGAGGTTCAGTGACAACACGTGCTTGCCAGGTTATAATATGCAGCCACACGGAATCTTGGGCAAAAAATTAGGCCCCCGCAGTCAACACAAATTATGGCACGGTGGTGGTTCGGAGTGGTGTTTTTTTTTTAATTCCAGACAAACATCACGTTATCGTGACATGTATACTTGCGAAATAAGTAATCTGGTTGTCTTGGTTAATTTACTTTGTAGGAATATTGTTTACCTCTTAGCAGGGAGAGAACTTCCATCAGGATTGGCCCCTTGTTTTAGTTTCGCCAAAAAATTGTTTTTTTGAACACTGTCCTGAGCCCATAGGTCAAGAAAACCGACGCGTTTAGCGAAACATGTATTTCCTGAACAAATGTGACTTGGTTTCTGGAAAAGAACGAAATATCCCCGACCAAAGTACTGCAGTATTCCCCATCCTTCCTAAATCTAGAATCTAATGTGAACATTCGCATCCGTCGCATAAAAAAAACCCGCATTGGAGCGGTTTACAAAACGTAGTGTAGTATATTCTCTGTCATCAAACACAGCCACCTCGGCTGTCGCTTCCGTATGTTATCAAGCATCCCTCTGCTTAGGAATACGGCATGATAACGTATGCCTCGTGTGGCGTTCGTGCATACTTTTTGAACACGAAAATTGTACAAATGAGTGCTATCAACCACAACAACAACAAGTATCATTCCCAAGGAAACACGGCGAAAAGAGCATGGCCGAGGCGGCCAATCCGGCCGGAAGTCCAGGTATGACGTTTTTCAGCCGGTTTTCCCCCGCGCTCTTCGGTCTTCCGGCATCGCGCGGCGAGATGGGGGCGGGGAATCGGGCCACTTTTGTTTTCTCATTGCGCCGCTTCTATTGCATGTATTGCGAAAATATTTCGTACACATGAACTATTCAATGTGTACTTGCTGCTAGTCAACTTTTCTTTTAATTCTAAAACCGCTTCACCTTCCCTTTAAAGCGTTACGGTGTAGCCTGTGACGGACCCTTCGCTGCGGCGTAACCCAGAGGCTTCAATAGCCAAGCGGCTATGCCAGGATATACGTAGCGTGACCTAAGGTTCAGCTGAATATTCTTAGCTTTCCTGGTTGTCTAGGATTAGCTGATTTCTGCACCTCCGACAGCTTTCACATTGAGTGGAACGGCTTTAATTTTTTCCCTTAGGGTCCATTGACAGCCTTTCTGGTAAATGGATAGTGCATTTGATGTCCATCATCCGGGTGACGTGTCCTTTCAAACCGCACTAGGATGTCTTCCTTGCGAGAATGTTTGTTCTCAAATCCACACTGCTCTATTGTTATCCCTAATGTGACCCCGAGTATCATTCCTTCTATGCCCCATTGGGCCGATTTGTATCGCCTCAAAGGGCTTATTTCCCATGTTTCCTTTCAAGGTGCTTAGTGAAACCCCACATTTCTGCCACATGTGTCATTACTGGTAGAACGCTTTGATCATAATTTTAAGTGCAGAGTACTTCAGGCGGTCGCCTTGTAATCCTATGTCGCTCGATAGAACCAAGCATATCACCACAGCGTTACGGTGTAGCCTGTCACGGTTTCTTCGCCGCGGCGTAACCCAGAGGCTTCCTTCGAAAGCCAAGCGATTTATATAGTATTGAACGCTCGAAACTCGTAAACCGCTGGCGCTTAGCAGTGGCTTAGCTCGGCTATGCCAGGATATACATAGCGTGAGCTACGTTTCAGCTGGTTATTCTTAGCTTTTCTGGTTATCTAGGATTAGCTGATTATCATGCTTACTGCTGCTTATCACCCAATCCAAATCCAATCCAAATCCAATCCAAATCCAATCCAAATTCAATCCCAATCCAATCCAAATCCAAATCCAAATCCAATCCAATCCAATCCAATCCAATCCAATCCAATCCAATCCACTCCAATCCAATCCAACCCATTCCAATCCAATCCAATGCAATCAAATACAATCCTCGCGCTTGCGCAAAATGCAGCAGTGCAACGCCGGAACGTGCGGGGAGAAAAGCGCAAAGAACAGAAGTCCCGCCGGCGCAGTTTCAGGCAGGGGGCGCGCGAGCACTGCGAAGGCGGGAGATTTGATTTGCATGGGGTGGTAGCAGTAAACAGATAACGGCGGTACAGCCCATTATGGCGAACCACTGCTCTGCACTTCCGACAGCTTTCACATTGAGTGGAACGGCTTTAATTTTCTTTTATTTAGAGACAATGAAAGCTTACGACTCGGGATATCAGAATTCTTACCCAATTTTGCCCACCCTACAAGTACTGTGTGCTGAAATACCGTTCAATAATTTGCATGAGCCCCTTAACTTACCCCAGGTAGTTAAAATAACTTACCTTTTCCAATATTTCTTCCCCTGCCGTGAAGACGCGTTCTTTTACATGCCCATCCCACAACATACGTTTAATTTTAGTGGTTATTTTGTTCCTGCAGCTAAACTTGTGGCGTGCAAATGTCGAAGAATGTCCTGTAATTTTTTATGGTCTCATTGAATAATACAATATCAACTGCAAACCTTTTGTGGGTCAGGTATGTCCCATTTACTTGTGACCTTGATTTTGCCCCTTTGCTCTTCCCGAATGAACCCTTTGGGCAGGCTGTATCTAATTTGGGATCTAATATTAATCAGCACATATTTTTATGTGGAACTTATTAATCCTCTGAGGAAGCAGTATACGTCAAGTGCATTCGAGGAAGATATGCTTAAATCAAAAGATACTGCAGAAGTGGGCACTTAGTCAAATGCTTTCTCATAATATGTAATAAATGCACAAATAAATGTTTGTTGCATTCTCCACATTTTCCGATTATACGGGTATCAGTCTGTAGTTAGACATGATCTGTAGTTATTATAGACTTCCTAACACGAGCCTGTGTTCCCTTGAATATTAAAATTCTAAGGTTGCGCATATTGATATTAGTATTCCTTTTGTAAACAACTGGTAGCAGAGATGAGACTTGGCGGCACGTAAATATAAAGCTCTTTTATATTACCTTCTTGTGTAGCAGAATGAGATGCGCGTATTAGCTGGCTGTGGCACCTTTGAAGCTTTCGGCCATTGTGAAGATAACTGTTATCGCTGTTACCACAATATCTCCACTATGAACAAACACCGCGGTCGTAATTTTTTTTTATTTTTGTGGCGTTATTGCTACATCTGTTGCTACAGTTCCAGCCTGTCCAATTCTAGTAGTTTAAAAGCAGTTTTCAGTGTCAGGCTCGCGAGCACACTAATTTTGTTTATCAAATTGCTCTACGTTTTCACTATATCACCCGTTTAGTTTTTTATATTGACCTCTGCGTACCGAGAACACGGGTTCTATTAAAAAAACTAATAGGCAAATCAAGCTTTTATTAATCCCAAATGACCGCTCACTTTTTGCCTGAAGCATCGCGTACAAATGTGAAAGAGGTGTTTGATAATGGGCTTGTGAAGGGGCATAATTCTACACCAGGACTGCAAATCCATCTGTGATATTTTCAAGGTATATGGCGCAACTTGCAGGCCTAAAAACATGCTTATGTACCTACGTACTCGCATTTGTGGCATAGGTGCCACTGACCGCTCGTGTGTACGAGCATTCACGTGTGTACGTATGTAGTAACGTGTATGTAGCCCGCGATCTTACGAACTTACTCGCGTACATACACGTGCGTACACGTGCGTCTGTTTTTGTGCACTTATCGTTACCATGGCGTACACTTTGCTACCGAATTAGTTCGCAAAAAATAGAAAACGAGACACTGCTTTTGTCTATGGCCCCTCTGAGTGAAGGTCTTTTGATTTGTGGGGCTCTTGGAACTGCGCAGAGCCAAGGCGGCACCCGCGTCTCCCACGCCGTTTCCAAGCCGCAGTCCCCTCCTGGAGATGAGGCCTCCCACGGACCGACCACCTCCGTCGATGACGTCAGGAGGCGGGGTGCTTTCGTCGCCCCTGGAGCCACCACGAGACCGGTTTCTGCAAGTAAGAGTGTTGAAGCAAGGCGTTCCTTGAGCGCCGCGAGAAACTGTCGCCAACGTGAAATCATGCTTTGCTCGCTGCACAGACTGAGCAATACTGTGTGCGCAGTGCATTCTGCAGTGCTTCTATGCTCTTCTTCGTACTATATGCGTGGATCGTCTAACACTGAAGCTTCTTGTTTAAGCTGGGGTGGGCAGAGTTGCGATGGTGTCCAGTGTGCTGTATGACTGAGGACATTAGACACCTCTAATGCTAGTCAGCGGGCAACAGCGTCAAAGGCACTTGTGCGACTCCGACGTGGAAGCGCACCAGAACTTTCCCACTTCCTCGAACCCTGCCGCAATCATGGCAGGGCAGTGGTCGGGATAAAAACTCTGTTTGCTTTCCTTGCGAAATCAGTGCTGGAAGAGGTTCTGTGAACGTTACAGATGCTCTTGCTCCCTCTTTTCATGGCGTCCAGTTTGTTTTGCGAGGGATGGGGGCCCATTTCGGCTACGATGGCCCGTACCAATTTTTTACAGCCGCTTTGCGCTAGGAGAGTGGCTTCCCTTATGTCTTCAAAGGTGCAGAAAAGACGTAATTTTAGAACATCTTCGACGACTGAAACTCGAAAAGTCGGAGGTTTATGGCTGTGTTATATTATGTGCTAAAAAAGGCGTTTATTTAGTTTTTTTCTGCGAAGGTAAGTTTGTTGTGCGGGATGATGCAGAATATCCGGCTTATAGTAAGTGCCTGCATGAGTGTTATCGATTCCTCTTTCACTCTTCCCATTGCCCTGGTTAGGCATTTTACAAAGTGTCCTAACGCGTTAAAGATTTCCTCTTTTTTTGCGATAATGAGTACGTTTCCTTCGCTTCTCAGAAGGCCCATGCTGAGGATTCTTTTGTGAGTGTTCTCTATGATGACAGCATTAAACATTTTGTGGTGTTTTTTTCATTCCGCCCGCGTCGGGCATCCCTTGTTTCCCCGAACACACATTGTGATGGTGACAAAACCTCTGAAAATTTAAAAATCAAATTACAAAAATTGGAAGTAATTGCTATAAGCTGGGTTTACTTTCTTACTAGGGCACATATTTTTGTTTCTGCTCATAATCTAGCACTTTCACTGATTTCGCGACACTGGCGGTAATGTTCTGTCACCTTTGTAATTAGTTGACAAAATGTTGGTGTCGGCATAAGTTACGATGAGACAGCCGCTTTGCTGTGATGGCTTCACTTGCGGCTACGGCTGCAACGGTCTCCCCAGCTTTCTATCCCTGACAGAGCGTAGAACAAACTTGACTGCGCAGCCGCGGTGCCTGCTTTATTAGCACGATAGCATTATTGGGCTCATTTTTCGATTTCGCTGTGGCTGCTAGCTGTCCAATATCAGCCATGCTGATCAAGCGTCCACGGAAATACGTCACCGCAGCCACCCGGAAGCTATGACTGAGGCAGCATGATTTGAGGGCTGGCCTGAATCTGTAAAATGGCGCAGGGGCAACTAAAGCGTGTAAAGGAGGGCAATAATACTACTGCGGATAAGAAAGAAAGACGCGGATTATCAGCAGGTGTCGAGCCTGCGCGCTGAATTTAGTGAACCGTCCAGTCGGTGATAGCATACTCGGCAGACACGTCAGCAAACTGACGCCATCACACCAAATTGCCTTTTCCCCAGAAGATAAAAAAATACAAACGTCCGGTAATTCACGTGCCGAAGCTACATTTGGGATACGAGCCGCGAACAGTCGAAGGCTTCTGAAAATTTAGACGGGCTTGAGATCTTTAACGTGTGACGAAATCTCGACGCCCGGGATTTTCAATTTTCTGCATCGGTCAGGAAGATGGCTGCCGCAGCCGATAATCGAAACCGCGTCCTTTGGCTCACTGCCAAGTAGTGCGTACCCTTAACCACTGAGCCAACCGTGGCGTGCTTCCCCCCATACTGATGCCGGCATCAACATTGGATCACCCAACTAAATCAGCGGCAGAGGATTAACGCGCCTCAGAAATCAAGGAAGACAATGATTATGAGAAGAAACGAAGTAAAAAAAAAACAGTCATCATCGTCATTACCAGCCTGGTTGTGCGCAGTGCAGGACGAAGGCCTCTGCCAAAGATCACCCGCCACGTTTATCGAGTGCGGGATACGTCATCCCTTTGCTCCCGAATTTCCCCCGTTTTCAACTCCCCATTTCCTCTTTCTGCCCTGGCAATACACTTTAAAGGCGACATGGCACCAAGAACTCGATGGAGGGATAAGCTACGAAAACCAAGTATATATAGGGTCTAATCATGTGAATTTTCAAGCTACTTTTCAATATCCCCGTGGTTGTATCTCCCCTGGAAGCTCTTTTTGGCTAACGACTGAGGGCTCCCCGCGGGAAAGTTAAAACTCATCGTAAAACAGGTAAGGATGTCCTCCCAGAGAACAGTCACGTATGAATGCTCGCCGTCGCTCTAGAGTCAAGCGGCAGATCCGAACTTACAATCGCCAAAAACGAGAAAACATTTAAGCAATTCCCCAGATAATAAAACGCCTAACCTAGAGAAGAGCATGAAAGAAAAAAGAAGAAATGGTAAGACCCATACAGCCACTGATCACGGGCCGGATATTACAGGGCTATCTTGTACCGCAAATTTACCCGCACCGAAGAAAATCAAAGAATAAACACCATCAGGACAGCATATAAAGCAGTCCTCAACCTCGCAATTTTGACCGTGAGACGGACTCGCAACAGAGGCGGATCTAGAAGAAAGGGAAGCCCATTTTTCAATAGGCGGATGAAATTACAACATTCGGAGACAATGAATGGACTCGGGTAGCGCCAAACAAGAGCAGTGAAGGTCATTGAGAAAGGCCTTGCAGTCGACCTAAATAGGCTCTTGACGATGATGATGAAGAATATACCGTGAAATTTTGTTTTCATAAGGATTTTTCAGAACTGACAGAAACCACTCTCCTAGCACCAAGAGAGGTGCCGGGAAAAGAAAATCGGGACGGGCTGCCCTGATGAAAAGAAACGACTGCGCACCATGACAGACATGTCATCGATCCAAGGACAACACATAATAACTCTCCTCTATCAAGAACAAGGATCAAGTTCATTTGACGAAAGTTCCAAAATCATGAGACAACATACACTGACTCCAGCATCTACGAAAATATTACGAGGAAGCAATTGCCGTAGTTCACTACTTAGTCCTTCTACGTACATGGCACTTCTGCGTACAGGAGCAAAGAAACAGAAGTTGGAGGCATCTTCTTGGCAATCCGACAAGCGGAAGTATCGAATAAAAGCGTTAAGAGTATTAGAGACTCTCAAATGGCATGGGGATGTTTTCTGCATGCAGATAACACCTAAACGCTTCGGTAAGATAGTCCCTTCCACAATTCAGAAAGTTAACGTCTCCTGGACACCCGGACACAAGGTACTGGAAGAGAACAATGCCCCGACCAAGAGGCACGTGAACCTACATACAGTGCCCCTTGCGGCCCCGAATACAGCACTTCCCTTAACGAAATGCGCCAAGAACGTCTCCCCATTGTACGCCTAGGAACACGATTTTTCCCTCTGCTTTAAGAGGTTCTCAATGCCGAAGAAGCCCCAACTATTTGGTGGATAAACCAACAGAAGCATCTACAAATCTATGTGGGCAAATATTTTTGGTGGCAACATTACGCACTACCTTACAACTCTGCTGAAATAGGGAAAACATTCACCCTCTTCCACGCAACATTCCCATGTGCAAGAGTATGTTGAAGGGAGTACAACTAAAGCATGACATATTGCACTTACATTGAGTAGGCCTCTTTTACCAGATAGCTACCTCAAAATCAGCGCGAACTGCTAAGAGCGCAAGGGAAGAGGCTGCAGCATACAACGACCTAGATTTCATGTTCCATAGTTGAGCCATGTGCAAGGGTATGTTGAAGGGAGTACAACTAAAGCATGATATATTGCACTTATATTGAGACGTGGGAGGCCGCTTTTACCAGGTAGCTACCTCAAAATCAGTGCGAACTGCTAAGAGGGCAAGGGAAGAGGCTGCAGCATACAAAGACCTAGATTTCATGTTCCATAGTTGAGCACCCTACCATCGCTTTACCCCCTTTTCCTAAACTACACCTATTTCTTCGTAGAAGAGATCTCTCTCTTTCTATAACTCTTCGCAGAAAACGAAAACGCTCAGTCCGGGAACCACATCCAATCATAAAGCCTTTGAGACACTGATATTGACACCTTCTCACTCAAACTGGCCAACACTCCGCAGCCGCAACCTTTGACCCTCACATCTCAAGCCACAGAAGCGCAGAGGGTCTTTGTCTATCCCGGGCCACGCGGATTAAACATGCGCCCTATCTCGCTCACGTCCTGCGTGGGCAAGGTCGTGGAGCACATGGTTCTCAGGAGACTTCAAGCGTTCTTGGACGACACGGACCAAATGCCGGCGACCATGTACGGGTTCCGGCAACGCCTGAGCACCCAGGACGTCCTCGTCCAGTTGAACGAACTAGTTGTCAAGCGAGCCACGAAGAACGCACCGCGGGGGATACTGGCACTTAACCTCAAGGGGGCCTTTGACAACGTGTCTCACGCGAGCGTCCTGGAGAACCGAAGGAAGACGGGATGCGGCCGCAAGACCTTCGGCTACATCAAGGACTTCCCCACAAAGAGGACGGCTACGATACGGATAGGCGAGGAACGGTCGGAACCCGTGGAGCTCGGAGACAGGGGCACCCCTCAGGGGTCGGTACTGTCGCCTCTGCTCTTCAACCTGGCCCTACTCCCCCTACCCGAACTACTCAACCAGATTGAAGGCGTGGACCACGCGTTCTACGACGACGACATCACGGTGTGGACGAGTCGGGCGGGATCAGACGCCTGGGCGGAGAGGTACTGCAGAGAGCGGCAACGACCGTCCACGAGTACGCTAAGCCTGTGGCCTGAGCTGCGCTCCACAGAAATCGGAGCTGCTCATGGTGCAACCGGGCAGACCGAAGAAAGAGGCGCCGCCGAACATGGCCATCTCCATTGACGGCACGCACATCAAGCCGACCGAGCAGACCCGCATTCTGGGCCTGTTGCTGCGAAGCGACAGCAGGGCGGCGGTGGCTTTGACAAAAATCAAGAACACGTCAGAACAGATTACGAGCATGATCAGGAGAGTTGCCAACCGCAACAGATGACTCAAGGAAGAAGACACCTCGCGCTTGGTGCAGGCTTTCGTCGTGTCGCGAGTCACCTACTCCGCCCCGTACCCCCGGCTGACGAAGGCGGACAGGGAAGCGCTCAACGCGACCATAAGAAAAGCAACAAAGACCGCCATGGGCATGCCGATGTACTCGTCGACGCAACGTCTGATGGACATGAGCACGCTCAACACCGCGGAAGAGCTGATCGAGGCTCACCTGTCGAATCAACCAATACGGCTGAGCAAGACCGAGCACGGCCGGGCCGTCCTGAGAAAGATCAGATGGCAGATCGAACCACAGCCATCGGAACCACAGCCATCTGCCATCGGATGGCAGATCGAACCACAGCCAGAGACGGTAGCGCTACCCAAGGAGTGGCAAATAGAAGTTATTTGTCTGTTCCAAACTGCGCAGTCAGGCGTCAACAGCGCCGGCACGTGAGGGAGGAAAAGTGAGCACAAAAAAAAACATCCCCCTCGCGAGGGGCACGATCAAATGCAGAGCATTTCCGCGGGGGGCGCGCCTGCAAGTCGTATGGATTACGTATTGGTTGTTGTTGTAATTGTTGTCTTCCAGCGTAGACATTGTCGATGAAGTCGCTGGTGAAACGTGAAACGTGCCGTGAACCCCCTGCCGCGGCTATGAAGCAACGTGGAGCGGCTATGACGCAACACAATCCAACCCAATCCACTTTAATCAAATCCAATCCAAACCAATCCAATCCAAGCCAAGCCAAGCCAAGCCAAGCCAAGCCAAGCCAATCCAAGCCAATCCAATCGAATCCAATCCAATGCCCCTCGCGGGATAGTGTTATAGCGCCAAAATCGCGCCACCACACGAACGCGTGATGTTGACGTCACGATCAGACCACAGATGTTAGCGACCGGAGCACGCGCGAACGACATATGTGGTTTAAGCGCGAACCGAACGAGGCGAGAGAGCGCGATGCGAGCACCCCCACCTGTTCTTGCGCGCGAACCGACTGTTGATCAGCGCGAACCCAACGCGGCGAGAGAGGGTGTTGCGCACGTCCCCACCTGTTGTGCGCCCGAACCGAACGCGGCGAGAGAGGGCGTTGCGAGCGGAGAGAAGGCGAGGAGGACGCGGGGGAGAGGGCGCACCTGTGGCCGACGGCTGAATGAGTCAAGGATATAAGGCGTGTTCGTAACATTCCATTCTGTGTCGGCTTTGTGGTGCAGTGGGTAGAGTACCGTGTACCTTGCGTTCCGCCCGCAGAGTCGTTGGTTCGAAACCTGGCGCCGGTAAGTATTCTTTTTTTATATAGTGTAGTGGGAGCGATGCGGACTACGGACGCCAACGCGGTGACATCGTGAGTTACTGAAATGCTCTGCATTTAAAACCCTCGCTGCTTGTCTTTCTCTTGTCACTGACCTTCAGTGATCATAGAGCATAGACCGCCAATACAGAAACTGCGTTCGGAAACGCCCCCTGGGAATCGAAGTAATGCTAGCGCGTCTTACATTTTGAGATAAAAACATAGATGTCACCTGAATTTCTTTGCGTATGTTTTCTTCTGCCTCGGCTGTACTGTCACGGTCCTTTCAACATGTCCGTTGGGGCTGCGCAGATTGCAGACTCGCGTGAGCCTTCGCATCTGCCAGCCTAAGCCTGCCTTCCTCCTTGCGATGGTCATGTACAGTCGGGGACTTAATTTTGCAGACCACGCGAGCGCATGGCAAAAGCCACCGATGCGCGCTCTGGAGGCCCGGCGCCTGTTGTCGAGACCGGCGCGGCGCGCATGCGCGTCCTGTTTTACTCGCAGGCACGCCGATTTTCTCGCTTCCTGCAGCGGTGCTGCAATGGTCGCTCAAGCACCGCATAGCGACGCCTTTGTAGCATTCCTTTCTTCCAGATGGCACATTTGGGGCCTAACGTGACGATTGCGATGGCTTTGGCGTAAGTGCTGCTCGCGTCCTGATAAACACTTGCGCGTCATGTTTTGTTTGTTTGCTTTGTGCTTTATCGTTTACAGACGATGAGTCTATCGGCTTGCGAACGGCGTTCACGAATGAAGCTCGTACGAAGCACAGTCTCACGGTACCGCGCTACCGACGACGAAATGCCAGCTATATGAATAGCGAACCTTTATTCACCTTGCTTATTGTGTAATTTGGCCACTGAACATATATTCCAGCTAGCTCTCCGCTGCCCATAAAGTAGGTGATTTGCAATTTGATAAAAGAAATTATTTTGATGTTTTTGCTTCCTACTTCATTACTTAAAAATGATAGAAATACGTACTCCCATAAATTGTCTGTTGGCTCTGCCCGTCGCATCTGTAAAAATGGCACCTCGGGCTCACATTGAATGCCGTACAATTACTCGCTACTTTTGAGAAGCTGTTTTTCCAAGGCCCCTTTGCCGGCTTACTAATAGGCCAAGAGATGCTGTTAGCCGAGGAATTCATTCCTAAGGGGGTGAATTGCTTCAAGGCGGGAGCAATTCTTCAAGGTCGGCTTGCATTGATTGATTATGAGGTTTTAACGCTCCGATGCTACAAAGCCGATAAGCTGCATCGTAGTTGAAAGCTCCGGATTAATTTTGATTAGCTGGAATGTGTAACATGCGCCGAAATCCCGAACACACTTGAGCATTTTCTCTTTTCGCCTCCATCAGAAAAGAGCCACCTTGCAGATGCCCAGCGGAGCGGAAGGACAAGGTCAGCAAGAAAACAGAAGGACAAGCTGATTGTTATTGTTTTTCAGTGGTTAAACACCCGTTCATTAGCGACAAAACATTCCAAAGGCCCTAAGTAGCAATTAATATTACGGCGAAAAGCAGCGTCGACGGGAACCCGAGGTGCCGTTTTGAATAATGCCGACGCGCCGAACGAACAGACAATACATATGGGTATGTCTTACAATCATTTTTAAGTAAGGAAGTGGACATTAAAATAAAACAGAGGGTTTTTTTTATCAAACATGCAAATCGCCTACTTTATGGGCAGCGGAGATCGAGCTGGAATATATATTCAGAGGTCAAATTACACAATAAACAAGGTGAATAAAGGTTCGCTATTCATATAGCTGGCATTTCGTCGTCGGTAGCGCGGTACCGTGAGACTGTGCTTCGTGCGAGCTTCATTCGGGGACGCCGTTCGCAAGCCGCTAGTATCATCGTCTATAAACGATAAAGCACAAAACAAACAAATAAAACATCACACGCAAGTGTTTATCACGACGCCAGCCGCACTTGCGCCAACGCCCTCGCAATTGTCACGTCAGGCCCCATCTGAAAGAAAGGAATGCTACAAAGGCGTCGCTATGCGGTGCTTGAGTGACCGTTGCAGCACCCCTGCAGGAAGCGAGAAAATCGGCGTGCCTGCGAGTAAAACAGGACGCGCATGCGCGCCGCGCCGGTCTCGACAACAGGCGCCGGGCCTCCAGAGCGCGCATCGGTGGCTTTTGCCACGCGCTCGCGTGGTCTGCAAAATTAAGTCCCCGACTGTACCGTGCACGCTTGATGAACGCGGCAGTTAGCGGACGGGCAGGTGCCTCGGCAAAATCGTGGGCCTAATAACGCGCGTTAATAATTCAAATGCGTCACCGGTGCCTACCTTGGCGTTCTACTGTGCGGTATTCCCTTCTTGTATTCACTGAACTAGTATCTCCTCATGAATCACAGTAAGCTGTGGCCGCATCGAGGGCCTCGGTATACGTTCTTTGGTGCACCAGCTTGCTAAGCGAGTCCTCGGCCCGTCAACTACATTTGACAGCTAGCAGGAGCTCGAAATATGGCACGTACAGAGTTAAAAAGGTGTCCTTCCCGAAGATCTTGGTGTAGTGGCAGTGGGTACCACCCTTAAATTTTCTATGGCCACATTTCCTATATTAAGGTCGTGCAAATTACGGAGGTCCGCCATCTTCCTTATCTCCCTCGACTCGCCGTGGAGGCGAGAGGGGGGACTTGCCTCCCTTCCCCTGCGGCCCCGCGTTTCCCCGCTTCGTGAGGATAAATGCGGGGGGCGCTGCCGACTCCCTGACTGGACAGGGTTTGCCCGGAAGGTCCGGGCGGCGTGGTCCGGGGCCGAAGACGAAGGAAGGGCCTCTTTGGATACCAGACATCATCGGGAGTGGCCGTACGTACGTGTTGCTCCTTTTTGGCCTTCCTGTGTCCGCCCTAGTGCCTGTTTCTCCCGTCCTGACCAAGGTGGTCTTGGAGGTGGTAGAGTGACGCGCCGACGTTCCTTATTGCAGTGCAATAAACGTAGGGGTGGCTATTTCTGTATCTTGCGTGTTCCTTGCTGTTCGCTGCCGCTGCGCCAAAGTTAGCGGTACGTGGCGGCATTCAGCGGAGCTAGCCTTGCGGCCGAATGTCGAGGGTCGAGCTAGGTCGCCATAAGAAGGAGCAACACGTACCTTCTTCGTCGGCCCCGGTCCAGCCCGGCCGGAGCTTCCGGGCAAAACCGGTCCAGTCAACAGTCGGGATCTCCCCCCGCCGTCATACTCCCTAAGCGGGGAAACGCGCGGCTGCTGGGGGAGAGAGATAGGGAATTTGGCGGACCTCCGTAATTCTCACATCCCTCCCCCTAGATCGAAGCCACTCGACATCGAAAGACTCCGGCCAACGATGACCTCACTGTTTTTAGATGTGACGCATCCCTTGATCTGAGGCATGTCCCTCCTGCGTCGTTGTCGCGGCGTCCGTCCGCATCCCTCCTCCGTTCTTCTCTCCCACAGCTGTGTGCAACTCTCACGCGGCTCATTAGCATACCACAGATGGCGCGCTTGTTTGAGCGCGCTTCGCTGCGTAGCGCTGCATTAACAACTCCTCCGGCGCCCGCAAGTGCGCGCATGCGCGACGCACACCACCTGCGCATGTGCAACTCTCCCCCGTTCTTCTCTGCGACAGCTGTCTGCAACACTCTCACTCCGTCGCATTAACAACAACAGCTGCGCGCTAGCTTCGCTCCGCTCGCGTCTGCTCCGGTGCGCAAGTGCGCGACTCTCCTGCGCTGTCTCCTCTTCTTCAGGCGCTGTGAATATAAAGCGGGTAGCGCGCTGCGGCGGTTCAGTCAGCGCTCGCTCTTGTTCGACTCCGTGTGACTTTGCTTGACGACTCCGTGCTTGACTTGATTCTTCCGATGAAGACGTGATGGAAGCGACGGTCCCTTCAGCGAGTGGGCTGACACAATCCAATTCCAGCGTCAGCGCAAACGCTCAAGGCAACGTTACGACCAATTGAACCCCCCGATGTGTCGCATCACATCAGGGTTCCCTCGCTGGAAAATGGGCGTAATTTTGTCGCTGCATGACACACTTCTCGAGCAGGTCCAAGAAAGTCCAATTCCGAAGATGCACAACTGCGCCAAAGTCCACAACTGTGCCAAAGTCCACTTTGCACCGCACTGCCACCACATATTTCGCCAGAATCTGCCGGTTGACCCGGGTTCGTCAGTCTGCACACAAGGCTGGCCGCGTACACTGTCGGCCAGCCCGAGGTCCGTAGTCCCCCCCAGTGAAGTAGGCTGGGCCATTTGAGGACCGGGCCCGGGCAGCAGGCAGCTCCCAAGCGGGCACTTCCAGCAGCGGTTCGCCCCGCGCCGCTGGCGGTGCGGCAAGCAAACGCACCGTCGGGCGCGGGGCGTCGGGGTTGGCGATTTCTGTGTCCTGTGTGTTCCATGCTGTTGGCTGGCGCTACGCCAAGTTGGTGGTCCGTGGTGGCGTTTAGCGGAGCTAGCCTTGCGGCCTAGTCTCGATGGGCGAGCTAGGTTGCCGTAAGAACCCTGGTCCCCACAAGGTATAAAGCGGAAGAGAAAAGAGACAGCTGAAACTTGGGTGTAGTATCGGCTGCGTAATTCGAAGGTTGCGGTGCTGGCTCCGGTCCGTGTGCTGAGCCTTCGCGGTAGCAGAGCAGGTATTGCTTAGGACGAGTATACTGAAGTTCGTGGCCTTGGTCCCAACCGGAGAAGCATGTTTTGCTACTCTTTATTTTTCATTAAATCAATAAATAAAAAAATTAATTAACGTGCTTCAAGAGGGAAAATGAATGAATTACTTTCCCTTCGCCCTCATTTGCGTGCTGGCGGCTGGCCTTCCTTTGTGGGTCTTTGGTTCACAAGCCTTTGTTCTCTTTTTTTTTTTTTAACGCGCCGACGCAACGCAGGCGATGAGGCGCGCCGTAGTGGAGGGCTCCGGATTAATTTTGACCACCTGGGGATCTTTATCGTGCGCCGAAATCTCGTACACACGGGCGTTTTTGCTTTTCGCCTCCATCAGAAAAGCGGCCGCCGCGGCCGGGAATCGAACCCGCGACCTCGTGCTCAGCAGCGCAACCTTTGTTCTCTGGCTCAAGCAGGGATTTTTGAGGTTCCGGGGCTAGCCTCACACGCACCACTTTCGATGGGTGACACACTATCATATCATTAATAAAATTCATATGTATTACCTGCAATAAATGGTAGTGTACTGCGAATCAAACATTTTGTGCCGACATTGTTATCAGTTCTTCAGCCTGAAGGGTAGAGAGAATGCTGAGCCCTCTATATTGCCGCGAACGATGTTTTAGGCTTGTTTGTTTGTGTATTGTTTTTGGCGACCGGCTGCGCCGGGCTATGTTATCTCTATTATCCGTTTGCGAAGTGAAGAGCATGTTCTATTCTTTATGCCGCACGTGGTATCTCCTTTGATAGAGAGAGTGTCGCGAACTAACGCCACCAACCTAGAATAATCTTCTATGATCTACTGCGTTCTGGACGCAGTTGGACTGTTCGAGAAGCCCTCACGCCGAGAGATAAATGACCGCAGAGCAGACGCCGCGGTATCCCATTCGCCTACACCAGTCTTCGCACGTCACTTTGTTGACTGCTGTTTCGCCGCCTTTGTATTCTTTGAGTTGTTAGGGGAGCACAAGTTCGCTCCAATAAACTTGTTTTTCCTTCAAGACAGCTGCGTCGTCTCTGCCTACGTGATATTTGGTGGAGGTGCTGGGTACATGCACCCTAAGCCCTTTTTAAGCCGACAAACCAGCCCAACTCGTGTCACCCGCCGACAGCAAGGTTTTGAGCCAGAGTTTGGACTGCTTCCGGATAAAGTGAAGAAAAGAGACGTCGTGAAAAGCACTATGATCAACGCAGGCACCATGACCAGTGCTTGCAAACCTGCCCTCGTTCTTCATAGCAACCCAGGTAGCCCCCATCATTTCATGGGTCACCTGCGGTGGACCCCGCAGGCTGGTTCGAGCAGGTCGAACGGGTCAGGCTATTTAACTGATGGGACGACGCGGAGACACTGAGGCAAGTGTTCTTCTACGTTGAGTACTCAGGATGGATCAGGAATGAAAGCATTGTTCTGTTCGTTAAGAAGATGAAGAGGCCTTTCAGGTGTGCTGAACCTTGCATGGCGGAAGAAAAGAAGTTGCGCTTCTTGATGCGCGGTTTGAAGGAGGCACTGTTTGCTGGACTTCTCCGGAATCCGTCCAGAACCGTCGCCGAATTTGTGACCGTAGCCAGCACAATTGAGAAATCCCTCGAAATGCGTGCGAAGCAGTATGATCACAACTTTGTCGGCGCGGCCAATGCGAACTATTTCGACAGCATGCGAATTCCGGGAGACAGCCTACGCGAGACTATCCGCGCAGTAGTGAGGGTGGAGCTGCGAAAACTTCTCGCAACGCCGCCGCAACACGAAATCGCTTCCCTCAACGACGGCATTAGGGAAGAAGTGCAGCAAGCGCTGGGAACTTAAACGACGCAAGTAGCAAACCGCGAGCCTCAAGCAATGGCCTACGCGGCTGCTATCCGTCGAACTCGCCCACCTGCCCCCTATCGTCCCGAGGCTCCAAACCGTCGTCCCCTGTCGCCGGCCCGACCACCTGTGGTGCAAGCACCTGCCCCAAGCCCGGCCAGCGCCCTACTGAAATCCAAGATTACCTGTCCAACACCAACCGAGGCCCAGCGCGCTTCAACCATTCGCCTCCCCTACCCATACCGATCGCCAAGCCATCGAAGCAACGCTGACTTCACGCATAGGAGTTCCCCAAGCCCACGTAGGGGAAACTGAAAGCAGCAACTTCTAGAGGAAAAGTTACACGACGGCGGAAAAATGAAAACTCCATAACGACGCAACGTCTCGCCGAAGAAAGTGATTCACAACATGCCCTCAGCCCGACGACCGGATCCAACCTCGCCGTGACTCCCGAACACGACGACAACGAAAAGACGCGACGCGTACCCGAAATGACTGGGCCTGCCGCTGAGAAGACGAGGACAATGACGACCCATAGTGCCCGACCGCAAACACACACAAGCCGAGAGATACGACGCCCCTACGCACCCCAAACTCGACGAGAGCGGCGTCCGACGTCCAGTTGCCCATCGACGGCTTTGACATAGTTGCCCAAATCGACACTGGAGCCGACTACTCAGTAATGAGCGGGTCATTCGCGTCTAAGCTGAAGAAAGTTACGACAAGATGGGATGGTCCACACATGCGCACAGCAGGGGGCCATCTCATAACGCCAAGTTGAACTTGCATATCGCGCGCCACCTTAGACGGCACCACGCACCCTGCTGCGTTTGTCATTTTGCCTAACTGCTCCTGCGATGTAATTCTTGGAATGTACGTGTTGACGGACATCGGTGCAATAAGCGATCTGCAGACAAGGTTGATAAATTTTTCCTCCGATCACTCCACGACGCCGGTACCGAACCCCGAACACCATGCTGCTGTAAGAATCGCAGACGATCACGTCATACTGCCACCTCGCGCTAGGTTGATGATGACCGTCTACTGTGAGGATGCTGCTCCTGACATCGAAGCTACCATAGAGAGCGAGCAAAGTTTGCTTCTCGACCGAGGTGTCTCCATCGCAAGAGGCATTGCGCGCTTTGGGCAATGCAAATTTCACGTTTTGGGCACTAATTTCACCGAGGAGTAGCCGCATCTAAACAAAGGCGCTGCAATTGCGTCCCTTGAAGAATCTCAAAAAAACAAGTCAAGTGATCACGGTCACCAACTTTGAACACGCACTCGCAGATGCTTTCAAGTGGCCGCTATCCTTTCGAGGTGAACCCGGCGCTGCCGCAAGAGAAACAGGACAAATTATTGGATCTGCTGCGTCGCTACAGCGAGTGTTTTTCGTCGAACTCAAAATTGTCAGATACCCCTATCGAAACACCGAATTATAACCGACATGGAGACCAACCTACTCGACAGTCACCGTACCGCGTGTCTACACACGAGTGGGAAGCCATCCGGACACAAGTCGACGACATGCTCAGCGACGACGTTATACAGCCATCGAAAAGCGCCTGGGCTGCTCCGGTCATACTCGTTAAGAAATTGGATAGCACATTAAGGCTCTGCGTTGACTATCGGCGACTGAACAAAATCACGAAAAAGGACATTTACCCCTTACCACGAATCGGCGACGCCCTCGACCACCTCTGCCACGCGAAGTACTTCTCATCGGTGGATCGGAAGACCGGCTACTGGCAAAGTGAAGTGGATGAGAGAGATCAAGAGAAGACTGCATTCATAATCCCAGACGGCCTGCTTGTTTAAGTTGATGACGTTTGGGCTATGCAGGGCACCAGCAACGTTTCAAAGAGTAATGAACACAGTTCTAGCTGGCTGAAGTGGCACACCTGCCTTGTTTACCTCGACGACGTTGTGAAATTTGCCTGGATTTTCCACAAACACCTTGCAAGGTTGGAGTCTGTACTCGAGGCCATCTCTACGTCGGGGTTGACGCTGAAGCCTGAAAAGTGCCGCTTCGCGTACGAACTCAAGTTTTTGGGCCACGTCGTCAACGCCGCGGGGGTCCTGCCTGACCCGGCGAAAACTTCAGCCATAGCGCACTTCCCAAGACCGAAAGACAACAAGGGCGTGCGAAGATTTCTCGTACTGTGCGCATACTACCGGCGCTTCGTCGCAAATTTTCGCACGCATTGCAGTGCCACATACGCGCTTGACGAAAGATAGCACCCGTTTCAGCTAAAAAAATGCCCAAGAGGAAGCATTTTGCGAGCTGCAAAAACGCCTGCAAAGCCCGCCCACGCTCGCTAATTTCGACGAAAACGCCGAAACGGAAATGTACACGGACGCCAGTGATATAGGCTTGGGTGTCGTTCTCGCCCAAAAGAAAAGCGGTTGCGAATAGGTAATCGCGTATGCCAGCCGCGGCCTGTCAGAGGAGACGAACTACAATGCCTCCGAGAAGGAGTGTCTCACTATTATATGGACCAATTCAAAATTTCGGCCATGGTAGGCCGTTAAAAGTTATGACAGACCACCCTGCGCTGTGTTGGCTCGCCAATTTGAAGAACCCCTCTGGCCGTCTTGTACGGTGGAGCTTGCGCCTACAAGAATTCAACGTTACAATCGTCTATAAATCGGGCCGGAAACACTCCGACCCCGACAGTCTGTCATCCGCCCCCGTCGTCACACCACCTCAAGACTCCGATGAAGACCGCGCGCTCTTTGTAGTCGTGACGAAGAGCGACCTATCCCCTCAGTAGCGTGCCGACCACGAGCTGCGCGTCATGATCGACTACCTTGAATGACGCTACTTGAAAGCAACTTACCAGCATTCAGCCTCAAAAACGCCGTCCTTGTGAAGAAAAATTTCAACCCTGGAACAAGAACAAGTTATTTTAGATGCGCCGCATCTCTTGCTCTCGGGCATGTCCCTCCATCGGCCTTGTTATTGTCGTCGCGGCGTCCGCACGCTCACTGCACGTATGCAACTCTCTCCCGTTCTTGTCTACGACAGCTGCATGCAACACTCTCAATCCGTCTCATTAGCATAACAGCTGCGCATGTGCGCTTCGCTACGCTCGCGTCTGCTCTGGCGCCGCAAGCGCGCGCATGCGCGACTCTCCTCCGCTCTCTCCTCTCCTTCAGGCGCTGTGAATATAAAGCGGGTAGCGTGCTGCGGCGATTCAGTCAAGCGCTCGCTATCGCTCGAAAAACGGCAATTAGTCGCTCTCTCAGTAAAAGAATGAAAATTACGCCCATCTTCCCGCGTATGAGAACACCTGCTTGTGATGGAATCCATCCTACGCGTTCACAACACGTTTCACCCAATTTAGAGAATCAACCCAATGGAAACGCCAATTGAACCCCCGATGCGTCGCATCCCATCAGGGTTTCCTCGCGGGAAGATGGGCGTAATTTTTTTTCTTTTCATCCCCGCAGACCTTCGCGACGAAATTTTGGAAGACTGCCACTACGACCAATCTTCCGGATATCTCGGCACAGCACGCAGTATCGGAAAAATCAAGGCGAAGTACTACTGGCCCCGCCTTACAACCGATGTGTCCCACTACGTCCGACGCTGCCGTGATTGCCAGCGACGAAAAACGCCGCCGACAAGACCCGCTCGATTTCTGAAGCCGATCGCCGTTCCAACGAGGCCCTTCAAGCAGATTGGGATTGCCCTTTTGGGCCTGTTCTCTACGTCACGATCCGAGAACAAATGGATTGTCGTAGCGACAGACTACATGACGCTCTACGCAGAGACCGCCGCTCTTCCCAGGGGGACTGCACAAGAAGTCGCCAAGTTCTTCATAAACCAATTTTAGCTCCGACATGCAGCCTGTGAAGTCCTAATCACGGACCGCTGAACGGCCTTCACTGCGGAGCTCATGCAAGGAATCTTTCGCTACAGCAACACGGATCACCGAAGAACGACGGCGTACCACCCACCCCCAAACGAACGGACTAACGGAACGCCTGAACAAGGCGATCGCGGATATGCTGTCTATGTACGTCGACGTTGAACATAATGCTTGGAACGAAGTCTTTCGGTATGTCACGTTTTCGTACAACACGGCTATCGAGGAAGCTACGCAGATGACACCGTTCGAGCTTGTCTACGGAAGACGGCCTACCATGATGTTTGACGCATGCTTCCACACGTGAAGACGGCGACCTCAACGCAGACGTCCAAAGATACCTTCAGCGTGCGGAGGAGGCCCGCTAGCTCGCTCGAGTTCGCAGAACGGACCAGCAGCTGGTGGATGTCGGAAGCTACAACCTCCGACGCCGAGACGCCGAGTACCGCCAAGGGGATCGTGCGTGAGTTTGGTGTCCCATCCGACGACGAGGACGCCGGGAGAAGCTTCTGCGACGGTATTTCGGACCCTCTCGGATTCTACAACGTGTTGGGCAACTTAACAAGGAGGTGATCCCCGATGGTGATTCCGTCTACGTGGTTCGCCTGAAACCTTACTACGCACGATGACGAACTTTTTGTTGTTGTTGGTGTTGTTGTTGTTTGTCCGGACTGTCTTTATTTTAGCACCCGGTCCATGTCCCCTTAGAGGGGGCTAACGCCACGAACCATGTTTTGGGTTTGTTTGTTTACATTTTGTTTTTTGGAAACCGGCTGCGCCGTGCAATATTATCTGTGTTATCCGTCGCCCAAATGAAGCGCATATTCTATTCTTTATGCCGCACGTGTTACCTCATTTAATAGAGGGAGTGTCGCGAACTAACGTCACCAGCCTAGAATAATCTTCTATGATCTACAGTGTTCTGGATGCAGTACGAGTGTTCGAGAAGACCTCGCGCCGAGAGAAACGACCGCAGAGCAGACGCCGCGGCTTTCGATTCGCTGACACCAGTCTGTGCACAGCACTTTGTTGACTGCTGTTTCGCCGTTTTTGTATTTTTTGAGTTGTTAGGGGAGCACAAGTTCGCTCCAATAAACTTTTTTCTTCAGGACGGCTGCGTCGTCTTTGGCTCCCTGACAATATAGAGCGCATCATAGCCATGGTTTAGGCTCGCCGCAGCGCACCCTGAGTAGTTTCTTATTATTGGTATCTTGTGTCCACTCTTCGCTAGTATTGTTTGACATTACCCTAAGATTTTCAGTAAAATATCTGTAGTTGCTTTAATAATCGAATGAGGTGTTTGTTTTTAATATTCGAATAAAAGATGCCCTGTGTAAGTTAGCGAGTGCTCCCTGCTGTATTTGTCCGAATATAGGGATAGTGTTCATATATAAGCGATTAGAAGGAAAACAGTTCTGCTACAATGTGAACTGTGCTTTATTGTCGAAAGCTAGAGGTTTTTGGTCGTGGTTGCAGATGAATTCGCACTGGCCTTATGGGAACGTGCGACATCCGTGCATTTCAGTAATGACATTTCAATACGACCACGATAGCCACAATGGCCTCAATGAAACTTTCCGCAGACGAAAGGGGAAACGTTATTGCCAAGGACTCGTACATATTGAGTGATATTTGATCAACCAGAGTAACAACAATTTGAATAATGCTTCGCTAATATTCTTATGTAGATCGCGGAGGAGCATGGGGGTTGGTTGAAAAAGTGGAAAGGGAAAGTGAATAGTGTAGGTTTTTTTTAATACGGAATGAAATCAAAAGAGTGACGTTGAAGCACGCGCAGTGATGCAGAAATATCAATAAGCTCCTGCATTTTTAACGTTTTTCACGATACAACAATATAACAAACCCACTAGTAAAGATTGTTTCCCCGAAGTCCGGTGTCGATCAGGAACCCAATCGCCCGGGCTCCGGTTGATTTGGCAGGAGGGTGGCAGGGCGATGGTGTTGAAGTTCTTGGAGGTGGCGGTCGAATTGACGAACTCGAGTCGTTGAAGTTGATTAAGTGAAACGGAAGTTTGTGTACAGCTATTTACAGTAGGATAACTGGGTACATGAGTAATGAAACGAAAAAAAACTTCAAACTTCAGCTAGACGCTAGCTCCGAGTGCGCACAAATCACTCGAGCTCCTCAGCTTCGTCTAACTCTCCTATCCTCGGAGACTACACAAACCGCTCGAGAAACGAAGGCCGCGGCTCTGTCTCGCCGCAAGATCCGTCTAGTTGCCGGTACGGCGCTGCACCCTAAACCTCCGACGCGATCTTAACCGTTACAGTCATGAGAGTCATGGTTAGTTTGACTGGTATGAATTCCATATGACCCTGGTACGGTGTGTGGGGTATCAAATTAAAGGTCTCGTCGAGGGGGATCACGTGGGACAAATATAAAAATGCTTTCTGGTTATAATTATGAGGATATAGCAAAAGGTATATAGCAAAAGGTACACACTCACACTTACACGCTCACTCACTCACTCTAATTCACTCACTCACACTCACACTCACACTCACACTCTCACTCTCACTCACACTCACACTGTCCCTCACACTCACACTCTCACACTCACTCTCACCCTATCACACTCTCACTCACACTCACACTCTCACTCTTACTCCACTCACACTCACAATCACACTATCACTCTCACTCTCACTCACACTCAACTCCCACTCACACTCACACTCTCACTCTCACTCTCGCTCACACTCTCACTCTCACTCACACTCACACTCTCACTCACACTCTCACTCACACTCACACTCACACTATCACACTCACACTCACACTCTCACACTCTCACTCACACCCTCACTCACACTCTCACTCACACTCGCACTCACAATCTCACTCTCACTCCACTCACACTCACACTCACACTCTCACTCTCACTCTCACTCACACTCACACACACTCACACCCTCACTCTCACTCTCACTCACACTCACACTCTCACTCTCACTCGCACTCACACTCACACTCTGTCACACTCACACTCTCACTCTCACTCGCACTCGCACTCGCACTTGCTCTCTCACTCACACTCACACTCACACTCTCACTCTCACTCACACTCACACTCTCCCTCTCACTCTCACTCCACTCACACTCCCACTCTCACTCTCACTCTCACTCAACTCCCACTCACACTCCCACTCTCACTCTCACTCTCGCTCCCACTCTCTCTCACTCACACTCAACTCCAACTCACACTCACACTCACACTCTCACTCTCGCTCTCGCTCTCGCTCACACTCTCACTCTCACTCTTACTCACACTCACACTCTCACTCACACTCTCTCTCACTCTCACTCTATCTCTCACTCTCACACTCTCACTCTCACTTTCACACTCACACTCTCACTCTCACTCTTACTCTTACTCTCACTCACACTGTCATCCTCACTCTCACACTCACACTCACAGTCTCACTCTCACTCTCACTCTCACTCGCACTCGCACTCGCACTCGCACTCGCACTCACACTCTCACTCACACTCTCACTCACACTCACAATCACACTCTCACACACTCCCACTCATACTCACTCACACTCACACTCACACTCACACTCCCACTCACACTCACACTCACACTCACACTCTCACTCACACACTCACTCTCACTCTCACTCTCACACTCACACTCACACTCACACTCACTCTCACACTCTCACACTCACTCTCACTCTCACTCCCACTCTCCCACTCACTCACACTCACACTTACACTCCCACTCCCTCTCACTCTCACTCTCACTCTGACTCACACTCACACTCTCACTCTCACTCTCACTCACAATCACACTCACACTCTCACTGACACTCTCACTGACACTCTCACTCACACTCACACTTACACTCACACTCTCACTCTCACTCACACTCACACTCTCACTCACACTAACACTCTCACTGACACTCTCGCTCACACTCTCACTCACACTCACACTCACACTCTCACGCTCACTCACACTCTCACTCTCACTCACGCTCTCACTCTCGCTCTCACTCTTACTCTCACTTGCACTCACACTCACACTCTCACTCACACTCACGCCCTCACTCTCACTCTATCTCTCACACTCACTCTCACACTCTCACTCTCACTTTCACACTCACACTCTCACTCTCACTCTTACTCTTACTCTCACTCACACTGTCATCCTCACTCTCACTCTCACTCCCAGGCACACTCATACTCTCACTCTCACTCACACTCTCTCTCTCACTCCCAGGCACACTCACACTCTCACTCTCACTCTCACTCACACTCACAGTCTCACTTTCACTCTCACTCACACTCACACACTCACTCTCACTCTCACTCACTTACACCCACACTCACACTCACACTCACACTCTCACTCTCACTCACTCACACTCACACTCTCACTCTCAGTCACAAACTCACACTCTCTCTCTCACTCACACTGACACTCTCACTCTCACTCACACTGACACTCTCACTCTCACTCTCACTCACACCCACACTCACACTCACACTCTCACTTTCACTCACTCACGCTCACACTCTCACTCTCAGTCACAAACTCATACTCTCACTCTCACTCACAAACTCATACTCACACTCACACTCTCACTCTCACTCAGACTGACAATCTCACTCTCATTTACACTCACACTCTCTGTCACTCACACTGCCACTCTCACTCTCACTCTCACTCACTCTCACTCACACTCACACTCTCACCCTCACTCTCACTCACACTCTCACTTTCACTCACACTCTCACTCACACTCTCGCTCTCACACTCACACTCACACTCTCACACTCTACACTCTCACTCTCACACTGTCTGAATCTCTGTGAGGCCATTTGAGTTCTGAATTCATTTTGAGTTCTCAGCCCATTTTGAGTTGAGTTCATTTTGAGTTTTGAGTACATTTTGAGTTTTGAGTACATTTTGAGTTTGAGTACATTTTGAGTTTGAGTACATTTTGAGTTTTGATTACATTTTGAGTTTGAGTACATTGTCAGTTCTGAGTACATTTTGAGTTTTGAGTTCGAGTGAGTTCTGAGTGCTGTGCTCAATGTGAGTTTGAGTTTGAGTGAGCGCAGATGTGCTGCTCCGCATTGAGTCTGAGTTTGAGTGAGTCGTGATTCGAAGAAAAAAATTGTGAGTGAGTTTGAGTGAGCCCGCGCCAACTTTGCCGAGGTATGGTCTCTACGCATGCGTTTTCGTGTTTTCCATCGGCCTCCTCGGTTATACTCTCACCTTCAAGACTACCTAACCCACGCGACATCTCCGTACCGTTCCTACCCTCTTCAAACGTTCTGAGCTCCTCATCCTCCGTCTTGTCGCGTTCTCTCTCACTTCCTTTACCATTTTCTACATGTTCAACCCAGTCTACCTTCTCAGCTCCCTTATCCACCTTTAACTCTGGCTTTTCCTCAGCCTGATCGTCAACTCCGTCTCTTTTTCGCTCCCTCTCGTCACATGCTCTCTCGTCTTCTATCTCCTTTCTGTTCTGGGCGAGCTCCTGAACGCCCGACCTGGAGTTGGCTTTCTCGTGCAACTTACGAGCGTAATTGGGAGTGCGGCGGGCCCCAAGACTTTCCTGCGCGACTCCAGTCTCCTCCGCTCCACCGATTAGAATTTGGGTACTGCCCGTGCCAGCAAGTTCACCATGCATTAACGCAGTGTCCGATGCAAAAGCGGCTCGCGGCTCTACACCCGCGACAACGCTGCTACCCCTTGACTCTGCTCCTATACCGGACGCGCTTGCTTGAACACTCCGCGTGCTCGCCTCCCTTTCCATGCAGCTGTTCACGGCTGAGCCGCTCGCTTCTCGTGCGCAGCCACGGCCGCCTATCTCGTTCTCGCGCGGCTTCAAATTGAAAAACGGGCTGCCCCCATTCAACTTTTCTGTCAGCGCGTAAATGGGCCTGTTCGAAGGGTTCTGTCTCATGCGCTGCAGCTCCATTCCCAAACTTTGCCTGCGAGGCTGCTCGTCATGTTTGAGCATCACTTCATTACACCGCTCTACGGTATCACCGGCCGCGCTTACCTCGTCGCTCCTCATCCCAATGTCCATCTCCGCGCGTTCGACATCGGCGGAAATGCTAGCCTCGTGTAGGGAGTCACGGCTATTTGCTTTGTCATCGCAACGTACAACCTCCAAACACTGGCCGGAACCATTCGACTAGCTCGGTCTGTGCCCCATTGTTTCTACTCGCGGGTGTCCGAGCGCAAGGGCGTCTGCCTTCTCCGCTCCAGTTCCAACTCATACCTTCGCAACCGCTCTTCCGATTCGAGATTCAGCTTTTGCATGCGTTCTTTAAATTCTTGCGGTGCTTTTCTCTCTCGTTCTTCGAATTCGCGCGCTCTTTTCTCCTCTCGCTCTTGAAACTCCAACTCCATTCGTCTAATAATCTTTGTTTCGGACTCCGTTTGGACCACCCCTCCTGCCGCTGTTCCTCCTTGAGGTGGTGCCTCATGCGTCTGACCATTTCCGTCTCCTTCCGCCATGTTCGCCAGCATGCTCCGCATGACTACCATGCAACCCCAGACTCAGCCTACACCGCCACAACGAAGCGCAAGAAATCCCACTCACCCGCACCTTCGGTGGTCGTCTGCCGCGTCGCTGGCTCCGTGCGCTGGCTTGGCTCTGCCGCTCCACTCCGCGCGGAGCTCGGCCGCCGCCGATGAAGGCGGGCTTGCATCTGCTTGCTGTCCCTGGTTGTGGCCTGGTGATTTCTTCTGCCAAATCCTGTTGGCTGCGCCAGTAAAGATCGTTTCCCCGAAGTCCGGTGTCGATCAGGAACCCAATCGCCCGGGGTCCGGTTGATTTGGCAGGAGGCTGGCGGGGCGATGGTGTTGAAGTTCTTGGAGGTGGCGCTCGAATTGATGAACTCGAGGCGTTGAAGTTGATTAAGTGAAACGGAAGTTTATGTACAGCTATTTACAGTAGGATAACTGGGTACATGAGTAATGAAAAGAAAAAAAATTGGGCCCATCTCCCCGCGAGGGGAACTCGAGTAAATGCGTCGCATAGGGGGTAGGTGTATTGCGTTAACGTTTAGTGTTTGGGGAGTTGGTGGTAGTGAATGCGTTGTATCAGCAGCTTCTTGACGTAGTTTGAATGGGTCAAGGATATAAGGCGCGTTCATAGCCTCCCATTCTGTGTCGGCTTTGTGGCGCAGTGGGTAGAGCACCATGTACATTGCGTTCCGCCCGCAGGGTCGAGGGATCGAAACCAGGCGCCGGATAGTATTTTTTTTTATATAGTGTAGGGGGAGGGGTACGGACAACGACGGTGCGGACTACGACGGACGTCAACGCGGGTGACATCGTGAGTTACTTAAATGCTCTGCATTTACAAAACTTCAAACTTCAGCTAGGCGCTAGCTCCTAGTGCGCACAAATGACTCGAGCTCCTCAGCTTCGTCTAACTCTCCTATCCTCGGAGCGTACACAAACCGCTCGAGAAACGAGGGCCGAGACTCTGTCTCGCCGCAAGATCCGTCTAATTGCCCGGTATGGCGCTGCACCCTAAACCTCCGACGTGATCTTAACCTCGACTAGGGGGCTCACAAATCCCAATCTAGCTTTAACGGTCGAGACTCGTTGTCCCGCCGGGAACTGCCAGCTTAGCGCTCAGACAAGAACGATTTCCAACGGCCAAGTTCGGCCTTATAAAATCACCCTCTCTCGGTAACGCCCCTGTAGCGTTCGTACACGCGTATGGGAGTGCCCGAATTCACGTAAACAGCTGTCACTCAGCACGCCACGGAATATTCATTGAGGCGCCGCCACCTTAGGGTCAACGGCACGCCCGCAGACGAGCAGGTTCGCGCGACCCCGCGGGGTGAAAGCGAAAGACGGCGACAGTGCGTCATGCTGACCAGGGCGCGACAACAATGGAGACACGCCGGTAAACCCACCACCTCCGCTCGTCGAGCAGACGGTCCTGGAATCCGGCGGCGCTGTTTACTTTCTCAATGGGGGATTATCCTTGAGGCATGCGGTGGGCCAGACGATCCGTCTCCCGTGCGAGCCGTGACGAATTAGCGGTGGTTGCAGAGCAGTGTGTTGCAGTGCTACGTCGCCAGAGAAAGCGGCGGGTTCTTACGCGCAGCCCGGGTGCCCGGCTGCTAATCTCATAAGTGGACCTTACACCCACTGTAAAACACTAAAAACATTTTTTTGGTCATAATTACGGAATGTTAGGAAATACCTTCTGTGAACAGTTTTGGCTCTTATTCAGTTTAATGAACGAGTTGCTTTTGTTCCTTTTTTTGATGCTTTTTTCATTCAGCCCACGATGCACATATGAGAGCACACCGAAGCAATTTTAGGTGCAATGCATAGCTTTACAAGCGCAACTCTGCGTAAGTGGCACAAGGAAACCCGGTTGCTTTGTTTTCTTCGCAGGTGCCCGTCACCCCAGATGATGACGAGGACGGGGGGATGTACGACGACGTGGACAAACTGGACAGTGCCAGCCTGGTGCACCAGTACATCGATCGCGTGGGAAGCCTGAGCACGGAGCGTGAGCCGAGCTGGCACTCGCTCTACCTGTCGCTCAGCGAGGACCATGACCAGGCCACCACTGCGGCCGCCGACGGAGACCTCAAGGTGGCTCCTGCCGCCGACCGGACATGACGAAGGCTGTCCCTCGTCTGAGGGAGGTAGAACAGAGCGGAGGGCTGAGGAAGCTCGCTCTTTAACGTAGAGGCGGTAACTGGGAACAAAACGCAGGTACGTTGGGTATATACTTCATTCGTGCCCATCGGAGAAACTACCAGTGACCTTGCACAGGCAGAAAATACCATTATTACTAAGAGCAGAGTAAATATGTCGTCCTTACTGTGATCAATAAGATTACGAATAACGGTGAACTTGAAAGGAAGACAAAACATTACAAAAAAACTTTCGATCGTATGAAAGACAATGTTTCCACATCAGAATTTGTTCCACCACAATTATCCCTCTTAGACCAAAACGAAAACAAAATCTGATATACCGAGTATACACAAGCTGCAGTGTAGGCGAGTTTTCTAAAATTTCAATATGGTCATTGCCTTGAGTCTGGAAGATAGGTTGTTACGAGGCATGAAGCCACAGGTCACTGGACACCCCGGTTTGTGGGGTAAAGAGGAACCCCAAAATATTGTTAGGCAAGATTTTTTTCTATCTGATATTGTGGAGGGAAAGTGGACACAATGTCGAGATTTCAAGACATCGCTCCAAAAGTGCTGCATGTTTTTGCGGTGTTTATTTGTGCCATAACACCTAATATGTTTCCTTTTTCGAACGCTCAATAATCTGTTTTTGTGGCACAAAGGTTAATTTATGTCCTCCTTTCCCTAACAAAATCCACAAGCGGTACCAATATGACAGCAAAAAGATAAACAGTGTGTTTCAAACAGGTGCTCACAGTCTATATGTCTCCAGGTAGGAAAAAACGGGCAATCATGACCATGCAACCCGGAAGCGCCTAATGGGTTTTTGCTCGAGCAGAATGTGGTTGTATGTGCTTAGTAGTCTCGCGTAAGTTCCAGTCCTGAAGGTTAAGATCATCTATCACTTTCTCTCTTTGAGCCTTTGCGAAGACACGTGCACCATTTCTACCTAAGCAGAGTGAACGGCTCACAGGGCGACGATCCCAACTTCTGAGTTGCGCCACCTGTCCGCCATGAGAGGCTCCCTGGAAAGGTCTGCCTCGACCCCTTTCTGTGACCCCGCATTCGCTTACATTTTTACTTGCCTCCTTTCCCTTTCTCCCCATTCCCCTATTCTCAGAGATGTGCCAGTATGCGATATGACGCCCTCAAACGTCTATCAAGCGCCTTTTGCCACCGCTAACACTTGGCTTCTCAAAGAATCCATTATTAGGACATGTAAATTCTAATGTAATTTACCCACGTCAACCTTAACGGACAGCACGATGCCTGGACTCAGGTTACGTAATAAAGGGTCTCAGTTTCGAACATTTCAGGGGAACGAATCTCTATCATCGTCATCATCATCATCATCTTCATCACAGCCATCATCACTCCAGCTTAGTCTCCGTGAGTTGACCATTCGGTACATTTGATACCCTTTTCCAGCTATTCGGCAATTATTCCGGAGCGACGTGTGAACTACAGGTAACAGGGAGGTCACCCCTCAGCCATCAGTAAGAGTTCCTTCACCGTCTTGAATATTCTGAAAATGCTAGGCAGACTACTTGTTTTGCAAACTAGATACCCATATCCTCTTCGGCTGAATTACTTTTATGGACGACACCTTGTGTGTGTCAGTGCAACGTGGAGCACTACTGCCTTAGTGGAGCATTTCTCTGTTCCATTGCCGATATGGCGACGTCTGGTAATACATTTGGCTACACACTTTTGTCAGCGAGGAGATTGTTATGAAGCGACAAATTGGCCGCATCACAAAATAAATTTATCGCATATTATATGCCGAGAAAAGGCTTGTTGGGGCAAAAATATTAAGGATAAAGGACTGTTTTAAATGGGCGATATCTCAGTGCCATTGTAGAACGGCAAGTAGACAACGCCGACCGTCACCGTTTCGAGGGGTGCTGCCGAAAAGAATGGGTCGTCAACTCCGTCGAGTAAACATACCCCTCGAATCCGTAGATCACCAGTGGCGATGGGCTGGCCGTTTGATGCGGCCATTTGAATCTTTAAAGATGGCGGGAACACAAGAAAAAGAAAAGTTTGAACAATGTTTGAAACTTCGAAAAAAAAACTTTGAACAAGAAAACTTTGAAAGGAAGAAAACTTTGGCCCCCGAGTGTTGCCAACGGTTCGGCACAGAGACGCCTTCGTCAGGGCGATACACCCACACACACACACACACACACACACGCACACACACACACACACACACATATATATATATAATATATATATATATATATATATATATATATATATATATATATATATATATATATATATATATATATATATTCGTATGTATATAGTGCGCACTAGTATTGTTTGAGAACTGATCAGTGAAATGTACTCTGGTGCATTTTTTGTTGCAGTTATTCCCAAGTGTCACCACCCACCACCTTCATGTCCCTTGTTCGTCACGAGCCGGAGCAACAACAAAGCAGAAATTGATATCCGCGCCGCATGCATCTGTGGATGTATGATTTTTATTGTACCTTTGGACTTGAAGTCGCTTAAGTGTGTCATGCCTGTGTCGAGCAACTCTCCCCCATTTCAAGGGTGATTGTACGCAGCAACCTCCCGTTACTTTTTCAAGCATATTCACAGCGTCACTAATGCAGTACTGGTTTTGTGCTCACCGGTCATTTAAGAAAATGACTTGGTTGAGCTTTAGCACAGTTGTGCTTAGCGGTGCAGGGTTTCTTTAGAGGTCGGAGCTCAGTCTATTCTTGCTCTTGAATCTGGAAGCTACTTTGACTACCCCGAAACTAGCTTTTGTACTTCTCGCGCGTTGCGCACACGCAATGACGGGGGTGTCGCAGAATGTGTTCTGTACACGCCAGAAGAAGTTGACCGTGTGAAAAAATTTCTCTTAGCTCGATTTTCCTACAGAAAAGGCTGTGGCTTCAGTGCCTTGATCACTGAAACTTGACGTCGTAGAAAAACTCGGTATCCCAAAATGCCCGAAGGTAATTAGGTTATTGGAAGATAAGACACCTAAGACCGATTTGTGATCACAATATACGTTCTTCCAAAATGCCTATCATTTGTTATTTGCACTAATCATTCCATAATTGCTTCTCTATATTGTAGGTATACAATTTTGGAAACTCCTTACATTTAAGGGGACAAAACCCAAGACCTGACCTTATTATAGCGCTATGCAGAGGAATAATTGTAAGTAGGTGCTTCAAAGATTTTGTGCGGCACAAACGTATGCCTCATAGCTGCTTGGCATGCCTAAAACACACATAACCAGCTACTTCAGTGTGCTTAAATTGTCCATTAGGCCACACAAACCCCTGACAACATCGATACGTTGGGCAAGAACATTAAGGTCGCCTTCCGTTCTCAGGGTTACGATCTTCAGTGCACCTGAGTTTAATGTTGCACCCCAAATGTCCAGTAAGTGAAGCATTTTTGGAAGTTTTGGACTCTACTCGCCCTCATACAAAAAAAGTTTCGTTTCATTCAAGATAGAACCGATTCTTAAAAAGCTCGACGCTCTAGAACATAATAGAACATACAGCAGTGGGCCGAGTACTGATTTGCAGTGAAAGGTACAGATAATACAATATGAATATACTGATAAGTAGCACTGGGAAAAAAATGCCCAACCGAGGTTATATACCATGCAGTCGTAACTTACCCACAATACATTTATGCTGCAGACGGTCAGGAGCGTCTAGTACACCGAAATATATGTAGAATTTACATGACCTCGATGAGACACCACCAGAACGGTGCTTTTGGGAAGGCTCTGGCGCACAAACTTGTTTGGTTCTCATATGACCAGCGCACTACCCGAGAACGCCGAACGCGGTTGGGGAGGACTTGCAGTCAATTACTGACGTATGCGCGCGTGCAACAATCCCATGGTGCGGGTATTTCGTGTTTGTTGCGGGTTTACCGTGGCAGGCATTTGTAAAAAACATTATGAAGGGAAAATAAGTAGGGGGCGTCACACTCAAAGCGTGAATTTCTTGGTAAAATGTATTTGAAAAGAATCAGACTGGGTAGAGTTTTTTAGTTCGCGCTGCTTTCATCGCTTCACGATTAAAAACCGCAATGATATAGTAATGCTTTTGAGTATGGTAAAATGCACTAATATTTGGGCAGTTTACGTATGCGGCGTTTTCAAGAACTCGGGGTGGTTTAAATTAGCTCCTAATCATTCAACAGATGATTCATGCGATTTCCTTTATTATTAGCGATTGCTTTATAGATGTTGAGGAGTTGTTTCGCAAATGTCATACCGCATTGACGAGGCGGTTATTTTAGGTTTCATACACGCGGAGTTGTAACAGCATCTTACATTGACAGAAGGGTACGGCCTCTATACTTAAAAGACTTCAGTTAGAGACGACTATTCGTAATGATGCGGGTGGAGCATTCTCCCGCCCGTTTGGAACTATTGAGTGTCCTTCAATGCGAAAATACAGTACAGATTTGGCGCTCTTCAACGACCAATACTAATAGAGTTCTGGATATGTAGCAGTATGAATAACGTCGGTGGGGAGTGTTCGAACTCTTCTCGGGGATAAGAGGATACTCTGAACTATACAGGATTTTAAAACGCAAATTGTGACACCTGATGCGAGCCTTTTTATATAGAAAGGTGCAGCCTCACAAATTTTTAATAATATAGCAGGAGCGACGACCGATCGACATGTCAGCGCCTTATCACGGTCTTCACCGGCAAAATAGGTGAGGGTACGCGCACGCGCATAGAACTCTCTGTTGTGGGAGCGTCGTCTGCTCCGCTCTTCTTCTCAGGGCGGCAGAAACCCTGTTTTTCTTATCTTGCAAGGCCGTTTCGCTACCGCCAAAGGTAGCAAAACAGCTGGGGGCACAAAGTAATTCACATGCAATGGCAGAGGGTGTACCACTCTTAAATACAGTAGCAGACGACACTCATACAGCAGATAGCCCTATGCGCGTGCGCATACTCTCGCCTATTTCGCTGCTGAACACCGTGATAAGGCGGTGACATGACGGTTGCTCGCCGCTGCCACTATATTATTAAAAATTTGGGAGGCTGTACCTACATCGTCCTCAAGGTCTTAGTATTGGAGGTGTTGTAACTTCCTCTTTGGCATCCCTTGTAGCAGATGACGCTAATCATCATCATTTCATTACGCTCGTCATAAGCTGCCGCATGCACATGTGGCTGCGCCGGCTTGCGCCCACTTCTTCTAGATTTCACTAAAGCCTAATCCCCTTACTGAGCATCGCGCCGCAGCTGGAGGACCCAGAGGTCCAACATAAGGTGCCGAAAACGCGGGACTTCTAGCCGACGCCAAGCACATCGACACACGGAGCCTCGAAAGCAGAGGAAACGACACGGCTCCTGCGATCCTGGCTAGCGTTCCCAGCCGAGTGCGACCAAATAGAACGGCAACTTCCACGACGCCTCAGACTACGGGCGCAACTGGATGGCCTTCTAAGGAAACAGAAAGCCACATAAGAGGACATCGAGAGGCGACACCATCTGCAGTAAGTGTACTGCTCGAGCGAATCGACGCATTTTATGCAGAGATTGAGAAAGTGGATGACGCAATTTTTGAGGATATACCAGACGACTTGTTAGAGAGTGAGACGTTAGGCGCCGGACAGTACCGCGACAAGGTTGTGACCTGGACGGCTAGTCTGCGTTTCAAGATGCAGGAATTCCCGTCGTCGACGCCATGCCCGGTGATCGTTCATTCAATACCAACGGGCAAGCGCACATCCCCACAAGCAAACCATCCAGTACACGCCTTAGGCGCATGTAACATAACTCGGGTGCCCCGTGGAGCTAATTCGAGTCCTGTAATTTTAACGGCTACTTTGAACCACCAGATTCAATCTGTGGTAAACTGACACCCAACGACAGCCCGACTATCGCAAGACTCCACGTGTATGAACCGTCTATTCATTGGAGCAGAGTTCCCTTCTGAAGAAGCGATCGAAATGTACCAGAATAAAATCTTGCGAGAACCTTCAACGAACACAAGTACAATGGCAAGACACGAACCTGTGGTATTCGCCGTTTCAGAACAAAGAACGGCGTCACCGGAAAAGTCCTTTTCCTAGTTTTTGGAACCAACCTCAAAAGTGCCACAACTTCAATGCAACAAGCGGTCGGACATCATTTCGCTGAAGTCCAAGATCATGCTGCATTCCACAAAGGCGTCAAAGGATACAGGAAATCTTCGCGAGCGGACGTCTGCAAAACCAACCGAGTCCAAAAGACAACGCAAAAAAAGCACGTACCAGGAGACGTAATGTCGAGCGTAAAGTGAGACGTCAAGAGAAAATTAAAGCACTGCAGGCAAAGAACACGAACGTAAAGATGGCAAGACGTCCATGGAGGGAAACACAAAGCAAAGGCAGCAAAAGCACGCCCTCATCAAAGGTCCGACACCTGCAAGAAAAGTTTCCCGTTCACAGCAAAGTTCCCTGGTTTAGAAACCGTTCCTGCTCACACCCTCACAAATCGGCTCTGGATTGCAAAACATCGTGGACAAATTGTAAGAATCAACAGGCTAGGGGGTGGGAACACCGATGGCGGAGAAAACGCTCTCTGGACGGTGGATGCCTGATGCACAGGAATCTCGCATCCGTCCAAATAAAAAACACCCGTATTGAAGGCGGACAGTACCGTTCTACTCCGCGATACACGGCGTCCAAGACAGCTGTGGACCTTGGCACGAATAGAAGTGTCGATAGGTGGACTGGATGAAGTCGTCAGGGCCGCCTCTTCGCATTTGTCTTGCGACACTACAGCCAAGATTTTCTTACCGCTACTCAACCCTTCGGGAGACACCTAGCGTCATCTGTCGGCGGGGGAGACTGTTGTAACTTTCTCTTTGTCATCCCGTGTAGCAGACGACGCCAATCATCATCATTTCATTACGCTCGTCACGAGCTGCCGCATACTCATGTAGCTTCGCCGGCTCGCGCCCACTTCTTCTAGCGTCCTTTAAAGCCTTATCCTCTTCAGACGTGTCTCTCCCCTTACTGAGCATCGCGCCACAGCTGGAGGACCCAGAGGTCCAACAGGACGTATTGACGGAGAAGAATAAAGTCAAAAGTAACTTCGGCGGCGTGAAATCCCATAGAGCTGGTACGATCAACGTGAGTACTGCAAATCAGAGCGAAAAGCAGTTTTAATATTTTGGTTAAGGAATTTCCGAAATGCATTACGCTCTCCTAAGTAGAGAAAATAGAGAACAATAAAAGTGAAAACTTTGAATTGACCCCAGAGGAACCAGAACGTTGAACTTTGTGTTTTAGGCACAAAGATGCCGAGCTTACACCGAGCTAATATTGATTGCGGAGGCGGGAGCCCATTGCTGGAGTTGGAGTCAACCAAATACTGTATGTCGAAGTTTAGCCGTGGTATTTACACCCTAAATTTGTGGGAACACTTGCAAGAACATAAAAATGTTCTGCCGCTTAACTGAAGTCCAAACGGTGGGCCTGACAATCTCGTTTCGCATTAATCAGGCTCACGGGAGCCGCGGTGCATTTTTGGTAATCAATTTAATTGAACTCAGGATGTCAGAAAGATTCAAGAACGAAATGTGTTTGATCGACATGTAATTTGATCCATTCCGCTCACTGGATTGTGACTGCTGGTACGGAACACTAAACTGTGAGTAGGTTATGAGAGAAATAGCTGTATCAGGCACACATTTACACATTGCAGCGTTTTACATGTTGGATGTTTGCCATGAAGTGGTTATCCTAAGGATGAACTTGTTCAGCGACGTGGCCAGAGCCCCGTGCCTGTCACTTTTTTCGCTCAACCAGTCAACCAACCCCGTGCGCACGACAAATCCTCGTGATCCCCTTGTTACTGTATTTTATCCTCTATATCTCTGATATTCTCGAACTACAGTGAAAACTTTAGCGGGATAATTAGCAAACAATAATTCTTGATGGACGTATGATCACTTTTTCACGAAGGCGAATTCACTTGTGGTTTTTTAGCTTTTTTTTCCACGGATTGGTAGCCCGCGCTCAGTGAAGGCGCCGATTGGCTAGCCGCTTGGGCAGCTACCGTGTCACGGGCGGCTCTTTTTTTGTCGCCGAAATTCGGATGGCACTTGGGGCACTAAAATGTCTCCCCGAGACATAAGGGTTGTCAGGTCGCTCCCTTTTTGCTGGCTGAATCACAGCGCATGACTACCAGCACAGCCATCACACGAGCTTAACTGACATCACAGTGCCACCCAGTCGGCTTGCATGAAGGGAGGATCTTCGGGGAAAATGGCACAGGTTATTCTATTGCGTGTGCGCAACGGGCTTATAACAGTCCATTATTCAACATCATGTGACCAGGTCGCGCGGTGTGTGTACATGGGAGGTAGCTAAAACATGTATAGGAGATATGCGTATATTCAGACCGCAGCAGTAGTGTACGTTTACAGATTTGGAGTACTATCATTGCAGACAACAAGGGTCGGTGCAACACTGTAAGTGCCGTGGCAAGGTGTCGAAAAGTGTAAATGTTCACTTCGCATGGTTGGCCCCACAGGTGCTGCAGCGAAAAAAGGTGTTTGTTAATCTGTTCCACATATCACAAGTGTTTTGCTACTTGATACACGCAAGAGCATGTCAAAGAAACACCTGCAGCTGTTTCTTTGCCATACACTTGAGCGTATCCAATATTTTACGTATACATATCCTGTCTGCTTGGTGTGTACAGGCCTCTCGCCGCATTTTTACAAAACATGGCATTGTGAAACTTCTTGCTTAGTGTTGAAATTTTCAGGCTTTCGGCTTGAAGCGGCGGGATGTGTTGGTTGCGGGAACATGTCAACAAGGGGTTACAGTAGAACGCTTCGGGTGGGATTAAAGCACCAATAGATATCATTTTGTATTCTCCGCTGCAACGATAGTTGAACCGAGCATAGAAGTCCTTGTAGTGACACGCTTTGAAACGGAGCAAATGTCTCGACGTTTTCTGTAAGTTGGTTTGTTGATATTGTGAAGGGTGACCATTGTTCTGCTGTTCAACGTCTGCATAACCGTGTCGGGATGGTTGTTCTAGTCAAATCCCATGAGCTCAGGCATATCACTGATGAAAGTTCCTCTATGAGTGGTAATTAATATTTCTATTGTATATGTATAATATGCATATTATATACACATTTTATATATTATGTACTTACTATTGAATACTAGTAGACTCAAGTGAAAACTGCTAAAGTTAACATTTATTTTTGTTTATTTTTGCAGAGGAATATAAATAGGAAATCAGGTTGCGAAAAACCGCTCACTCGTTTGTATGCCTGGATATATCACCAGCCTTCATAAGCTTATCAGGGCAAAAAATAGAATAAAATGACACAGCCCTTTCTGCTACCGCTTTGCCTGTTCGAAACAGAGTGTTGCGATGAACTGTAGCCTAACAAATACCATAAAAGTATTTACGTGGTACAATTAATCACTGTATATTTTTAATGAACTCCACTTGGAGTGAGACCGAGAACTTAGCTGCTCTGTTGTTTAAGTGGCCTAGGCACTGTTCTCTCGAATGCGATGCCGCGAGGTCAATTCGGGATGAGACATCGGCTGGAGGAGACGTGGATGGATTATAACGCATGTTTGGATATAATGGGGCGGAGAATGGCGCCACGGCGTTCCGCATAGCCTTGGTGTAGCGTCTGTAAAGCCGTTATTTCATGTCATTTGCTTAAAGATTGGGCATCTTAATTTTTTCCGAGCACCATGAAAATAGGGCATAATAGTGAAAGAAAGAAAACCGGTGCACTATAAATATTCTGGTATGAGGCGCCCTCCACTGCAGCGCGCCTCATAGCCCAAGTGTATCTTCGGAGCGTTAAACCGCCAACTCTTATAATTTTAGACAAGGAAGAGAAGAAAATCTTCGTGGAAAGTAAAAAAAGAACAGACGCTCGCGCATTCTTCGCATTAATGAAGTCTTGGAACGCATAGTAGAGGTGTATCAGGCACACGAAGCACCCTCTGAGAGATTAAATTCTGCTAAAACTGTACCAGGCACTCACGGCCACGGTGGTTCCTTGCGGTGGTTCAATGGTTGACGGCTCGATTGCCAGTCGTGGTGTATGCTTTTGTTCTGAATTTGAAAAATGAAAATGCCTCTTCACCTTGATAATGGCCCAGTTAAAGAACCGGAAATTTTCTATAAACTGGTCGTAAACCATTTTCTCATATCTCCATGGCCTCATAGCTACTTTTTAGTGCTCGTCGGAGTACACTCAGGACGTTAAACCTGCTCCTTCTTAGAGTCCTCTGGGTAAATGTTTTCACTTTATTTTCTAAATTAAACATAAACCAACTCACTCAGCAGTAAGTACCACTTCTCGTCAAAGCCCAGTTTGAGCATCGGTGCGGGAAACCCCAGTTTGAGCTTCAAACCACGCGAATAGGAGCGAGTGAATAACACTTACGAGGCAACTGCGTGCACACAAGTGGTTGCATTTTTTCAAATGTGCCATAAAGTTCAAACTAAAAGGAAAAAAAAATGGCCGCCATCCTGCCCTGCGAAAGGGGATGTCCAGCGAAGCTGTCGCAGAACCATTACACATGCTGACAGGGGAGGGTATGAAATGTTCCTCTGTCTCGGGGGCTTGTCATTTGCGCGCGGCTTCCCTGGCGGGAAATGCTGGACCCTGTCTAGCCTGACGCATTCACTCGCCGTCTTGGGCGAATCCAAGCGAAATCCAATTCAATATAATCCAATCCAATCCAATGCTCCTCGCGCATGCGGAGCCCGGCTCTCCAGGAGCCACGCGAAACCGCTCAACCTCTCTCTCTCTGTAACATTTTGTGAACCTTTTATTTTGTTCTTCTTAACCTTCTGTGAACGTTTTTTCACAGATGTTTCGATTTACACGGTGCTATGCGTCTCTCTCTCTTTCTCTCTCTCTCCCTAGCCTTTTGTGCACCTTTTATTTTGTTGTTGTTAACCGTTTGCGAACCCTTTGTTCAGAGATGTTTCGATTTACACGGTGCTGTGCGTCTCTCTCTCTGTTTCTCTCTCTCCTTCTCTGTCTCTCTCTAACCTTCTTTTCTCAAATGAGCGTTGATAGTTAAGGTTTTTGTTCTTTTATGTCGCGTTTTGCAACCTTTTAGGCAGTTTGACGTACACATATTGGGTTTATACTGATGTGCACGCGGACGCCAACCGACGGACAATGCGAAATCCTAAGGTGCTTCGCACCTAAAAGCAGCGTAAATAGCACGTATTCTGAAACTAAGAGGTGGCACAACGGTACTACGACGGCGGGTATGGAATAATAGTATTGTACACCGCATACTAACAGTTCGCTAAACAGGAGGAAGAGTACCAGACATGCAAACGATCTCACGGATGTCTCAAAGTTACAATTCGGTTCAAGAAAGATGGGCGGAATAGAAGTAAGCTGTGCACACATAGGTGGCAGACACAAAATGCACTTGCAGAAAGAGGAAGAAAGCCGAAAGGGCAGGAAAAAAAAAAGAAGACGGGGCATGCGCAGTCGGTGTCTTTCTAATAGAGCGCAGAAAAAAATGCGCGCCAATTCACCCTGTGAAGGTGGTTGGAAAGCGAAGGTGTAAACGACACCCTCAACGAATACCCATGCAACGTCACTTGAATTCACACGCGTCGCTCTAGCAGGAGGGAAACCAGAGACAAGCTAAATGCGGTTAACCACACTCCTTTTTAATTCGAAGAGATATTCTTTGCTAAGGTCAAACCAATGGATGATCCAGGAATGGTGGTTGGTAAGTTGTATTGTGGTAGCACATCAGTGGAAATTGTTCTTTATAAAACCAAAGGTAGCTCCAACCCGGTGTTAGAAGATCTCACTTCTCCTCCGTCTCTGCCGCCGCCGATGAAGGCGACTAGATGGGCGGCAGAGACGGAGGAGAAGTAAGGTGCCATGCGTTGGTGTGAGCATCCTTTAATTTTAAGTGCAGAGCACTTTAAGGGCTCGTTTGTCGTCGTAGCTCGCTCGCTGGATCCAAGAAGAGCAACACGGCGTCCCGTGGTAACGCTGTCGTTCACGGGGTAACCCAGAGGCTTGAAAAGACAAGCGGTTAATGTAGTCATAAGTGTTACAAACTCGTCAACCGTTGGCGCTTGTCTTACATCTCCCCGTTGTTTAGCTCAAAGAAACCTATGGGTACACTTGAGGCAAAATATACGTAATTCACCTACAGCGCCCGCGTTCATTGAGATGGAAACGCTCATTGGGTTGGTTTTTACGTAAGCGAAAAAAGCGGCAGCGCAAAAAAACAATGGCGCGTTCGAAATGACGCAGAAAGGCTCCACGCGCAAGACCGCAAGAAGAAAATGGCGCGTTCGAAATGACGCAGAAAGGCTCCAGCACCGTAAGAAAAAAAAAACGCTTTTGAAATGACGCAAAACAGCGGCACCATACGAATCTAAAACAAGCACAACAAGAACAGAACTTCCGCTGGTGCAGTTTAAGGCAGGGGGCGCGCGTGCACAGCAAAGGCGGCAAATTTGAATTGCGTAAGGTGGTAGCAGTGAGCGGATAACGGCGGTACAGCCCATTATGGCGAATCACTGCTCTGCACTTTCGAAAGCTTTCGCATTAAGTGGAATTTTTTTACTAATTCCTAGCGCACGGATAAGGCGCGCACACGGCCGCTACAAACGCCGTGGGCGGAGCACACAGCGGCGCGAGACTTGTGTGGCGCTACAACATGACACTAAGCGAACCGCAGGGGGTAAACCCGCAGATGTGCTCGCTGAGTGTACCGTCTGTAACCCCCCCCCCCCCCCCCCCCCCCCTCTCCCGTCTCCGCGTGGGCTCTTAGCTCAATCGGTAAGACAACGGGCTCTCGCGCCGTTTCTTTATTCATTCCAGGTTCGATTCTTGGGGGTGCCCGTAACACTTATTTGTTCGCGGAAGTTTTCGGTCGACACCAACGGTTGTGGAACAGCCCTTGGGGGGTAGTGGTAAAGAGCTTCGCTTTAAAAGCTTCGCTTTATTAATCAGAATATATGGGAAATAACAGTGGGAGCACTATATCGACTTCTGTGAGCTACAGCTGACAGAAAATGCAAAGCGTACAGATGCGCCTTGAAATTAATGTCAGTGTACGGCCCAGTGTACGGGAAATTTACACGTAATCTTTGGGGTTTAATCAGCCGAAGCTGTATCAGGGCTATATGTAATGGCGTTTAGCAATGCCGGAGGCTAATTTACAGGTTACATTCGGTTCATCAATGTGCGCACAATATATTCATGGCTAAGTGGCTTTTTTGCTGCATCAACCCCAAACACAGACCTTGCGAGACCGAGGAGCAGAGGTCTCTACCTCATGAAGAACACCAAAATGAAAGAAGCACTAGCACTGATTTCAAGCTCAAAGGCTTGAAACGCTTCTTTTTATTGCTTTTGTAGCGCATCATTCAGCTATTGCACAAGCCGTCGCAAGGCTCCTACATTGGCAGCAGCGCCTTGTATCGTTAAAGGTGCCGTGCCGGACTGAATGCTTCACTTGTGCGTATTGCCGCTCTGCTGCCTACTTTGCATTGCTGCAGTGTTTTATGTCGTGTGTGTATGAAGGTCAGGTCGCATGCGGAAAAGAAATTGTATGTGGGTAGGAGAGGCACATAATTGCGTTATTATGCTATTGTATCACCATATTGTTGTGCGGGAGGATTTCCCGTAGCTGTACTGCATGCTTTTTTTTCTTTCAGTACATACGAAACACTGGAAGCGTAATTGAGCCTAAAGAACTGATGCTTTGTATAAAACTGCTGAGAGACCTATTTACACTTGTTACAAACGTTATTTTTCCTGTTAAAATTCCCTACAAAAACAGCACACCATTACAAGTCACCTTTTCGTGGCCCTATTATGGTGTGATCTTTGTGCAGAAGGTGATTTGTAAGCTGTGATTTACTAGTCCCATGCTCTGTCAACGCTGCGTTGCCAATAAAGAATTAAATTAAAATTTGCCTTTGTTGCGGATAACTCATCCTCAACCATAGCGCAAGGAACAAACGAAGACACAAGTAATATGTACACGGCGCTTATCAATGATACCATGTGTTACATGCATCAATGCTCGTCTTTAAAAAAAGTTTTCTTGATGGAACCATATCTCTCCGTTCGCATTGAAACCTTCCTTACAAGAAGGTCGCATTTTGTAGTCTACTTGGTCTAAAACCAAGAACAAGAACGGAATTACCTTCCTATCTAAAAAACCATAACGATTTTCGCCTATGAGAACACTGGGCGCCGTCTTGGCGATCTTGACCACGTTCAAGTGGGTCCAGAACAAAATACGCGATGCCCCCCCCCCCCCCCCAACCTGCCGCGATGTGGCATCGCGTCTTTTTTCCTCGATACCCGATGTGGCACCGCACTACAGCCACGGTCAAGACCGCCAGTACGGCCCCAAGACTTCGCGCTAGGGACAATTGTGTTGTTTTTATTACTAGAAGAAATATGCACAAATATAGCAGTTTGGGTTCTTTGCAATAGAGAGGCGTGAACTGGCCCTCATGAGGCCGTCACACCGAACGGATGATTACAGTTTTCTTGGTACTTGTAAAAACAAAACGAGAAACGTTATTTCAATCCTCTCATATCTCTGAATTAGACGCAGTAAAAAAAATCAGAGCTCTTTCTCCCTGGAGAGAGGGAAGTCCAGCGGAGCTAGCGATCCGGTTGTATTTGCTATGCAGGGTGTACCTATATTGGGTATTTGCTATATTTGAGTTATAAGGGCAGTGGTGCCATCTCTACATCACAAGCTAAGGGCACACATGATTATTCAGTAGAGACAATGGTGGTTTATTACAGATTATCTATGCCAATTACAGCGCCGGTTCAAGTGCACCGTTCCGTTATAGGGGAATAATTAGGATGAGCGCAAAACTTTTGCTATGGAGGCCGAAAGTGTCTAGACGTCCATACCGCTGCTGGTCACCAGGATCTCCCGCATGTAAGAGTTTATGCAGCCGGTTTCGATACATTTTGCCGGCATGCATGCTTGTCAATGGCGCATGGTGTGTATGTGGCTGCGCTATTGGCAGAAAAGAGCTTCTACTTTCTGGTGCGTGTTACGGGAGGGGTATGAAATTTGACTTGAGTCGAAGTAAAGCAAAATAAAAATCAGAGGCCTTTCACTTTGTGAGACCGAAGCCAGTGAAGCTGCAGCTACGGTGGTTTCTCGAGTGTCCGGTGCATCCCCGGGTACTTCCCGTCAGACAGAACCCCGACGCTCCTTCGAGCCCCGCTCTTCTTCCTCCTAGCGAACGACACGCGTCGCGTTTCTGCCATATTCGCTGCAAATGTCGTCGACAGACGACAGACGGTCTTCGGCCGCCACTGCCACATAAATCCTTCCCTTCCTGCCCCCGACCTCCTCTTGTTCTCTCTGGTTGCTTCCCGTCCCGCTCCTCCCAGTGCTAGAGGCTCGCTAAAGGCAACTCAATTTTCCCATCTTCCACTCCTCGCACGTCATCTATTGGGACCTTTCTTTTGTACTGTTGGACCTGGAATGCCGCTCTGATGTCTAGGCTTGAGTGCGAGCACTTTTTCAATTTTGGGGTCATAAATGTTGTTTTCTGCGGGAATTTTTTATTTGATAAAAAAATCAAGCACACATCTTTAAAGTAAATGGATGCTTCTAGTACCAGTTATGGATTGGAATTTCGCCTTAAATATTCGTGATGTATTCTTTTTTATCTACAATGTTGACGGGTATAAAGTATGGTGCGAAATTTAGTGGCTTGCAAAGGTTTCGCTAATACAAGCTTCTCGTGGCAAATTTTTTATAAACTCTTAAAGACGCGTCGGCCGTGAATAGGAGCATAACGATAAATCATCCATCATCCTTTTCGTCACATGGGCTAAGGCAGTTTACACATTAATAAATATATATATCCCCCGCTAAAACTGCTGGTCTACGTCCACTGAGTCAATCTGCCGGATTCTAGACGTATATACAACTTCGCTGTAAAAAACGTTGCAGTGACATATACGTCTAGGTCTTAAAATGTTGGACGCCACACCGTTATTTCGACGCCGAACGAGGATTTTGGAAGGGAGATGTTGCGTTTACAATTGCTGCGTTTCTGCTTTCCAGGTACCCAAGGGTAGCCAAGAGAGCAACACTAGCCTCAATGGTTTTGAATCGCCTCAATTCAGAAAAGACAGACGCCATATACGCTTGTGTGGCTTGACATGTGGGTGTGAACGTTGATCCTGGTCAATTCGTGGGACAAAGCGACAGTGTCTGTTGTTCAAAGTGCTTGTTTCCTGATGTCGTGGCTGGTCTGAGCGTTTTGGTGTTTCTTAGAGATAGAAAGACAGAAAGTAAACCAATCGTAAATCAGATATGGCATGATAAAAATAAGCTTTAAACTAGTGGTAACCGCGCGATTTACGAAGGACGGTCACGTCCGGAACGGCTGCGGATGGCGCCTGCTGCAACATAGTTTACCAGCTTTTAAAGCGAAGCTTTATATGGCTATGCTGAAAAAATTCGGCCGCTGGGTGTACTCAGGAAATTCCTACGGCGCAACCCCATGCGCATGCACAAAACAAAAACCGGTCGGGGAAGCGTTATAATTAGGGGACAGATTGTGGCTGGGTTTATAGATCTTTCCATGAGTGAAACTTAAGCGAAAAATTTTCACAGGGACGAGAAAGGGAACGACACAGGCGCTTACTATCAACTGAAAGTTTTAATGAAAACGAAACACATATATACCACCCCCACACTGAACAACCTAGCACGTGTGCCCTTCGCACATGCGTACGGCCGTACAAGAGAACCGCCCCAACCCCTTCCCTTTTCTCTTCTCCTTTCCCTCATCCTCTACCCCCCTCTCCTTGAGAAGTTGCACTTCTTTATCTAAAATACTCAGTGACGGGTGACTTATGCAATCGGGACCCTTAATCCGGATTTGGAAGGCTTCTGCAAGTTCCCTGGTGGCACGGTCTCTGTGCTTAAAAGCTACTACCATGTCCGTGAAGAGTGGCTGACAACGTGGCTGAAAATCGCATTTTGAACAGTGCTGCGCCAGGTGTGTGTAGGGCTTTCCTTTCAAAGAGGAATGATGCTCCCTCAGGCGTACATTAAGACAGCGGCCGGTCTGGCCGACGTACACCCGGCCACATGACATGGGAATGCAGTACACAACATTGGTCAAGCAACGAACAAATTGGAGCCCGTGTTTTATCAAACAACCTCGTGGGGGGGGAATCGCCCCGGGAATCGAGCCTGTTGCTCACCATGGCGCATAAACTGCCCAGCTTGTTCCTGGCCGAGAACACCACCTTGACGCCGAATCTGTCAGCTGTCTTCTTGAGGCGATGCGACAGCGCATGTACATAGGGAATGACTGCTACTTTTTTGCTCTGGTCGGTATCTGTTATGTGATGCGCGAACCCTTTCAACTGTTTCACAAGACGCTGACAGATTGCCTGGAGGATGGAGAGGGGAAACCCTGCGTTTTCCAGCCGAACTACTTGTGCAATAAAGCTTTGTTGCGCCAAATGATAACATGACTTGCTGACTGCGGATTTGAGACACGTGTGGGCTATCCCGTTCTTAACCAGCTTGGAATGAAAAGAGGCGAAGTTCAAGAGTGGCTTATTAGAACGGGGTGCGTACATCCAGCATGTATGGGGCCGTGAGAAACGAAGCTCGAGGTCAAGAAATTTCAAGGTGCCTTCAACTGGAACCTCGGTCGTGAACTTCAAACCTTCACCTTTCGCATTGAAGGCATCAAGAACAGCACACTGGAAGAACTCCATTTGTACGTTGCAGCCCAGAACCAAAAAATCGTCCGCATAGCGGAACACCTTATTGGCAACACCCTGTAAAGCGAGCTGCAAATCACAGTCAACCTTGCCCAGGAAAATGTTGCTCAGGACTGGAGCCACCTTAGACCTAATGCACACTCCCGACTTTTGTACGTATACCTTATCTTCAAACCCCACGACAGTACTCTGAAGGTAGAAACTGAGCAGCTCTAAAAGCGCCTCCACGGGGATTCTACTTCGATTCACAAAGGCCAGCTCATCATTGTCGTTTGTGATGCAATCTCTAGTACATCTCATCATCACATCGTGAGGCAGGGAGTAAAACAGGTCCTCAACGTCCACGCTAAATCCTGAGACGTTCAAGCAACCAACAGAGGACAGATACTCCACAACCGCCTCAGAGTTCCGCACCGAAAACGGATCAATGATGGTCAAAGATTCTAAATGCTCCTGCAAAAACCCCGAAACAGCCACCTGCCATGACCCTCGCTCTGAAACGATAGAACGGAAGGGTACTCCCGGCTTGTGGGTTTTCGCCGCGAAAAACAGCCTCAGCGTGTGTTCCTTCTCCTTCTTAATAGCCGTGGCTAGGCTATCCAGATTCCACGAAGAACACATGTCCAGGGCCCGGTCCCTGGCTCCCATGCCACTGACATGTACCTCTTTGAAATTCTTACGCACCGCACCGAGTGCCCTTTCCGCGAATGCGGACTGCTCTAGGACAACAAAATGGCCTTCCTTATCCTACTCGAGTAGACGGGTGCCTTTAGCCACCAAGCGACTGCAGATCGAGCTCAATGAAGCCTCCCTTCTACCCGCGGGGCCGTGCCTGGCAACAGCGTCAACACTTTCACCGACAAAATGATCCCTTTCCACATCTGTCACGGCTTTTGCAACACTACGCGCCAGAGCCAGCTGCTCAACAGTCTTCAACGGAGTATTCAAACAAAACTTTGGTCCAAGTTTTAACACAGATTCCTCACGAGCGTCAAAGGAGACGTCTCCTATCACCACGAGTTTACCTTCTGGAGGCGCTTTCTTTTTGACGACTGGCAGCGTTGGACGGACAGAGTTCCAGACGAGTTCGGTCAGTCTCTCGGTGTGCGAGCTCCACTTGCGAAACAAGCCCACATTTAGCTTCCCCGAAGATGGGGACACACAGGCCACTTTGAGACAGTCTCTGAAGTGCCTTTCCTGCCTCTGGCACTCAGCTCGAACCATCTTGCACACCCTCGTCGAATGAGAGACCGAAGGGGGTAGGAAGCCGAAGAGGGTCCGAACTTCTGGTGGGCAGAGTCGTCTTCTGAGGTACCAGCCATAGACCCGTGCTTTGCACTCACACAGGGCGATGATGGGGGCCAACGTGGCGGGATTGTTGAAGTCGAGGTTAGGTAACACAGAAACAGAGCTCGCGGAACAAGAAATAAACTGAAGCAAAATGGAGAGACGAGCTAGTTGGTTCGCAATTTCCATGAGTGAAACTTAAGCGCAAAATTTTCACAGGGACGAGAAAGGGAACGACACAGGCGCTTACTATCAACTAAAGCGGCGCTTACTATCAACTAAAAAGGTGGCTAAAGGCGCCCGTCTACTCGAGTCGGATAAGGAAGGCCATTTTGTTGTCCTAGAGCAGTCCGCATTCGCGGAAAGGGCACTCGGTGCGGTGCGTAAGAATTTCAAAGAGGTGCATGTCAGTGGCATGGGAGCCAGGGACCGGGCCCTGGACATGTGTTCTTCGTGGAATCTGGATAGCCTAGCCACGGCTATTAAGAAGGAGAAGGAACACACGCTGAGGCTGTTTTTCGCGGCGAAAACCCACAAGCCGGGGGTACCCTTCCGTTCTATCGTTTCAGAGCGAGGGTCATGGCAGGTGGCTGTTTCGGGGTTTTTGCAGAAGCATTTAGAATCTTTGACCATCATTGATCCGTTTTCGGTGCGGAACTCTGAGGCGGTTGTGGAGTATCTGTCCTCTGTTGGTTGCTTGAACGTCTCAGGATTTAGCGTGGACGTTGAGGACCTGTTTTACTCCCTGCCTCACGATGTGATGATGAGATGTACTAGAGATTGCATCACAAACGACAATGATGAGCTGGCCTTTGTGAATCGAAGTGGAATCCCCGTGGAGGCGTTTTTAGAGCTGCTCAGTTTCTACCTTCAGAGTACTGTCGTGGGGTTTGAAGATAAGGTATACGTACAAAAGTCGGCAGTGTGCATTGGGTCTAAGGTGGCTCCAGTCCTGAGCAACATTTTCCTGGGCAAGGTTGACTGTGATTTGCAGCTCGCTTTACAGGGTGTTTCCAATAAGGTGTTCCGCTATGCGGACGATTTTTTGGTTCTGGGCTGCAACGTACAAATGGAGTTCTTCCAGTGTGCTGTTCTTGATGCCTTCAATGCGAAAGGTGAAGGTTTGAAGTTCACGACCGAGGTTCCAGTTGAAGGCACCTTGAAATTTCTTGACCTCGAGCTTCGTTCCTCACGGCCCCATACATGCTGGATCTACGCACCCCGTTCTAATAAGCCACTCTTGAACTTCGCCTCTTTTCATTCCAAGCTGGTTAAGAACGGGATAGCCCACACGTGTCTCAAATCCGCAGTCAGCAAGTCATGTTATCATTTGGCGCAACAAAGCTTTATTGCACAAGTAGTTCGGCTGGAGAACGCAGGGTTTCCCCTCTCCATCCTCCAGGATATCTGTCAGCGTCTTGTGAAACAGTTGAAAGGGTTCGCGCATCACATAACAGATACCCACCAGAGCAAAAAGTGGCAGTCATTCCCTATGTACATGCGCTGTCGCATCGCCTCAAGAAGACAGCTGACAGATTCGGCGTCAAGGTGGTGTTCTCGGCCAGGAACAAGCTGGGCAGTTTATGCGCCATGGTGAGCAACAGGCTCGATTCCCGGGGCGATTCCCCCCCACGAGGTTGTTTGATAAAACACGGGCTCCAATTTGTTCGTTGCTTGACCAATGTTGTGTACTGCATTCCCATGTCATGTGGCCGGGTGTACGTCGGCCAGACCGGCCGCTGTCTTAATGTACGCCTGAGGGAGCATCATTCCTTTTTGAAAGGAAAGCCCTACACACACCTGGCGCAGCACTGTTCAAAATGCGGTTTTCAGCCACGTTGTCAGCCACTCTTCACGGACACGGTAGTAGTTTTTAAGCACAGAGACCGTGCCACCAGGGAACTTGCAGAAGCCTTCCACATCCGGATTAAGGGTCCCGATTGCATAAGTCACCCGTCACTGAGTATTTTAGATAAAGAAGTGCAACTTCTCAAGGAGAGGGGGTAGAGGATGAGGGAAAGGAGAAGAGAAAAGGGAAGGGGTTGGGGCGGTTCTCTTGTACGGCCGTACGCATGTGCGAAGGGCACACGTGCTGGGTTGTTCAGTCTGGGGGTGGTATATACGTGTTTCGTTTTCATTAAAACTTTCAGTTGATAGTAAGCGCCTGTGTCGTTCCCTTTCTCGTCCCTGTGAAAATTTTGCGCTTAAGTTTCACTCATGGAAATTGCGAACCAACTAGCTCGTCTCTCCATTTTGCTTGGGTTTATAGATGACGTAGCCACACTTTGGCATCTGCTGACACTGGTAAGTGGGAACGGCACATCGGGGGAGGGAAGAAGAGTCTGCCTCGTACGGGAGCGTGCGCTCAGGAAGCTACTGCGTGAGGCATAGCTCAAGCGGCCACTGCCGGGAAAAACAGCTCCGATCATTAGCAAGAGTTCTGTTCTGCATGGACACACTTTTTTTTGTATGTGCTTTCCATATTGAAAAACAGGGTACGGTGCACTGTGTCGTCAGCACCTACTCAACCTAACGTCCATCCGGCACAAACAAAAATACCGGTTAGGTCTTGAAGGCGCATTGATAGACGAGGCACCCGAGTTCTCTTTTGTTACTGCGAGCCACCAAAAGACAATTATGTTTTTTCTCTGGCGGTAATCGGCTGCCGAAGTCAAATTCAACCAAGCTTCTTCTGTTCGAAAGTCGTCAAAGAAAATGATTGTCGTTCTAGTGGCGTACCTCACTTGCTTCGTGCATACTTTTGATGTGCCGGCAAGAGCGGCCCTGCGCGAGATGTGTGATGTTAAATAAACGAGATCCCGAACACTGCTACACCATTAGCCAGATTGTACTCGTGTGCATTATCGGTGCGTGAGACATAAGTCGTATCACTGATACGAGTTCTGAAATACCAGAAAAACAAGGACGAGCAAGGCGTATTGGTTTTGGACCTTGCCCAGTATAGTGTATTTTTTGCCCCAAATGTATTCGCGGAAATCGGCGAGTGGTCAGGCTCCCGCTTAAAGTTTCATAGGTTACTAGATAGAATCCCACGGACGTTTTCTTTTTAGCGGCATAAGGGTAATTTCTTTAGACGCTATGCTCCTACTTCTTCCATTTCTTTGCGTGCATTATTAAGGTTGAATTGGACCATCGATGTCAAGTCAGCGCTGAGCTTAGCTTTACAGTTCGCATGAGGAACAAGCTGGTAAATTATTTAAAAATAGGTGTCGTTATGAACAGTTGCCCTGTTAACAAGGCCAGAACAAGTAGCCGGAAAGCTGTTAACAGAATCGGTTGGTATTGATCATGCTCTCTGGCTTTGTCGAGATTTCATAGTTGACACTTCAAACATCGCGCGGTATTTCGAAATTGGTCCTTAATGTCTTCAGCAAGAAATAAAAAAGGCAAAAGATGTGTTGCTAGTCAAGCTATGGCCAATAATTGCAGCCTATAGAATCCCATAAATCCAAATTTTAATGGCGCCGAAGAAGCTGGAAGCTGCGTAGACCGGCCAAACAGGCGGCCATGACACGGCCACTGTGAGGTGCTAGCACTGGCGAAATGCCGGTTAGCCTACGGAACCAGGAGACGCGAAGTTCGGTCTCGGGATGTGCTAACGCTGGCATGCCCCACGCAACTTGCTATGCTACAGGTGTTGAATGTCAGGCTCACATAGTGAGGCTCACGAGTAGCACGACGGCGCTGCAGAGGTATTTCGTAGACACATGAAAAGGGGCATAGTTCGGCGACTCTTCACCTGAACTAATAACCGGCACTGGTGAATCATTCATTTTTCCTTGGCGGATTTCTTGTAGATGAGAAAGGGGAATGCACGTTGGCAAAGACCTTGGGAGTACTACCCACTTTCCCTTCCACAGTCGTCGTGCTTAGACTCCGTGGCAAAGTGCCAACACATCTTCGTTGTAACCAACATCGTCGTCATCCGGAGAGGCAAGTACTTTCCACTGGCTATGCTTATTTCACCGGATTCTCATCTCACTGCTTTCCATTTTCACCTCACTTTCCTTGCAGCAGGGGCCTTGCAATGATCGGGACGGTTGCCCTTGACGGGTGCTATGTCGCGAGAAGATAACGAACAGGCCAGTGGAACATGGCCCTGTGCTTCCCTCTTCTGAAGAAGACGAAGCTGTGCGTGACGCCTAGCCTGGATGGAACTGTTTCATGACTGACGGCAATATACATCGCTTCACCTTCAACCTTGGATTCTCTCAGTTGTGCTACCACCCTGTAAAAATATGCACAGCAAACTGAAATTTACGGCGTGCCGATATAGTCAATATTGGCCACAAGTTGAGTCAGGAGGTGCAGCTTCTGAGGCCAGTACATCGCAAACATGCCTACGATGCTCGACAGGGAACGAGGCCGAGAGAGGTTGCGGTGAACGCGCGGCGTTTCCAGTAGGAGCGCAACTCCATTAGCCTGAATAAATCATACGCTCTTTTCACACGTTATGAGCGGCAAGGCAGCGCGTAGTGGAATAATATACTTGCAGACGTTTCTAACGATTCGCTGTATCACTACCGAGAAGGGAGAGGTGCGTGGATAAATATAATTGAATAAATTTTTCTTTTTTGGGGAGGGAGGGGGGGCAAATTACAGCCTCGTTAATTTATTTAACGTGCCTCAAATACCGCAGTCATGGCAGCTATGTCAAGGTTGGTCTGCGTCGAAAGTTAGATATCATTTTTGAGCACAATGTGATTTGAGTGGTGCACGACTTCGGCTGGCAGGTCGTTCTGTTCCTCTGCTGTGTGAGTTAAAAAAAGAGTAAAGCTGTGCAGTTGTACGGGCATTCGCAAGATAAACGGCGTTGTGACGGGTGGTCGGCGAAAAGACGTGATGTTTGGGAAGAAGAGATGCGTAAGACAATTAATGCTAGCATTTGGGAAACTGCAATAAACTGCTGAGCTTTCATCGGGATCCCACGTTCTGAAGATGGGCTAGGCTCCTTATATTAGTGACACTTAATGACGTATGCAGCTTGAGTAAAGAATCCTTGTTGCGCTATTCTCAGTGAATTACAACATTTTAGGCAGACTATATTAATATGGTTCCCAGATGGCGGAACCACATTCGAGTTTCGTACGAACTAATGTTAGGCATGCTAAAAAAATTACAGAACGAGAAGCATGGCGTCAGTTTCGTCTGAGGTATTGAAAGACTTTGTACGCTTCATCAGGAATATTTGGTATGCGGGATGACCAAGTTAGATCGCGGGTAATGTTTATACCTACATACCTCTAAAAATCTGCGGGAGATATTTTGGAACCGCAAAGTTTGCTGGAGCCAGAGATCTGCTGGGAAAAGATACGACGCATGTGTTCTTGAGGTTAAAGGAATTAGCTAGTTTATGCAGCTCTTACCAATCTTATGAATCATTTTGGAGAATGTACGGGTAATTGGGACCTAATGGCCCTAATTACTCATACATTCTCCTAATTACTCGTACATTTGTAATTGAATGATAAATAACACTTGTACAATAAACCAATATTGCCGATAATGTAGTGGGCAGGTCGGCAATAAAAATTACGAATAGGAGGAGACCGAGGACCGTGACCGCAGGTCCCGCTCCTTGTTCATGGTTAGGTCAGAAATTTTTTGGTGTAGTTAAAAAGGACAGGGTCAAGGTTTAAGCGGCAAAGTTAAAATGAAGACCTTCGGGAAAATTGTTTCAAAGTCTAGGAAAATGGCGCACAGAAGACCATTATGATCGATACATCTACTAATGCAGTTATTAAAAAGCGCAATTTGCGTAACACATAAGATGCCTGTTTGAAATCTGTGCTCACTGGCGTGAAAATAAAAAAATAATACATGTATAATAAGAATATTAAGCGGTGGCGTAGAGGTAAAGCATCCGCCTCGCGTGCAGAAGGACCGTGGTTCGAATCCCGGTGCCACACAATTCGCAGCGGATAAAAAATATCCGTGTGTTGCCGGAAGTGCAAAAGGAGGCTAGGGGTGCGGCCTGACCCCGGCGATCATTGCCGGTGATGCAATCCTTCACCAGATCAGGATTGGCCACCCTGGGGTAGTAATGGCCACAACCTCCCATGACCACGCAGATTAAACTTTGGCCCTCAGTCCCCAGCTGTTGTGGAGCAACTGACCACGGTGGCGGTTAGAACTGTGACGCAGAAGAAGGTGCTAAAAATCACTGGATCTGGACAGGCCGCCATTGGAATCTGAGCATGACAACGTTTAACACAAGAACTTCATCAAGCGAGGCGAATCTAGAAGTGTTGTTAAAGAAAATACAGGGGATTAAATGCGATGAAATAGGGCTCAGTTAGGTTAGGAGGACAAGTTAAGCCTTAACAGTGCTGGAGAATGGGCATGTCCTATGTTACCGTGGTCTAGTGGACAGAGGAGAACTGGGAGTGTGATTTCTAGTCAATACAATCATAGCTTCGAACATGCAGGGATATTATAGCATTACCGAAAGGTAATGCTATAATTGCAAGACAGGGTACCCTTTCGCCTAATTGCAATTGCAAAAGCCTAATTGCAAGACAGGATACCCTTTCGGTAAGGTATACCTTTACCGAAAGGGTATCCTGTCTTGCAATTAGGCTTTATAAGAGGTACAAATGTAAGGCAGTACAGCGCTACGCGTCTACATCCAGCGATGATGACCACCTAGTTAAACACTTCTATCAATATGTGGTATCGGCAATGGCTTAAGTAAAGACAAAGTATACCGTAGTTATGGGAGACTTCAACGCTAAAGTAGGCAAGAAGCAGACTAGGGACTATGGGGGGGTTGGACTATGGGGGGGGGACTATGGGGACTATGGGGGGGTTGGGGACTATGGTCAGTGTTGCAGGAATAACAGAGGGGAATTATTAGTAGAGTTTGCAGGAGGGAATACCCTGCGCCTCATGAATACCTTCTTCCGCAAACGGGAGAGCTGAACGTGGACGTCGAGGAGCGAAAACTGGGAGCATAAAAATTAAATAGACTTCCCACTATGCGATGGCCCTGGCGTTGTGCAAGATGTGGAAATGCTCGGAAGGGTGAGGTGTAGTGACCACAGGATGGTAAGTACGAAAGAAGCCGATCAATAAGCTAAGAGAATGACGGAAATTTGAAGAATTCAGGATCTCGCTGCAGAACCGATATTCAGCTCTAACCGGGGAAGCAGAGTTTACGGCACAGGAAGCGAGCCACAATCTTATACGTGCAATTACGGAGTGTGGATTAGAAGGGGAAACTAAAATCGTTGGACAGGATACTGATAAACTTTTCCGGGAGACGAAAGATTTAATTAGGGAACTGCAAAGCATGACGATCTCCACCCAAGCTGACAGAAGAGAACTAGCGGAGCTTTTGAAGTTAACCAATAAGCGTAAGACAGCTGACACATGGAAGTATAATATGGAGCGGATGGAGCAAAGAAAGCAGACAGCCAGAAAGCAGCAGATAGGTATCTAGGCATAGTAAAAACCCAATGTATGCACTGTAAGACAAACAAGGCAATTTAATCTCAAATACGAATAAAATATTTATAGTAGCCGAGGAGTTCGATAGACATCTGTACAGTTGCCGGAACGTCCAGGAAAATACCGAACGAGGAAGTACTTCGGAGGACGTATGCATCCCCCCGCAGCGACAGGAGAAGTAAAGAAGGCTTTGAAACAAATGCACAGGGAAAAACACCTTGTCAGGATCAGATAACAGCAGGCCTGTTGAAGGATGGGGACGAATTGTACTAGAAAAACTGGCAAACCTCTTTCGCAATGCCTAATGACAACGAGTGTACTATAATCTTGAAAGAACGAGAAAATCTTCGTAACCCATATGAAAACGACATGAAGGGCTTGAAAAATTACAGGCCGACCAGGTTGCTGTCGGTCGTCTAAAAGGTACTTACCAAGGTAATCGCTAACCTAATTTATTCCACTTTATATTTCAGTCAACCTAGTGAGCAAGCATGGACTCATCTAGCATAGACTCAACTTGCCCTCGGTAAGCTTGGTTGGTGAACTTTCATCCTGTAGGGGACACAACCAGGCTGATCGTGATGATCAATGAACAATCAGGGTTTTATAAGGGCTATTCAACACTTGACAATATTCACACGATCAATCGAGTGATAGAGAAATGCGCGGAGTATACTCAACCCCAATGTATAGCCTTCATAGATTTGAGGGCATTTGACTCGGTCAAAGCCTCAGAAGTCATGCAGGCTTGACTGCATGACTGCTGCGGAGTTGGGTGTAAACGAGTATTACGTAAGAATACTAAAGGACATTTACGAGTGGTACACAGCTTCCATAGTCCTCCATAAGTAGAGCAATAAAATAGCTATGAGGAAGCGCGTACGTGAGACAAGGAGACACAATCTCTCCAACGTTATCCACAGCATGTTTACCAAAAGTTTTCAGTACATTTAATAGGGAACAAGTGGGCGTAAGGTTAAGTGGAGCATACTTCAGTAACTTCAGATTTGCTGGTGAGGTTTCCTTGCTAAGAAACTCAAGGGACGAATTGGAAAGCATGATTACCGCACTGGACAATCAGAATCAAATCTTGGGCCGCAATATTAATATGCAGAAAACTGGTTATCCTCAATACCCTCGGGAGAGCACAGCAATATGAGATAGGTGGCGAGGCAGGAGAAGTGGTAAGGGAATATATCCCCTTAGGCCAAGTAGTGTCTGCGTATCCCAACCATGATTCAGAGATAATTAGAAGGATAAGAATGGGGTGGAGTGCATACGGCAGGCATTCACAGTGTCGCTGAAGAGGAAAACCTATAACAGCTGCAACCCACCGATTCTCACCTACGTGATAGAAACTTGGAGGCTCACTAACAGTGTTGAACTAAAATTGAGGATGACTCAGCGAGGAATGGAACGGAAGATGATAGCTGTAATGTTAAGGGACAACAAGAGAGCGGAGTAGACACGTGTTAAGGACATATTAGTAGAAATTAAGATGAAATGGGCGTGGGCAGGGCATGTAATGCGAAGGCAAGATAACCGTTGGTCATTAAGGTTAGCGGAGTGGATCCCTAGAGGAGGCAAGCGTGGCAGGGGGTGACAGAAAGTTAGATGGGCAGATGAGATCAAGGCGTTTGCGGGGATAAATTGGTCGCAGTAAGCACAGGACCGCCATTTTCGGAGATCATTTGGAGAGGCCTTTTCCCTGCAGTTTGCGTAGCAGGCTGATGATGATGATAAATAAGAAAGTGGCCGGTTTCAGTAAAGGTAATGTATTTCACAGCTTCGAGCATACGTATGTTACAGATGTTGGATGATGTTAAGATCCTCCGCGCCGCTACCCTGTGCGCGCGTGCTGGAAGTTTGGTCCAGGGCGGTGACGTTTTGTGTGTTGGGTAATACCGCCCTGCTCTCACATGTTTCCATAACCGGGACTGCGTCCGCCGCGCGGGCCCACGCTGGGGGTGAATCACAGCCACGGCAATTGCAAAACAATCTCTTCTACCGGGGATCATATTAGACGAATTAAACATGAAAGATCGCTCCTTCCCCCCTGTTTTGAACACACCGTACGCCGGCTCTCGTGAGACCGGGAAAGTGTTATGTGTGTCAATACTTTGTTCGTGCTGTGTGCAAAAGGCTTCTAGGCGGAGAACCGTGGCCGCTTTTGTGTATGCAATCCACCTTCTTGGTGCTTCGAAGCAGTAGACTTTAACGGATGCACTAAGAACGCCGCTTTGCCCGTTGGCTCCGTGCTTTTCCTGTAATAGTCGTTGTTCATCTCGTCATCCAGTAAACCAGTTTGCTCTCGCCTCTTTGCCGCAAACAGCAAGGTAGCACTTATGCTCGCCGCTCGTCAACCCCGCTACGACTACATGGTGGAGGCCACGGAGCACAATACCGGGATGCCGGTGACAATGTAGCAACGGTAGCTTCAGGATGACAAACCTTTCTTTTGTATTGAAATGACTATTCCAGCCTTCTGTCTTATGGCATATATCGCTCCAGAAGGCACTGGTTGCTGAAAGGTATACGGCAATACGACCGCAGAAAAATCTCAGGTGTGTTCCAAAATTTTAGAATTTAAACAGCCGATTGAAGCTGACCACGTCAGCTTTAAGCAATCGGTCACATTTGTATTACCTTAAGGTCCAGAGATGACTTTATGCACCGCAGTAAAATCGTGGTGGAGAGCACACGGACATATATCGTCGGAGTTATCTGGAAAGACGACGAAAATGTCGAATTTAGAGTTTCTGCTTGTACTCCGTCATTCTAACATTTTGTTGATCGCATAACATGGTCAATTTCGAAATGCTTTTATTAGTACCCTTCCCAATCTTTTGGGGGTTATCCTGTAACATGCCTGGTAGTTAAGACAGCATCATTCGCTTAGAAGCGCGGATTATGGATCGAAAACGTTTTTTGGTATGGCGATATTTTTCCCACGTGTTCATCAAAGCTGTCTGGGGGCTAGTTGGTCGTGTGACATGATGAAAAAGAATGCACTAACAAGGACGAGGCGGAAAGGAGGAAGACACAACACAACGCAACACAGCGATGTGTTGCGTCTTCTTTCCTTCCATCACGTCTCTTGTTAGCGCATTCCATTTGATCATGTCCTTCGAGGAGGAGGACGAGCTGATCCCGCTACGAGACGACATAGCCAACAGCGTGGTGGTGCCCCCGCTCCCGAAGAACGTCGCGCCGGGACGGAACTCGGAACGGAGAATGGCGCGGGCGTGCGCGCTCGCCAAGGAGTACAACGAGAGAGGCGATGCGGTGTTCGTGGACGCCTCCAAACATCGGGACCGAGACGACGCCTACGCGGTGGTGGCGGTGCGAGCCGCCACGGGAGAACTACTGAGCGCCGGCAGCGTGCGCGCCAAGTCCGCCAGACAGGCGGAGGAGGCGGCGATCGCGCTGGCCCTGCTCCACCCGGGGACGAAGACGGTGTTCAGCGACTCCAAGTCCGCGATAGCCAACTTCGCCAGGGGCACGGTGTGCAAGACGACGATGCGCGTCCTTTCCGGCATCGGAGAGGGAGCGCGCAGGAACACCAGCACGACCATCCGGTGGTTTCCGGCTCACATGGGCCGGGAGCTCCGCAACGGCCACCGAAACGTCAACGAGGTAGCCGACGCCGCGGCCCGTGATCTCGCCACGTGCCGAGCCGCGCCAGCGACGGACGCCGACGTCGACGAGGAATCGAGCGAAGCAGAAGACTACGACGCGGAACCCCTGACCACGTACGGCGCGACGCTGCGCTGGTACAGGGAAGAGAGGCGGGCCTACCCTCCGCCCCATCCGGGGCTCGCGAGGAGGGAGGCCGTGCTTCTGCGGCAACTACAGACTCGGACGGTGCTGACGCCGGCGCTCGCGCGCCACGTGTGCCCGGACCTGTATGAAGACTGTGTGTGCAGTGTTTGTGCGCGAGTGACCGCGGACCTGACCCACCTGATGTGGGGTTGTGAAAGACACGACGCGAGTGACGGGAGGCCGACCCTCCCTCCGGACGTTACGGACTCGATCGGCTCTTCGGAGCGCGAACACCAGCTAAGGGCTATCCAGCGGCTCGAGGCTGCACTGGGCAAGCAACGGCGAAAGGACAACCCGCACTCCTCTCGGCCTCCTCCTGCGGGAGCGAGGGCTAGGGGAGACAGCGGCGGCACTCCAAGTAGCCCTCGCCGACCAGACGCAGGCCTCGGGGTCGGCCCGACGCCGCAGTGAGCGGCGAAGACTACGGGACGGTGAAGCCCTGCGAGCAGTAGTATTAACTCTATGCCTGCGAGGCCTGACCCGTCCCCGACTGCAGGAGATCCAATAAAGTCCTTTCTCTCTCTCTCTCCACGTGTGCCTAGAGTTTAATATTTTGTTGAGCGGAGGTGTGTCCTTTTTGTTGTAGGATTTTTCAGTAGGTTATTGTGCCATACAAAATAGGACATTCTGCAACGCTGGCCGTAGGAATATAGGGGTTGATTAGGTGCAGAAGTTTGCTTTCAAATAGAGTTTTAGTTTGTAGAAGAGAACGCTTCAAAAGTCCACAAGAAAACAAATGCACATAGAGGATATCTCGTTAATCTTTTTAGGGTTGAGATGTTAAAAATAAACCTGACAGGCTTGGTATATTGTGAGCCGTTCCCATATGGTATAAGGCAGCCGCAGCAGGGCACAGTGTTCAACCGCTTCTTTGTTTTCGCGCATTTCTTCGTCTTTTTCGCTGCTTCCGCTTCCTACGATGCCACCACGGACCACGGAACAGTACTGTGCTAGGCTGCTACCACGGTTGAAAGACGTGAATTTCTGCGTCACCACTCAATCACCGTTTCCTGTCACTTCAGTCTTGAATGGCATATCTGTCCTCCCTCGACAAATTTCTACTATCACTGCTATAACCGAACCTATCCTGGATCAGCCAATCGTCGTCGAATCCAGGACAGTGACATTAAGCTTAAAGAATTCAAAAAGTATTGAACTCGGCGACCCATTTCAGGGGCAATGCAGCAGCAACAGGACCGGTGGAAGGCTGAACCGCTTCTTTGTTTTCGGACAGTTCTTCAACTGTTTCGCTGCTCCCGTTTCCTCCAATGCCACCACGAATTACGGAGCAATATGAGCCCGGCTGTTGCCATGGTTGAACGACACGTGACATCCTTCGTCAACCTCAATCTCCGCTTCCTGTCACGGAACAATTTGTACGGAGCAATTGATACTGTTGCCAGCGTTGCCCTGAATTAGCCAATCGTCGTCGACTCCCGGTCGGTGACGTGAGACCAAAACAGTTCAAAACCGTTGCGCTCAGTCACCAAGCAGCAGCAACAGCGCCGGCGGAATGCTGAACTGCTTCATTCCTCGCGTGCAGGTTGGTTACCGTAAGAGCGCATATCGTATTAGATCTGACGATCCTTTCCTGTTGCTGATGCCTTGCCCGTACTCTTGCATCGTACTGTTCTATTGGTCGCTTGTTGTTGAGAGTTGACATCGACGTGGACCCCCAAAAAGTTGCAGAGGACAACTACGTTGGGGTGTTAACGGGACTCTGCGACACTTCCGATAAACGCTTTTGCTCTTACCTTCGCGTCTAACAGCACTGCGAATTGCGAAAACTATTGTTATCGGCAGCACCGAGTGGCACTGCGCAATTTACTGCGTGATTCCCTCGTCCGTTTCTGGTTTGCTTTTGTAGCTTTCTTTTAAAAGTGGTTATTGAATGCGTTTATTGCTGCAGCAGAGGAGAGCCGGCCAATAGCCGCTACATCGCTGCAATGACGTATTTTGAGCTTTCGGAGAACGCCAAGACCGGGAAAGATAGAAAAAACGTTTCTGAGTTATCTAATGGGCATCAAGTCGTAATTTAGAGGCAGAGGTGCTTTGTGATCAACTAATCTAAGTACTGGATGTGGTGTTTGACTACGTTCTGCGAGCATGTCGAATTTCCAAAAAAGTTGAAAAACGTTTTGCAGGGTCCCTTCAAGATATACGACGCGATAGCGTTACTTCGCCTCCCAAGGAGTGTTTAGGTACGGAATTGCTGTATTTACAATCTATGCCTCACGAGCCCTGAAGGTTGGTGAAGAGAGAAAAACTGACCGCAAAGGTGTTCAATCCCCGTGAACCAGGAGAGATAGAGACTCTCTACACTTGTGTCGCTTTAGATGTGAGCGGGAAACTTTAAGGCGGCCGGATGTTGGTCAGTTTGAGCGAGAAGATTACAATGAAAGTGCTCCAAAATGTTTATTCTCAAATGTCTATGCGGACTTAACGTTGTTGCTTTTTGCGAAGATAGAGAAAGGGCAGAAATCCTTTTTAAGGAGCAATAGTTTCGGATTAGGAAAACAGGGTAAAGAGATGTTAGAGTGCTTAAATGCGGAATTTGATGTCTAGCGCCCCAGCAGCAGCTCCTTGCCTTGCCCGGCCGATCAGATCGCGCTGATTTGAGGTAATGAGCTGGTAAAAGGTGCCTCGCATGTTTCGATGGAAGTGGGATATGCAATGTTGGAGTTATTCACGTGACAGCGTTATTAGGCTTATTCTTGGATTTTCCCGCGCCTGCTAGCCATTCGCTATCAGCCGTGCTCATCAGGCGTCGGCGGAAAAACGTCATCGCTGACACCCGAAAGCTGCGACTCAGACCGCGAGATGCTACGGCTCACCCCTTTCATCTCGCTGGAATGAGATGGAATACGGCGCAACGCAAGTGAAGTCAGCAAAGAAGGACAATGACATTCCGGCGGAGACGAAAGAAAGGACACGCACTTTCAGCGGGTGCCACGCCTGCGCAGTGAAGTTCGTTCTACGCCCTTTCTGTGGCAGCATTCTGGGCCGAGATGTTCACCAGCAGTGTCCGCATCTGACGCCATCAGACCACAGCGCCTCTCGAAGATAAAAAAAATAAATTTTCGCTAATTCACGTGTCGAGGCCACACCTGCACCATGAGCGCGCAGTAGAGTAGGGCCCTGGATTAATTTCGAAGACATGTGCATTTTTAACTTTCGCTGAACTGCCGACACGCAGGCGTTTCTGTATTCTCATGCCTCCAAGGGGGAATCGACCCGCGCCCTTGGGCTTACCGGCGAACGCCTTACCCGTGGCTACCACGGCATCTTTTCCACCGGAACTGATGCCATCACCTATTAGGTCACCAACTAAAATACGGGGCAAAAGATTAACGCTAGTCTCTCGAAAATAAACAAAATCATATATTTCCGGCAGAAGCAAAATAAAATAGAACGTTATATGTAGCATCCAAAAACATGAATTTCCGAACTACTTCTCGGTATTGCCGCGTTTCTGTTTCCGCCATATGCTGGGTTTTGAAAACGACGGATGGCCCACGGGGCCAAGTTTAAAGTCACCTTAAATAGTAAACTCACCCTAAGTATGGATGTCCTCCCTCAGAAGTCACTTAGGAATACTGGGCGTGGATGTAGAGTCACGCGGCAGAGCTGATCTCACTATCACAAAAAAAAATAATCAAGCAATTGCCACAATATTACACGCTTAGCCAAGGGAAGAGCCGGAATGGGAGAAAGCGGCAAGACTCATGCAAGACTCACGCCGGAACTTGTGCCGGCGCCTGGATTCGGTCGCCAAACCAAAACAGGGGGAAAGTAATAAACGCCAGTCCCTCAAAAATGAAGCAAGGGATATATATTACGGGCAGAAACAAAATATAAAAAATGGCTGCGTATCTGCTCCTTTCGTTGCAAATGTCAACAAAAGCCGATTGTCTTTGCCAACATTTGCCAAGTAAGTGCCTTCCTTTGATTTCCCGCTCACCTGTCATGCTGTTCCTCTTCCGTGGCGCTCCTCCCAAGGTAAACACGCAAGAGATTTGCTAAAGTAAATTTAAATTTACCGCATTCCAGGTTGGGTGCTTGGATTCCAGCGCTGCCGTACAGCGGAGACGCGCGTGAATTGACTCGCCCTACTACGTTTATAGAACCACGTTGCCCTTTTCCACGTGCGTTCTCAGCGGAGCGTCTAACCCGCCTAGTGGAACGTTTCGTTGGTGTTGCCGTTTGATTTCTTAAATACCACCACGAGCTATACGAGCGCTTACAACATCAGGCGACGATTTTCTGCAGTTGATGTAGTATTTCATTTGCTATCGCAATAACCAAGTAGTCATAATTTTTTTAAGAAAGGAACACTGCAGATATCACTGGTGTATTGATTTCATTGTCCGCCTCATATTTGCGTAATTTCTTTTCTTGTTCAACAATGTTGACAAGTATGAACACTGACACCGGACTTAGACGTTTAGATTCGGCTGTGAGTATATAAGACTACTGCGCAGATTTTGTTTCACTTTGGCCGGGTGGCTTAATCGAGTCACAGACAGACAGACAGACAGACAGACAGACAGACAGACAGACAGACAGACAGACAGACAGACAAAAATTTTTGGGTTTAAGCAGCCCAAAAAATCCTTAAAAAAATGTGGTGTAAGCGTCTAAGTACAAAGCTTTTCGAACGACTTTCCGATTTTGCCGCTGTTCTCCATCCGCCGCAAGCTGTGTTTGGCACACGACCGAAGGCGATACGCGGCTAAGTTAAAAGTCACCCGAAAATACGTACGTATATCCCCACAGAGGGCAGTCACGTAAGAATGCTCGGCGTGGCCCTTGAGTGAAGAAAGGAGATACAATCGCCAAAAAAGATAGTGTTTACCTAATTGCCCACATTATGAAACGCCTAACCAAGAGCAGAGCAGGAATAGAAGATGAAACGATAAGACTTATGCAGCCACTGATCATGAGCCGGATACCGGAACACCTACCGTACTGCTAACTTACAGCATATAAGGCAGCCCTCAACGTTCAGTTCTTACCGTGAGACGAACTAACAACCGCTGGGTCACCAGGGTTATATAATGAACACCCAGGGACGGTGCTAGAATAAGGGGAAGACCTGTGGCTGTACGGAGGGACGAAATAAAAAAATCGGAGGCACAGAATAAACTCGATAAGCGCAGCACCGGAGCGGGTGGCTGTCAATGGGAGAGGCCTTCGTCCTGCCGTGGACCTAAATGCGGTGATGTTGATGAAGATGTCGACGACAATGATGATGATAATGAATACGTCCATAATTTTGTACCTTTAAAGGGGTCCTGAAATGCCTTCCGCCGATGCATGGATGTACATGTAACCAAATAAAGCAATGTATTAGCAATCTCCTCCTGCAAGAATTTTGTTAAAGCGATGAGTATTAGCTGAGAAATCGTAAATCAAAAACCGCGAATTATCGTCGCGCCGTATTTCCTCCTCCTTTCAACTGTTTCTTCGCTGTTGGCCTCCCCTCCCATGATGCTCCGCTCCTCAGCGGTGACGTACTTCCGCTATTGCGCTCCCACAGACAGCCGTCTGCTACGGGCCAGCTCTTTCGGCTTTTTCATCTCTGTAGACACCATGGACACAGGCTAGAAAAGCGAACGAATGACCTGACCGCATGTGTGCGGCCTGGCCTTGCCCTTTCGCGGTGCAGTTGGTATCGGCGGCGAACTCGCAGCCGCGTGGGGAGAATCGTGCGCTCGTTCCCTTTGGTGCACCGCGCACTGTTTATCCAAAAAGCGCGGTCTCAGATGTGGCCCCGCTGGTGCCGGGTGTTATTTTGCGGTGGTTGTAATTCCTACTACCGGCGGCATGTGAAAAAAGACATTTTCAACCGACACAGAATCCGTGCACAAAACGCACCGGATCGGATCGCTTTATCAGCGGCGATGAACGTGAAGGCGAAGAGCAAACCAACGCTGCACTCGATCAGCGAGAACCCGTGTTCTGACAAGCTGCACCCATGTGTTGCATTCAACGCTGACGGGAAAGCGTTTGTTTGCACTTGTTTGGATAGTCGTAAAATGTCCAAACACTCCGGCACTCCGCTAGCAGATCAGCCGGCGAGACATTTCGGAAAACATTTGACAGATGGCGCCGTATGCATTAGTGTGTCGCTACGCGAAACTGATGAGACGCTCTACTAAAACTCCCATCGCGGTGTCACGTAGCGGGACGCAAAAATTTAGCGTTTAGCGTATGCAAAGGCCACAAACGCTGTACTAAAACTCTATTAGCAGCAAAATAGCGTGCGTATGTGAAACCGCTTGCGTTTACAAAGCTGCACGCCGAGCGCGTACGTTTCAAACCTAGTGACATCGTTTAAATACACTGGCAAGCACAGTGTAACGTAGTCAGATATCAACCGTATGCTCAGGCGACAAGCAAGAGCTTGTTTTATGTGGGGCGGAGATTGCGCATAAAGGCCCGTTCGCACTTGCGACGAAAGCGAGTGAGAGCGGCAGGAATTCCGTCGCTTTGTCGCGCGACGATCGTTTTTGTCGAATGGTCGGGACAAATTTTGGTTGCGCGACAGAATTCCCGTCGCTTTCGCTCGCTTTCGTCGCAAGCGGGAATGGAAAGTTCTGCCGCTGCCGTCTGCTACGCAGCTCGGAGGTAACCGCGCGATCTGCTCGGGCCGGATGAACGCGCACACTCCCGCACGGCAGCGCCCCAATCGGCAGACGGCCGCGTACATCGCTCCCGGCGCCCGCCTGGAGCCCGCCCTCGGCACACTAGCCAGTATATTTCAGGCACTATAATGGAGGAAAGATTTTTTGCTTCCGATGAACCTAGTTCTTTGCCCCTGTGTTTTAAAGCAAAGCTTTTTACCTCTACCCCCCAAGGGTTCTTTCGCGACCGTTGGTGTCACCAGAAAACTCCAGCGAACAAATAAAAGAATTTACTGGCACCGCCGGGAATCGAACCTGGAACCAATAGACTAACAAAGCGAGAGACCGTTGTCTTACCGCATTAGCTACGAGCCCACGCGAAGAAGGGGAAGACAGGTGGTGTACTCACCAAGCACATCTACGGGTTTTCCCCCTGCGTTCTCGCTGAATCCCACGTGAAAGCACCACGCGACCACTCACGCCCGTCTAGCGGCCCTGTGCGCACCTTGCTCATGTGCTAAGAGTTAAAAAATTAAAGTAAGCTTACACCAATGCATGCAATCTCACCTCTAGTACGCCAATGTGCTAAAGCCTGTGGCCTCCAGTGTTCACGTAAAAAATCACAGCTCCTTGTTGTTCGGCCTCACGCCAAATCAAGGAATACATTCAAATACTCCTTGACAGCCAGGCCATCACTCCAAGCCCCAGCATCACGATCCTGGGCCTACATCCCCAGGCTAACACCAAGAGTGACGTCGCCTTGCAGCGCCTCAAAAACAGCATTAATCAAATCATACACATGATCAGGCGAGTTGCCACCAAAAAGCGAGGCGTAAAGGAATCCGGTAACTTTCGATCAATTGAAGCTTTTGTCCTCTCGAAAGTCACTTACGCTAACCCCCCGTCTTCTCCTCGACAAGGCAGACATAGAGATGCTTTATATAATGATTAGAAAGGCGGTCGAGCAGGCCATTGTTCTTCTCATGCGTGCGTGCACACAGAGGCTGCTTAGCACGGGGCTCTACAACACGGTGGAAGAGCTGATAGAACGCCATCTTTCTAACCAGAAGGTCCGACTCAGAACTCCGGTGGGTAACCGCATGCTTCACCAGATTGGCTGGGCAGCCCGTGTTGTCACTCCGCTTGACTTACTCCCAGACTCTGGGCGAGTAAAATTAAAGATTCTCCCTTTGCTTAGAAATATGAACCCCTCACATGAAGAAGGTCACCGAAAAGCACGGGCTCAAGCGGTAAATACCACCCTCGGTGGGGATCAAGCAGTTATCTACACAGACGCCTCCAAACATCGAGGACAGCAATATGCCATCATCGTGGCTACCTCCAGAACCAACCTCCTTGCGTGTACCTCGCTTAGGACCCAAGAAATGACGGCAGCAGAAGAGGCAGCCATCACCTTGGCTCTCACTCAACTAGGGGTTCGGAGGATAGTCACCGATTCCCAGCAAGCCTACTGGAATTACCAGTCGGATTGGATGTCCTGACCTGCACTGGGCGCGCTAAAAAACCACTCCCCAAACGGTTCCATTCAGCTCATCTAGACACCCCCGCACGCTTCAATGGAGGGCAACGAATACGCCCTCCCAACAAGCCTGCGCTATTACCTCATGTGCTAAGGAGCTGCACGAGGACAGTCACCCGCTTGTCACGTTCAGGCAGATAACTCAGCATTATCGCCTTCTGAGACAGACCGCACCTTCGTCTTACCTTGACCTTTACAGAGAACAACTACCCTACGGCTCATACAATCCGGGCTCCTTCCCACAGCCTAAGCGTCTTCACTTAATGCCTCCAAATCGCTACGACGCTGAATGTAAATTGTGCTCAGAAGTAGGAACACTCCGCCCCGTAATCGGGGTGTGCGACTAAGCACCCTCCTCTCTTTCCGTCAACTACCCAACAAGAGCAATGGGAGATTCTGCTGTCCAGGCCCTCTCTACCTACCCAGCTTAAGCGGGTGGACAGAACAGAGGCCGGCCGGACTGCATATGGGCCCCACAGAAGAAGGAATCACTCCCCAGGGCTGCACTCTGGGCCGTTCAGAAATCTGAGCAGAAGTATTTCTTCCTCCTCGTGCTCCTCCTCCGTCTCTGCCACAAATCTCGTTGCCTCCGTCCGCGGCTCAGAGACGGAAAAGTCAGATCGTCTAACATCGTGTTGGAGCTTACTTTAATTCTATAAAAAAAGTTTCCATTCTTGTGCTTCACCAATACAACTCAACCAACCACCGTTCATGCATAATGCATTGACTTAACCTTACCAAGAATATCTCTTTGAAGTAATAAATGGTGCGGTTAAGTGCATTTCACTTCTCTCTGGTTTTACTATTTGTAGAGCTATGTGAGTGAATTTAAGTGACGTCGCATGGGTAATCGTTGTGGGTGCCGTTTACAGCTTTGCTTTCCAACCACATTCACGGGGTGGATTGGCGCGATTTTTTTAAATACGTGAAGTGGTTAGCACGTCGTCCTCACGCAGCTCTGTATCGTCGTAGCATCGCTGATTGTCCGAACGAAGCTTGCAGCTAAGCCAATGTAGCGACCGAAGCTGTGTGTGTGTGTGTGTGCATCGCCTCCTGTGTGTTGTGGACGCGTTCGTTTCGCGATGAAATGCGACATTGTACTTCTGCGGGTGGATAGTGCTTCCCATGGTCTGGATTATCTTTCTCGAACGACGTACCACTCAACCTCGCATGGGGTATGTGCAGTGTGCCTGGCTAAAAGCCTTCTCGCTTGCGCGCCAGAGTTGTGACTTGCTGCTCGTCCCCGCAAACCGGGTGTGAGGTGAGTGCCGAATTTACGACGGGCAGGAGGAGGCAACTCATCGTCTGTCAATCGCGGTTCAGACTTGCAACGCATGTTGTGACGTTGCGTTCGTTCGAAACGCATCTCTGGATTGTTTTGAAGTTGAATAAAATGTACGCGTCAAACCCGGGCATTCGGCTCAGGGCGTTCTCTGCGATTGCACCAAAGAAGTGCCACGGGACTTTCTTTATGGTACGTACTCACGTAAGATAAAATCCACGTCGTGTTATGGCCGTGTTGCATTCAATACAAACGGTTAAGCGTTTGTTTACACTTGTTTCGTTTGTCGTAAAATGTCAAAGCACTCCGGCACTCCGCTGGCAGATCAGCCGGCGAGCCGACGCTGAGCAGACGACTAATCTCTTTGCCGGAAGTGCGTGAAAAAGCCGCCCAATAGCAGGATGTCTAGCTCATGACGAACATCTGGGAATCGATGATGTAGACATGTGAAGATGGCGGCGTCCAAAAACACGAAGGAAAGAGTGAGAAAAAAGCGACAAACTTTGCAACAAAAGTGTGAGCTTTCCGCTGCGCGTAAAAGAGTAATACTTGGCACAGGTGACGTTGGCGACCCAATCTAGCGATTGCGCTAGTTCATTTAGTGTGCTCAAAATGCCTTTCAGGGCCCCTTTAAAGCACTTTCGAAGAAATTAAAGAACCGCTCTCGTGTCACCGATGATGTGCCTGGGAAAACAAAATCAGTACGGACCATCGCATGAAAGACCAGCACCCCCTCCTTCTTCCCCCGCCGGAAAAGAATCGCCTGCACGCGATCACGGGCGTGTCATCATCCCAGCGACCGCGCATATACACACTCTACCATTGTTAAAAACATGGATCCAAATCTACAGAAGGTCACACGATATGGCAAGATGAAGTTCGTTTGAGCTAAGTTCCAATATCGTGAGAACACAGTAGACCCCGACTTCGGGATGTACGAAAGCAGGAGGCAGCAATTGTTATAGTTGACTACTCTAGCAACTATTGTATCTCTATGACCCTTCAACATACACAAATAAAGAAGCAGAAGTTGGAGCTATGCACTTGTCAATCCGACTAGCGGAAGAATCGGTTAAATAGGACCTTAAACAGTATTTATAACTGTTGGCTGCAGGGAGAAAACCTAAACGCTTCTGTAAAATACTCCAATTCACAATGAAGAAAGTTAACGGTGTCACCACGACACCCAGGCAGAAACGTTTGGAAAGATCGAGGCACCGACCAAGAGGCACGCGAACGCACACACCGTGACCTTTGCGACCACGACTCCTGCACTGCCCTCCCCAGAAAAAAAGTTAATGTCTTGTCATTCTATGCCGAGGAACACGATATTTTCCGTGCTACAACGGGGTTTCTATGGCAAAGAATTGAAAACTTTGCGGAGGATAAACAACACGAGAATCTAAAAAAAATGTGGGCGAAGATGTCGGGTGGGAACATCATACACTAACTCAAATTCCGCTAAATTCAGGGAAACATCCACCCTCTTCCACGCAACCAAGGCATGTGCCCAGGGGCGAACAACTCCACCATTACATATTCCACTTCCATCGAAACATGGGAGGCAGCTTTGGCAGCTCGTTGCGTCAAGATCAGCGCGAGCTGATTTGGAGGGCAAGGGAAGGAGCTGTTGCACCCATGGCCCTACACTTCAAGTTCCCCCTTTGAGCTCTCTATTATTTGTTTAGCCGCCTTTTCACAACCCACAGCATTTCTTCCGCAACTTCTGAGACATTCTTTCTCTCTCCCTCTCTGACGTCATAAAGAAGCAAAAACGTTCACTCCGGCACAGGCATTCAAGAATAAACCCTTTGAAACACTGACACTGCCACCTTCTATATATATTATGACGAGGTTTATTGGCAGGACGAAAGCAAGGCGTCGGAACGCAGAGAGGATCAGCTGAGTCCGAAGGGGTTCTGCCGTGCGCACTCAGCTCTCGAGCCGACACACTGTGGCTTGCCTTGATGATGATGCAGGTCGCATGAGGTAACACGCTCCGCGGCCTGTTCTTTCCACTTCACCGCTGTTTAGCCTCGCTGGTAGCGTTACGTCGATGGTGGCTAGTGTACCTTGTTACAATCACCCCCCCCCCCCCCCCCCGCGGCGAAAAGAGCCCACCTGGTGACTTAAGGACACGACCAAACAAGGAGATCGTAGTAGGGCTTGAAGCGCTGAACGCGGACAATTTTGCGTCCGCGGCGGCGAAGATCCGTTGTAACAGGAAGTAAGATGGCGTCCCAATTGCGATGATCAGGTTGAATATACATAAAGTTCATGTCAGAAAGAGTCGATGGAAGCGTTCTGTGAGGCTGTTTGTTTGTGGATGATAGCTGGACGTCATCGTGTGACAGGTGTTGGAAGCTCGAAGCAAGTCGGCGAGAATTTGAGACAGAAATGTTTTGCCTCGATCGCTTAGCAAAACGCGGGGCGCTCCGTGGCGTAGCAAAATGTTGTTTAAAGGTACACTGAAGTGATTTGTAAACATTGCGGGATTACTAGCGCAAATTGTAGTTCGGAGTCCGTAGGCTTTGTTTCAACCACTCTGGCCGCGTTTACGCGAATTTATTTAGTAGAAAAATCAATTCGAAAATGCTGTCCTCCTCTCTTTACGCTCGCCCATTTTCTGTGGCGTTTTCGTGTGACGTCAGCAGGAGGTGAGCTGGAAAATGGCTTCGCTACTGCACGGTTCGCCGACCAGCCGACCTACCGATCGAGTCAGTCGGCCCAGCGTTTCGTCCGCCGGCCGCCGACGGGTCGTCGCTATTCGCTCGCTCAATTGAAACTAAGCCACAACACCTTTGTGAATGAAAGAATGTGCCTTTCCTTACTTTGTTAGTTTGTACACTGTATCAAACTCAGAGTCCGGGTCGCTCCACACAAGCGCTGCACAAGTGCACATGCGACGCTTCGCTGACTTTACGCTAGTAGGAAAATCTAAGGCCAATTGAAGGCGGGAGAAGAGTCAGCGAAGTCAATATAGGTACTAAGAAAATAAAATCAACTGAAACTTTTACCGTACAGCGCAAAACTAGGGAGCAGGAAGCACTTTTTGCGCTGGGTAAACAAGCACAGCGGTCAGCAGCACGACCGCACATCTGCGAACGCTTTTCCGTCAAAGAAATGCAATTGCTAGACGTGAGATATTGTGGAAGTTTGGGGACACTTACTGCAGGAGTGATATACAACAAACAGTCACATAAAGTACTTAAAATGTTTAAAATAAATAAAAGTGTAAACTGGTCATACATTATAAACCTTATATATCCGAACTGGCCAGCATCGGCTCGTGGCCTAGTGGTCTGGGGCGCTGGAATTACTGTTTTGAAAGTCGCAAGTTCGAATCCCCGAGGGTACATGTATTTTTTTTTGTACGCTGCTTTTTTCGTATGCGGCCGATGTTTTCTGAACTGAGTTCACTATTTTTGGGCCGTAACGTTCACTGCTCCACGAGCGAGATCGCAGAACGCGCGCATACTGACAATGACGCGCTATCGCGAGTTCTCGTTGGCGTGCTGTTGCCACAAGCACCGACTGCTTGCGGGCAGTGGGCCCAGGCCTGAATCAGCACACCCTTGGCCTGGTGCGAACTAGCTTTTTACGAACAGACATGAGGGAGGCAAGCTCCGAATATGCGGGAAAGGCGCATGGCATTTGAGAGTCTGCGGTGACGTGGAGGGAGTTCATCCACTGCGTAGGCCTCGTCTAGTGATTTCTACGATTCCAAGCCGCCCTGGAAGGTTTATTTTAGACATTTGACAGCCGACAACATGGCAGAAGCGCGGTACGGCGATAACTGAGATATCGAGAATGCCCATCCAACAACGCCATCAGATGTCAAGCATGTTGTTTTACAGAACCGAAACCGAAACTTGTTTGATTGCTAACCTTGGGCATCGTCCAATCACGGTGCCCCCCCTCCTGACGTCACAGCCTTTAGTTGGTGCGGCCGCCGCAAACCGCGCATAGTAGTTTATCTTCTTTTGCGCTTTGTAAAATAATTACCGATTTGTCAACCGGATAAACGATGAATAGTGTGTTAATTTGAGCCAGTCTACACAGTGCAAGCAAAAACGGGAGCTTGACAAATTCACTTCAGTGTTCCTTTAAGAAGTGAGCGACGTCGGTGGCGCTAGCTGAAGGAAGTGGCGCGGTTTCGGTGCAGCGAGTCAGGTGACCCACGGAATGTAGGGCGGCAATATGTGTGTGGTTGCAAACTGGTGCCCTTGGCGAGCTGCCACATCTGCCGCTGCATTGCCGGTAATATTACAGCGGCCAGGAATCCACTGAAACAGAATATTGTGCACCTGAGAGGCTCTAGTGAATGCTTTCAAAGTTTCATATACTAATGAATCATTGAAAGCATTGCTAGTGTGTTTCATAATTGCTAGTGCTGCTTTAGAGTCAGACAGAATCAACCAATTTTGGGGAACTGCAACACTGTAGATAAAGCGGAAGGCCAACAGAACAGTGTAAAGTTCTGGCGTAGTTGAGGAAGTGTCATGGGACAGTCTAATTTTGTGTTCGTAATGCAGGCTCGGTATTACAAAAGCAGATGAAGATGAAGTATGTAGGCAAGACCCCTTCTACCGACGGATCACCTCCATGCGAAAAATATATCTGGAAAACCCTTTTATCAATTGGCTCACCCAATCTCTGTTCCTTTATTATTATCATTCGGGGCGACAGTACTGGGTTTTTGCCGCGGGGATCTTTGCCGCGCTGTACATTCATTCATCTTTGAATCACGCCGTCTACCGTGCTAGCCGCTAATTCAAGATGGCGGGCTGCTCTTAAAAACATGTCTGCGCCAATATCCTTTGCCTTCCCGCTCACTGCCCCTCCATCTCTGCCGAATCTTCTTTCTTTATTTTTTTACGTACTTTCCACGATTGTCCTTCGGCCTATCCTTTCCTTATTCATTTGTGTTGATTTTGTAGTTGGTGAGCTCTATCTGTTACCGCACCTCATTTTCTGGCAGTTTGCTTATTATCTTTTTATTCCCGTTTATACTCACCTTTTTCCTGTATTTCTTCACGTTACTTCTTTTAATCGAAATTACAGTTTTTCCACTTCTCTCCGTTAGCGCCCATTTCCTGGCCAATTCCCCTGAGTGGGTACGAGCGATTTTTTTGGTACCAACCAACCCTCTCTGTACATATGTGTGAAGCCAGGTTAATGCATATATATTCGACAAAGAGGCAGTTGCTGCGCGGCGACAGCAGGCAAATCGCCTTTTCGGAATAGCCCGGCACAAATAACTGAGTAGCAGGACTTGAAAGAAGCCATGGAGGATACGCAAGGTTACCTGGCCAAACGTCGTACCAACGCCGCCTGTATTAGCATTGCCAGACGCGTCGCGCGCTTTTCAGTCGAAAGGGTAGGGACGCTTAGTTCAGGCACTGATCCGCTATGTGGCGCGTGCCGGCGGACATCTCGCCTTACGTCACTGCTCGCGAGTCGCGAACGCTGCACCCACTTTTACGACGTGTGTCTGTCAGCTTGCCTGTTGGGCTTCAAGGGCCGTTTCGCTTACATCTTAGCCGCGACGGGGCGCTAGTTCTGTGGCGCACTGGGGATCTCGTTCAACGTGTCGCTCGCTGCATACTTGCTGCATTTTTCCAAAGATAAAGACGGAGGCGGACTGAAATAGTGTAAGAACATACTGATTGTCGGGTAGACATATAGCTAACAGAAAAACGATATTTGCGGATGGGGCAGCCATTATTTTACTGATATTATTCTCTCTGGAGTATTTAGAGAAAAAAAAAATTGCGTGCACGTTTTTTGTTCAGGCGCTCACTTCTACGATTACTTTCCAATAATATCACGTGCTTGTAAACTTCAGAAAATAATAGGGAACAAAAGAATAAGCAGCTGGGATCCCGTCACGCTGTCCGGGCGCTTCTACAGTACAGCCCTCAATTTTAGAAGTGCGTACCGATGCAGAATGTGAACAGTGGGGTCAAAACAATACCTAAATGCGGAGGGGATAGAGTGGGATGCCCCACTCAGAAAACTTCAGGGCCTGTGATCCGAGTAGATAAGCGCGCAAAGCCGGCATCAGCCTGCGGCAGCGCAAGGGATTTTGCTTCGTGACAAATGAAGTTTTATCAGTGACAGACCAAGAAAGACAGGCATGGTGAAAAACAAGAAGGCGTAGGAGCGCCGCCTCGGGAACGCTAAACAAACTTTCCACTATTTTGCATGGTTTCCGAGAAGCGGCGCTGGCTGGCGGACACGAAAGCACGCTGGAAGGCTATGGAGCGGGGAAGGGTAGGAGAGAGCAACAGGACAGCGGCTGTTTGGCTATTTTTCGCTCACGCGTTAGGCAATGTTTATACAGGCGGCGTTGGTCGTACATAGGTACAATGCTTATATGTGCCTCAAGCGTCCTGTGCATCCTGCAACCTTTCCTTTCTAAAAGGCCGTGTTTAAGATGATGGTGGGAATGCGCTGGGTTGATATTCGAAAAAAAAATGCCGACACGTTGGTACAGTTCTGTATATCTATCTCTCTCTCTCTCTCTATATATATATATATATATATATATATATATATATATATATATATATATATATATATATATATATATTGCAGGAAAATATTTCTTGGACACAGGAAAAATTCTGACGAAGGCCGGTCCCTCGGCCGAAACGTTAAACCTTTTCTTTTTTCGACGTGTGTCTTTCTTTTTTTGCTATATATATATATATATATATATATATATATATATATATATATTGTAGTGCAAAAGATTCGCCCATTTTGAGTATGCTATCAGACACTGCGAAGGTCGCACTATGCCCGTGTGGGTATGCTCTGATACGGTGGCCGTGGGCAATACTGTGTATGTAGTGAATGGGGACTGTGGAGACGCCGAGGATATAGCACCGGACTCGTGGAGAACGCGCCACGGTCTCTGATAGCTCGCTGCTTTCGTGATAATCGCTCCGGCTAGTCCTCTCAGTGCCTACCTGAATACCGTCACCTGGGACGCTACCATTCCCTACCAATAAACACCTCATCAATTGGTGGAGTGTGCGGTTTCCCGTGTGCGGGTGCCTTGTCAGTAATCAGCGAAAAGGTCTGCCGCAAATTACGCAAAGTGACGACGCTAGTGTCCGACCTCACACACCGCACCACCAGCGCACAACAAATCCGGCCCGTTGCTGCGTGCTGCGTGCACAGCACGGGTCACCATTGAACACATCACTTACCCCATTGAATTTATCGCGTGGTCACTTCGTGCTCCCACGACGATACTCTCGGTTGGGATTTTCTGTCGACCCACCACGCCGTCATCGATTGCGCCCGTGCTCAGCTGGAGTTATTTTCAGTTCAAGACGCGTCATTGGACGAGCCCTCTGCCTCTTTTCGCCTCGTTGTCGTCGAAGACACAGACGTTCCTCCTAGCTCTGCCGTACTTGTACCCGTTCTGTGCGACTGAGTTCCCGACGCCACAGTGCTGCTCAGCCCTTCCGAGCTGTTTTGCCGCGGACAATGCTTCCCGCTTCCGTTCGCAGTTTTAGAAATGGAGCGTGCGTTCAGCCCCATGTTTATGTGCAACCCCTATTCCTCTTCAGCTACACTATTTCGTGGTGAGTGCCTGGATCGTGTAGAAGAGATTGACGCCCTCCTCGTCACCGACGTTTCGAATAACTCATCGGACATTTCACTTGCTCTCCTCGACCCCTCCGCTCAAGCCCAGGATACCTCGGTTTTCCTTCGCTCTATCCACGAGAGTCTTCCTGCGCCTGAATGAAACCGACTTCTCGCCATGACTCAAGAGTTCCTCTCGTCTTTTGACTGCCAGACATCCTCCTTGGGCCGTTCATCTACGGTTACTCACCACATTGACAAAGGAACTCACCCGCCATTACGACAACAGCCGTATCGTGTGTCAGCCAAAGAACGTGGCGTTATTGACAGTCATGTGGATGACATGCTTGAACTTGGCGTCATACAGCCTTCCAACAGCCCGTGGGCGTCAACGGTTGTTCTCGTCACAAAGAAGGACGGATCCATTCGTTTCTGTGTAGATTATCGCCGACTCAACAAAATAACACGCAAGGATGTCTACCCTCTCCTCAGAATCGACGACGCCCTCGACACTTTGCAAGGAGCCGAGTTCTTTTCTTCCCTTGATTTAAGGTCTGACTACTGGCAGGTCCCCATGGCGGATGCTGATCATGCGAAAATGGCCTTTGTAATACCAAATGGCTTGTAGGGGTTTGCCGTCATGCCTTTTGGCCTTTGCAACGCGCCTGCAACGTTTGAACGCATCAGGGACAATATTTTGCGCAGCCTAAAGTGGAAAACCTGCCTCTGTTACCTTGATGATATTGTCGTCTTTTCTTCCGATTTCGACACGCATATTACCCGCCTTCGACAAGCCTTGAAATGCCTCACTGATGCAGGACTTCAGCTTAACCTGAAGAAGTGCCACTTTGCTGCCCACCAACTTACAATTTCAGGTCACGTTGTGTCCAAAGATGGCGTCAGTCCTGATCGTGACAAACTTCGTGCGGTCGCCGAGTTTCCTAAGCCCACCACCACCAGGCAGCTCCGAAGCTTTATCGGCCTCTGCTCGTACTTCTGACGATTCGTGAGGAACTTTGCGTCGATAACAGCACCTTTAACGAAGCTTCTGAACGGGTCCAACGACATCGCTCATTGGTCTTCAGAGTGTGACGAGGCTTTCAAAAAGCTCTGTTCTGTGCTTACGTGTCCACCGATCCTTCGCCATTTCGACCCGTCGGCCCCTACTGAGCTTCATACTGACGCCAGCGATTTTGGCCTGGGCGCTGTGCTCGCTCAACGGAAACCTGGCTTCGACAAATACGTCGTTGCTTATGCGAGTCGGACACTCACAAGAGCGGAGGAAAACTACTCTGTCACGGAGAAAGAGTGCCTCGCTATTGTGTGGGCCATAAGCAAATTTTGTCCCTACTTGTATGGCAGGCCCTTCGACATAATCACCGACCACCACGCTCTATGCTGGCTATCTTCTTTGAAGGATCCGTCTGGTCGTCTTGGAAGGTGGGCCCTTCGCTCACAAGAGTACGATATTCGAGTGCTCTATCGTTCTGGCCGCAAACACACCGACGCCGATGCACTCTCACGCTCTCCTGTGACCGCCGACAGTGCCTTTTTGTCATCCATAGACGGAATTCGGTCCTCTATGTCACTTGACGACATGCCTTGCGAGCAGCGCAAGGATCCCTGGATCACTTCTTTTTGAGACTTTCTGACAAACCCTGCTTCGCCAAACGCCCCTCGAGCTGTGCGGCGACAGGCCACTCACTTCGCTATTGGTGGCGAGCTTCTGTACCGACGAAATTATAACGCAGATGGCCGGAAGTGGCTCCTCGTTATTCCCCGCCATCTCCGTTCAGACATTTGCGCATGTTTTAACGCCGATGCGCAGTGTGGTCTTGCTGGTGTACTGAAGACATACCGACGTCTCCGCATGCGGTACTACTGGAGTGGAATGTACACTTTTGCCACTAAGTTCGTCCGTTCCTGCGAAAAATGTCAACGCCGTAAGTCCCCACCAAACAAACCGCCGGCTCCGTTGCAGCCCCTGCCGTGTCCAGTGCGACCTTTCGACCGCGTAGGAATCGATTTGTATGAGCCGCTCCCCTACGCGGTTTCCGGAAACCGCTGCCGGCCGTCGTCGCGGTAGACCACTTAACGAGATACGCTGAAACTGCCGCACTACCAGCCGCTAACGCCCGCGAGGTCGCCTCATTTCTCCTACACCGGTTCATTCTTCGTCACGGTGCCCCTAGAGAGTTGCTCAGTGACCGAGGCCGTGTGTTTCTATCTGAAGTAATTGAAGACCTGCTCGCAAAGTGCAACGTTATCCACCGCACCACTACTTCTTACCATCCACAGACCAATGGGCTCACGGAAAGATTTAAACGGACACTGGACGATATGTTGACAAGTTGTGTTTCGGCAGACCACACCGACTGGGACCAAATTCTTCCGTACGTAACTTATGCGTACAACACCGCCACTCAAGCAACTACGGGGTTTTCGCCTTTCTTTCTCCTGTACGGCCGGGAGCCGTCATGTCCGCTCGACACCATCCTGCCGTACCGACCGGATGCATCTGAATGTATCCCCGTGTCACAGGCATCTCGGCACGCCGAAGAGTGTCGCCAGCTCACCAGGGCCGTAACTTCCGAGGAGCACTCTCGCCAGAAGCAGCGTCACGACGGTGGACCACCGCCCCCTGAGTTCGATGACGGTTCACTTGTGTGGCTGTGGATACCCTCGACTGTTCCTGGTTTTGCTCGGAAGTTACTGTCCAAATATCATGGTCCTTACCGTGTAATCGAGCGCGCATCCCCAGTGAACTACGTAGTTGAGCCGCTCGCGTTTTCTTCGGACCTTCGTTGTCGAGGTCGCGAAAGTGTGCACGTTGACCGTCTCAAGGGTTACCACGAACCGATGGTTTTATCTTGCCCTTAGGTCGTCAGGATGGCTCATTTTGTCAGCGGGGGGTAATTGTAGTGCAAAAGGTTCACCCATCTAGAGTATGCTATCAGACACTGCGAAGGACGCACTATGCCCCTTGTGCGTATGCTGTGATACAGTGGCCATGGGCAATAATGGGTATGTAGTGAATGGGCACTCTGAAGACGACGAGGAGATAGCACCGGCCTCGTGGAGAACGCGCCACGATCTCTGTTAGCTCGCTGCATCGTGATCATCGCTGCGGCTAGTCCTCTCAGTGCCTACCTGAAAACCGTCACCTGGGACGCTACCATTCCCTGCAAATAAAAACACCTTATCAATATATATATATATATATATATATATATATATATATATATATATATATATACAGTCGAACACGGATATATCGAACACGGGTATATCGAATTATTGTCTATATCTAACTCATAAATTCTCCCCTTGAAAATTTTGTGTAAAAGTATAGGAATTCGTACGTGTATATCGAACCGTATTTTTCCCGAGATTGGGTATATCGAACGCCGCGCGAGCTGAAAGGTGCTCTTCGGCGGTCGCTGCACCCCCGATTGAGGTTCAGGAGGATGTGGAGGAATGCGCGGGCATGGCGAAGACTGGCTCGCGGAACTAATCCCCCCTATCGGAACGAATTTGCGCTTGCCCAGTCGGGTCCCGCTACCGGCCGCCGTAGCGTTAACGGACGGAGCCCGGTATGCTAAATCTCTCTATGCACACCACCCCGAACGCTCAGAAAATGTGACAGTGCGAGGTAGGGATGCCCCGACTGCGCACGTCCTTTTTTTTTCGGCTGCATACGTTCCCGGCTTGCCGAAAAAGAGTTTTTTTTTTCTCTCTCTCTATGGGTCTGTCTTCCCCCAATGTCGTCTCGGGAAAGGGAAAAGGAAACGAAGGCGCTGACGGCATCCTCCTTCTTTTGCATTTTGCTGCTGTTGCTGCTGTTTGGCGAGTTGTCCCGCACCTTTCGGAGATCACTGTTTCTCTCGGAGATGACCATCGCGAGCGCTTTGTTGGAGTCCGTTCAGAGAGCCTTGGAATTGTTACCTTCAAAGTTCTTGCGGTACGTGCGCGCTGTTCTTTTTTTGCGGGCGTGCTGTGCATGGTGTGCGAAGGCGCAGCGTACTGCTGGAATTTTCTAGTTGTGCAGCCTCGAGAAGATCGAGATCAGCGTCTTTAATTTCACCTCCAGGACGAAGAAGCAGGCCAAGATCAGCAATTTTTTTTTTCACGGAAATAAAGCGTCCTGTTGCGTCGTGAGTGCGGAATTAGTTGTCATTCTTGAATGCGACGATCGGTAAGTGATCGTCCGGCATAGGTGAGGTCTCAGAGCCCATATTTTTATATCGAATTTTTCATATATCGAACTATTTCGCGATCCCCTTGGAGTTCGATATATCCGTGTTCGACTGTGTGTGTGTATATATATATATATATATATATATATATATATATATATATATATATATATATATATATATATATATATATATATATATATATATATATATATATATATATATATATATATATATATATATACACACTTCCTGGGCTATTTATATTTTTACTAGAAGTGTATCTGACGCTTGAGGGTGGTAGCCAGCGCCACTCTGACTACACGGGGAGAAGGGGACCTTCTTTTCAACCCCCGGGGCGTGACTCGAACGTCTACAGCCTGTCATGAGCGGGTTATTGGCGGGAAGCCCTCTTATGCTACCTAGGCATCAAGGCTGCCAGAACCGAGACCCTCGCTAGGCTTTCGCAGAGTAATATAGTAAGGAAATGAGGGGCTCGTTGAGGAAATACAGAAAGATAGGTCAGCAGTCTACAACGCCAAAGGAGGCATAGGGGTGTGGTTAGGCTCTTTTCTTTTTCACTGCGGTTAATTAAGTAAACATTTTTTTTTAAATATACAGAAGAAAGAAAGGAAGAAAAACACGCGCCCAGAGTGGGGACCGAACCCACGCCTTTCGATTACATGTCGAATGCCTTACCAATTCGGCTATCTGGGCGACTGTGTTCTCCTTCACTTTCTTGGCTATTTATATTTTTACTAGAAGTGTATCTGACGCTTGAGGGTGGTAGCCAGCGCCACTCTGACTACACCGGGAGAAGGGGACCTTCTTTTCAAGGTGAGCCATATATATATATATATTGTAGTGGGGTTTATTCAGATAGCCTAGGAACCGAGAGAATCAAGCACGTAGGCCCAAGAAGCTCGAGAGGCCGTAGAAGCGGGAAGAAACCAGAACTGAACTCGATCACGCAGGGCATGCTGCGCGCATGATGCGGGGGGACTGTCCGTGGGGATTGTCCTGGTTCAGCTTGGATTCCGGCTTGAGCTCGAATCCCGTGACCTTAACCTCTCTTCGTTCTTACAATAACCCCTGGGGGACAAGGAGCCATCCTGTGACTTCATGGCGAAGACGAGACGATGGGCTCGTGATAGGGCTTCAAACGGTTGGCATGTTGGCATGGACAGTCTCGCGGGCACGGCGACGAAGATCGTCAGATGGCGTGAGCGGCTCGACGGAGTAGTTCACAGGTGGTGCGTGCTCTATGATGCGTTCACAAAACTTGTTGCTGAGCTAGTTGGTACATATTTTAAGGAAGATGAAGTTGGCGCCTGTATATGTCTTACTTGTTTCTTTCGCCTACGTCTAGTTTGCGCCACGTTTTCTTCTTCCTTAATCTATGATGCGATACGGGCCATGATATTTGGCGAGGAACTTGGAAGTCAGGCCAGCCGTTCTAAGCTGTATCCATAACTAAACAAGAGAGCCAGGGGGGAAAGGGGCGGAGATTACCCACCTAGGTCAAGTTGGCGCTTTTGGCGACTTTGTTCAGTGGACGTGAAGGAACGAGCTAACTGGCGACATTCTTCAGTGTGTCGCGCTATCTCGGAGTCGGCCTTGCCTTCCGAGGCATCCGAGGGAGGATGGCCTTCCGAGGGAGGATGGCGTCCATGGTGCGTGAGGGCTCGCGTCCGTAAAGGAGAAAGGGAGAAAACCCGGCAGTGGTACGCGTTGCGGTATTATACGCGAAAGTAACGAACAGAAGCTCCACGTCCCAGTTAGAGTGGTCGGAAGCTATGTACACGGCAAGCATGTCACCAAGCGGGCGATTGAATCGTTCCGTCAAACCATTTGTCTGCGGGTGGTAGGCAGTACATGTCCGGTGACAATCTTGCATTCACTAAGAAGAGCTTCCAGTACTTCGGACAGAAAGATTAGTCCCCTGTCGCTGAGAAGCTCCTGAGGAAAACTATGACGTAGGATGAAGTGATGTAGGATCAGGGCGACGTCGCGTGCCGTAGCGCTGGGAAGCGCGGACGTTTCCGCGTAGCGCGTAAGATGGTCTACGGCGACGATACTCCACCTGTTCCCGGTAGGCGTGTATGCTAAGGGTCCGTAAAGGTCGATTCCAACTCGATCAAATGGGCGCGAAGGGCACGGTAAAGGTTGCAATTCTGCGTCAGGCTTTGGATGGGGTAGCTTGCGACGTTGGCAGGCCTAACAAACATGGATGTACTTGCGCACAAAACTGTATATTCTCTTCCAGTAATAGCGCTAATGAAGCCTTGTGTCGGTTTTCAAGACGCCAGCATCGGCGGATTGGGGGTCGCCGTGGAAAGCTGGACATACTTCGGCTCGGAGATCGCGTGGTATGACGAGCAGCCATTTTCTTCCATCGAACATATAGTTGCGACGGTATAGAAGACTCTGCCGCACAGCGAAAGGAGCTGCTTCCCGGCGACGTGCTCGAGGATGGTAGGTGGCCGTCGGGCCGGTAAGGTGTGTTATAGTGGAAGAGACCGTGTCCGTCACATTCTCAAAGGGATCGGCAAGTTTGCTTTCAACCCACTTGCCTTGCATACTACAGAACCTTTCCACCGTAGCAGACGTAATATCCACCTGTCAGCGTATCGACAAACTGCAATCGATCCGTCTCCCACGGGACAGGGTGTCAACCACTCATCTTGCGAACGAAGACCTTCGGGCGAAGATTCGAGCTATAGTTCGCGAAGAAGTTTACGGCAACATCTCTCATTTAGCGCCTGGCGTTCGCCAAGCCGCTACGGCCCCTGGACTGCGCGAGATGGTTAAAGAGGAGCTTGCAGCTATGCCTGTGCTAGTGCCTCCTGTTCATTCGGTTGCCCCATCAACACCGTCCTACTCGTCAGTCGCAGGCCGGACACCTCTGCCGTTGTCCGCGATCACGAGTCACCCTACGTCTGGTTATGTTGCGGCCATGCCTCACGCGCCGGGCTCAACTGCGAACCGTCCCGTGTGCTACTATTGCGGCATTCGAGGTCACATCCCCCGCTTTTGTCGACGCCGTCAACGCGATGAACGACGTGGCTATGCTGCCTATGAGCGCGAGAACGTACCCCCAAATTACTACGGCTCCCAGTGGCGTGCGTACCCGTCGCCTCCACGGCGCTCCCCGTCTCCGCCACAGGCTGACGACGTTCCTCGCAGCTCCTGTGGGCCACGACCCCACTCGCCTTTACCAGGTCGCTGTTCAATTTTCCCTCTTCGTCCTTCGTGTTACGTCACCGAACATCGCCAGGAAAACTAGTTAATGAAGTTTTTGGCAGGAAAAGTGCATCTCCTGCGGAGCTCACAAGTCCTCCAGAGCATCCGTCGAACTTGCTATCTGTTTTGGTTGAAGGTGTTCGCGTCAATTTCCTTATTGACACTGGTGCTAGCGTTATAGTGATAAGTGCGGAATTGTGTGCTCGTCTACGCAAGGTACGCACACCCTACACGGGACCTTTTTTACATGGAGCAAACATTGATTGATTGTAGGGTTTAACGCGCCGACGCAACGCACGCGATGAGGCGCGCCGTAGTGGAGGGCTCCGGATTAATTTTGACCACCTGGGGATCTTTAACGTGCGCCAAAATCTCGTACACACGGGCGTGTTTGCTTTTCGCCTCCATCAGAAAAGCGGCCGCCGCGGCCGGGAATCGAACCCGCGACCTCGTGCTCAGCAGCGCAACATGGAGCAAACAGCAGCGTTCTTAAGCCATCCGGACAATGCAGAGTGCGGATTGTTGTTGGTTCTCTTCGGCATAATGTTCAGTGTGTGGTGTTCTCACCCTGTGGTCATCATCTTATTTTGGGTTGGGATTTTCTGTCATCCGCGTCCGACATCATTTCATGTGATCACCCTGAAATTCAACTCACGGACACAGAGCAGCTCCGCGGCATTTCTGAAGTGCCACAGCTACAACTCACAGCAAGTGCAGATTGTGCTTTAAACCCCCGCTGCGAGAAGCGCTTTTCCGTCTGCTCAAACCGAATCAGTGACGGGGACGTGCTTATAGTTCCCTCTCCACGGTTCCTTCCCAAAGGCGTCGTCATCCCGACATGCCTCGTCCGCTTCGCACATGAATCGGCAAAGCTTCTGGCTATAAACACCGCTTCCGAATCCATATTGCTCCCGGCGGGCGCTACTATCGCTTCTGTTATGTCTGACGATACGCTGTCATTAGTTCCGCTGTGCTCCGTCTCATCCGTTCCACCGACTGCAAAATCTGAGCCAACTATTTCCACAGTTACGGCTACAATTAGAAAAGATCTTTCAGAAAGCAAAAAAAAAAAACCAGCTACTTGAGCTCCTGGAAAAACAAAAGGACATATTTGATTGCCGTTCTAGCAAGCTCGGGCAGACGTCTGTGACAGCGCATCGGATCGAGAAGGATGAGACCCACATCGTCCGCCGTCGCCCGTACCGTGTGCCATGGTCCTAACGAAAAGTGATCGAGGAAAATGTAGCGGCAATGCTACAACGGAACATCATTTGGCCGTCTTCCAGCTCGTCGTGTTCCGCCGTGTTTTTGGTCTTCAAAAGGATGGTTCTGTGCGGTTTTGTGGGGACTATCGAGCTTTGAACAAGATCACCAAGAAGGATGTTTATCCAATGCTGCGCAGACATGACGCAGTCGACTGCCTACAGGGAGCGGAATTTTTCCCTAACCTAGACCTATGATCTGGTTATTGGCAGATACCTATGCATGAGCCTGACAAAGAAAAGGCAGCGTAAGGTACTCCAGACGGCTTATACGAGTTTAACGTAATGCCGTTTGGTTTATGCAACGCCCAGCCACGTTTGAGCGCATGATAGACACAGTCCTTCGTGGCCTTAAATGGAAAACGTGTTTGTTCTATCTGGATGACATTGTTATTTTCTCGCCGAGTTTTCCTGAAGATCTCCGGCGTGTCGACGAAGTTCTGACTAATCTGGCCAAAGCCGGCCTGACTATAAACGCCAAGAAGTGCCCCTTCGCCCGGAAATCCATCAAAGTTCTCGGTCACATTGTCAGAAAAGATCGTATACATACCGTCCCTGATGAAATTTCCGCTGTTGCCAACCTCCCTCGACATCAAAAGCAAAAATCCCATCGCAGTTTTCTTGGTCTCGCATCATATTGCCGTTGTTGTGTTCTCAATTTCGCCATCCTGGCTTCGCCCCTTAATCAGCTGCTGCATTTCAGTAACCCCTTTGTCTGGAGTGACGACAGTGAGAAGGCTTTTCGAAACCTAAATCAAGCACTTACTTCCGGGCCTGTACTTTGCCATTTCGATGACACGCAGCCAGTCCTTCTCCATACTGATGCCAGAGAACATGTAATTGGCGGCGTCTTGCTACAACGCGATGCTCACTCGCGTGAACGAGTGGGTGCTTACGCAAGCCGCTCTCTGACGTCCGCAGAAAGGAATTGCCCCATCACAGAGCAAGAGTGTCTGGCTGTTGTGTGGTCTGTACAAAATTTCCGGCCATACCCTTACGGCCGACACTTCACAGTTGCTACAGATCAACATGCCCTGTGTTGGCTGTCTTCTTTGAAAAACCTGTCAGGACGACTTGGGCGCTGGATTCTCCGCTTGCAAGAATATGACTTCACGGTTATCTATAAGTCTGGTCGCAAGGATATCGACGCGGGCGCGCTTTCCCGGTGTCCGCTGGTGAAGTCTTCAGATTACGTTGCCCGATATTCCAATCAGCCAACTTTGCCAATAGCACCTATCGATATTCCCATCAACGATACCGCCGACTTGGTTGCCCGCCAACGCGCAGACAGGTATTGTCGGACACTAATCAATGGCCTCACCGGCTCCACACGACCATCGAATAGCCGCCTAGGCCGTCAGCTGCACCAGTCCTAGCTTTTGGATGGCGCACTGTACAGAATCAACCGCCACACCAATGGAGCTAGTTGGGTTCTGGTTGTGCCCCGTTCCCTCCGTCCACGCATTTTGGAAGCTTTGCATGATTACCCGACTGCCAGCCACCTCGGATTCCAGAAAACCTATGACCATATCCGAGGACGCTTCCTTTGACTAGGGCTTTCTACAACTGTAGCCAAATCAGCAGCGGAAACGCTCTACGTCACCCCCTGTCAGTCTACTCCAGCCTCTTCCGTGTCCAACGGGTGCGTTTGAAGTGGTCGGTATTGACCTTTACGGTCCCTTGCCTACGACAGCGGCCGGTAATCGTTGGATAGTTACTGCCCTGGATCACCTGACTCACTGCACCGAAACCGCGCCACTTCCTTCAGCTAGCGCCACCGACGTCGCTCACTTCTTTTTCAACAACATTTTGCTGCGGTGTAAGGTATGCCAACAAATGACCACCGCACAGCGCGCCGCCAGCACAGCTTCAAACTATTATGTTAATGTAAAAGGGAACTTTAACTGTGATTCCGCCAACGTCGTATACCTGCTGGAATGCACCCTCTGCGGCAAACAATACATTGGCCAGACTGAAACACCCTTTCGTTTGAGGTTTAACAATCACCGCTCCCATGCAAAAACCTGCCCTTCTTTGCCTCTATCAAAGCATGTAAACACTCCTGGTCATTCTTTTGAACAACTGAAGGCCACAATTCTTGAATCTAGTTTTAAAACGCATCACGATCGCGAGGTTCGTGAGTCTTACCTTATCTATAAGTTTAAATCAGCGTCGTTTGGCATAAATGAAAGTTATGGGAAATTAACCTGTCTTTCCTCCGATTAAAATTTCGGCTGCATTTCTCAGGCTAGTGTTATGCCTGTTCATTTCTTTCCCTCAATAATATTCTCCCATTAGTTGGCGAGCTCTCGTAGTTGGGTATAGTTTCGTGCTAGCACGACGTTTTTTAGCACAATGGCTTCACTGAAGCAAATTTGATGAACAAGTCTGGACATTGTGTTCTGGGTAGAAGGCTGCAGTACCATTTTTAGCTTTGATATTCTCACCTTGCAATTAATTTGTGAACGCGAGCGCGTGTGATTGTTTTCGTGTCCTCTTTCTTTTTTGTATTGTTGAATATTCGTTGCTGACCGCCTCGGCATTCCCTGAACTGGCACCATGCGCCGGGCAGATGAATACCACTTGCTGCCGCGTCACACGCGTGCACCTGCCTGTTTTTTTTTTTTTTTTTTTTTCATGACTTGTTTGACCTTGTCTTTTTTCCCCTATCAATGTACACTCATTTCGAGTCGAAACTACATATCCTACTGCTTTTGGGCGCGACCCCCGCCTCCCACCAACAGAAGCCAGGTGTCTCACGTTTCAATTACCTTACCAGGATTCTTAGAACGGGTGTGTATGGGCAGATGTTCATCCTTTGTGTGCATTTGCAGATCTTCGTTTCCTTGTTCCGCGTGACTAATCTTTTTGCCCATGTCAAACACGTGCATGGGCATATCTTGTTTTGACCCCTCTTTCACCCCCGTTGCCACAAGGGAGGGGAAAATTACCTGGTTATTTTTATTTATTTTTTTTTTTCGCTCTTTGTATACCAATGTACACTCTTTCCTGTCGAAACTGCCTATCCTACTGCTTTTGGGCGCGACCCCCGCCTCCCACCAACAGAAGCCACGTGTCTCTTGTTTCAATGACCTTACTTGGATTCATGATTGACAATCCAGCGCGCGAAAACACGGCACAAAAAAGAACGAGAGTTAGACAGGACAGCGCTGCAACTCTCGTTCTTTTTTGTGCCGTGTTTTCGCGCGCTGGATTGTCAATCATGAACATTCACCAACTCGCCCAAATTACATTCCTCTTGAATTACTTGGATTCCTAGAACGGGTGTGAATGGGCAGATGTTCGCCCTTTGTGTGCATATCTTCTTTAGAACGTCTTCGTTCCGCGTGACTAATCTTTTTGCCCATGTCAAACACGGGCATGGGCCTATCTTGTTTTGACCCCTCTTTCACCCCCGTTGCCACGGGGGAGGAAAATTACCTTGTTATTGATTATTATTTTTATTTTTAATTATGTATTATTTTTTTCTCTGTGTTTGGTTCTTCTCTCTCTCTTTTTTTCCAAGTTCGTACCGCGTGACTGTGTGTTCTTATTATCCTTGTTGTAATTAATTTTCCCGCTCTCCCTTCATTCTTTTGCTACCCACCAACCATGAATCCATTTGTACAAACTCTCTCCCTCTTACCTTGCCCTCGCGCTTGCTACATTTTCTGTATATATAGCTCTGAAACGAACTTATTTTGTACTCTGAAGAAAGGGAGTCCTCTCCCTGAAACGTCAGTAAACTTATTTTTTTTTTCTAAGTCTTTCTCGTTTGTCTCTGTCTCTACTAACCTTATATATATATATATATATATATATATATATATATATATATATATATATATATATATATATATATAAATATATATATATATATATATATATATATATATATATATATATATATATATATATATATATATATATATATATATAATCCACCACCCATATCCTTCTCCAAAATGTTACGTGGCGACAAGACCAATATGAGGCGAATATTGGACGACGGAGCAGCGATGTATCTACATGGATGCCTATGTATAAGCGGCCATGAAAGCTCAAACTGAGTCCGTGCCGCCCAGTACTTTATCACCGTTGGCGTGGGTCCGGAGGAGCTGTTCCAGCATCATTTTGCTGCTTCCTGCAACATTTCCATCTGTGGACCTGGAAGAAAGGAGCCAATTGCAACAAAACATAAATTGTGTTATTCGGTCTTTATGTATCGGAGGCTTCTGACTGGAGCCGTACAAGTAGAGCGTAGTTCTACGCAGAATTGAGGACAAGTCCTTTATTTACTGAATATTCAATGCTTCGAGGTGAGCAAATCTATTACATGAAGTTTCTGCACACCATTTATAAGCAGAAGACCGATAATGAAGTAACAATAAATCTTCTGGCTAGTATCTCCGGCCTACAATACAGGACACTCCAAAAGTAAGAAGAAACTATGCTGAGCAATCTTTCCTGTACCAGTCAACTGAACTATTAAATAAATTGGCAGAAAAATTAAACTTCAACGCCAGTAAAATTACGTTTAAAAAACAGGTCAAAGAAGTGGTACTTAAGCAAAACGCTTGCAGCACTGATATATAATTAAGGGTTTGATATACAGGGTGATCAAAGTTAAGTCGACAGGTTTTTTTAAAAATAGGCGCTTAGATTTACGCGAAGGCGACCTCTACAGTGAGGTTATGCACCTAGGGGGACACATCAATAGGAGGTAATTATTGATTTCGGAGGCTTAATTAACTAATATTTATTAATTAACTTTTTAGTGGTTACAGTAACCAGGCATGCTTGTATTGGAAAGTTAGACGCAATCATGTTTCTACGAAGTTTCAATTGGCAGAATTCTTCTAGCGCATCCGTAGTCCGAGATATCAAACGGCGAAGTTTAATTGCCGTTCGCATGATTACGCATGCAAGACAGTCTGCACCGGCGCAAAGCTCCTCCCTTCTGTGACGTGCCTGCTGTGTACGGTGTTTAGTTCGACAAAGTGGATGGAGGCACAGGAAAAAGGGATAACTGGCACCCATTCATTCTCGGCTGGCGTTATCGCAATCTGCAGTACTCGGAACCGCTATCGAAACACAGAGCAAAAGGGAGGAGCGATGCGCCTGTCTTGACTTCTAGCATGCGTAATCATGCGAACGGCAATTAAACTTCGCCGTTTGATATCTCGGGCTACGGATGCGCTAGAAGAAGTCTGCCAATTGAAACTGCGTAGAAACACGATTGCGTCTAACTTTTCAATACAAACATGCCTGATTACTGTAACCACTAAAAAGTAAATTAATCAAGTTTAGTTAATTAAACCACCTACATCAATAATTACCTCCTAATTATGTGTCCCCATGGGCGCATAACCTCACTATAGAGGTGGTCTTCGCGTAAATATAAGCGTGTATTTTTCAAAAAACCTGTCGACTTAACTTTGATCACCCTGTATATGTCCACATGGTCCCTTAAAGGTAGAAATTAAAAACAATTACAAACAAAAATACATTCATACGTAATTGTGACAGTAGTGTAACTCATGAAACTTCATGCGTACGAATTACTGCGTTTATGGGTACACTGTGATCCTTCTGTGAATTTTAAACGTATGCTTTGTATAATACATAGGAAATGTAGTAATGACTTTGCTTTGTGCTATTTCTCTATTACGATTGTGCTATTATGCTTAAATTTGTGAACAGACGTGTTATTATGTACGCTGTAAATGGGGTTGATGAGGTCCCTGTCAGGCCACGTGCGCCTTCAGTCTCAGCCTTCCCTTGGTTTTGCCAATAAATAGAAATCAAATACTCAAATACTAAAATTGGCGCACAAAGCCATAAAAAGGTGGCCTCTACTGGTGGCAACGAGGCGATGCTGCGGGCCAGCTACTCCAATTAGGTCTCCGCACCACATAGAGGTGACGCCACCGGTCCTACTGAGCGAGTTCCGCCTTCTGGAGCGCGGTATGTTCAAAACTCACCAACTCCCACGCAGGGTAAATTTTTATATCAGCTTTCCTCGCTACAACGTGATCAACCGCGAGCAGGTATCGTCAACAAATTTTTGAACTTATTAGTAGTCCCACTTTCATCCATTTCTTTGGGCTCATCACTTATCATCGCAACATTTAGGTGCGCTTAGTTTGTGCATTTCTTTCCACTTTATTGAAGGGTATAGAGTAAAAACGTTGACTAAGAATAGTGATAAACGTGTAGCATTGCAATACATGTACTTAGGTTTTTACGACTTCAACGAAACCAATAATTTTATTCTTTTGTTCTTTTAAACACGGATTGGCAAGGTAGTTTCGACTAATTAACGCACTAGGCAGGATACTAAACATTAATACATTTTCCGTAGCTATATTCTGCTCAGCTATCAGGGGGAACCAGGAACGTTTATGTTTCTAAAGAAGCTCGACGAAAAAGTTCAAAGCACGTGATAGCAGACGGCCAATTCAGTGTTCATACCAACCTTTATGTCTTGTAATCTACTATAAAATGACAATAATGACACATCTCTAGTGACGTATTTCTACCATAAAATGGCAATAATGAGGCATATGAGATTTCAAGCGCAATACTAAACCGTAAATTGTGCCCATTTCTTGTTATTTAAAACACCTAAGCATACAACCTATGGTTCAAAAATCCTCATCCGTATTGTATTTCTTATGCCCTGTTCTCTAGATTTCAAATTCGTCCTATCTAGCGCTCTCTGAATCTGTTCTAACATGTTGTGAACATAGCCTTCCATCAAGTTATTTCTATTTCCCTACTTCAAGTGCCGCTTTCGGTAGCAAGTGTTTAAAACCATGAGGCCCCACCGCCTGTCAGTCAGTGTCCTGCTTCACACGTCTGGCTCAACTCTACGTATTTCCCTTAATTGTAGCTAAGATGTCTTCTCCGCTAGCTTGATTCTTAATAGAGACGCTTCTATCATGTCCCTAAGCTGTACTCCTAGCATTCTTCTTTTGATGCCTGCTTGAAGTGACGCACGATTTTTTTTAGATGCGAAGTCATCAAGTTTCTGCCAAGTGAATCAGTCATCACACGTTGTACAAGTCAGGTGTACATGTTTCGTGTTATCAACACTGGTAGCCCATTTTTCACGACTTGACAAGTCTTGCCGAGTGCACCCCAGAGCGTACTAAGTTTCCTTCGGATGGTTTTTGATGAACTCTCATAATTTGCGTAAGGTAGTTATATTGATCCGCCTCTTCTACTATTTTCTGGTGCACCCGTGTGTAGACCGAATGAAGTAATGTGTAATAATGCTGTGCAGGCCCCATCTTTGAGCATAGAAATGGCGAAACTCTGAAGGGGCGCTGCCGAGATTTGCGTACTTTGTGTAATTACTTGCGCAGATGAAATTCTGGAATTCGTAGGCCTTGTTTCGACCAGTCGGAAAGCGTTTACATAAATTAGTTCCCCAGACAATATTAGAATATACTGTTTCCCTTTCTTCGCCCTTCTGGTCTTATTTATTCCCGTTACTTGTGACGAGTGCAGGTCTTCCGGATTCGCCTGTGCAGCTCCCCAATCGAAACCACCAATACCGGTCACCCTATGGGCCGTCGGACACCGATCAGGAAGCGAAAATTGAGCGCAGGCAAGGTGGGCGATATGATGAATGTGGCTATGTCTTGTTATTTTGTAGAATGTAATAATGTTAGTAAGCTGTCTCAAGCAATAACGGTTTTACACAAGGACGTACATCATCCGTATTGCGGCTTACGATGCTCCGCTGTCTTCGCCGCAGTAGAGCTGGTCCTGCATGTGCGTGTGTGACTTGTACTCCTGTAGAAAATGTAAGGTCAGTTATGAGCAGTAGAATGGTTACTGAAGTGATAAGTGATAAAGATTACAAAAACAACTGAAGTATTATTCGTAAGGCGTAAAAACAAGATACCAGAGGCACTTCCGGGGGATAATGAACTCATAGTCTACCACACGAGCACACCATCTCGATTGCTTCTCCTCCTTTAAGTAAAACAGTCGCTGCTGTGCGATATTTGTCGTGCCAGTGAAAGCTTACTGCACAAGCGTTTTTCAAGAAAGCTCAGCATAGCAACTCGGAGTGCTGGAATGCATCGAGTTGACAGAAATGCACGACATAAGCCTTCGCTTAGTATACATGCTATACCCGAGAGGCCGCCGTTTTTTTTCGTAAATCAGTCGAACGAACCCCTATGTGGACAGCACCTCAGGACGCTGGTTGGGACTGCAACGGAATGCTTTTTGTAGTTTCTGTGTCGCAACCCCGCGAAATAGGCAAAAACAGCTCGCTCACATGGCGCCGAATCGGCCGACTGTCCGCCTCTTGACATCGCGCGTCTTTCGGCCGCTGGGTACGACTGATCGAGTCAGGTTAGATGCGAATGCGGGCAAAACATCGCGAATTAGAACGCCTCGAATGATGTGTAAGGCGTTCAGCCACTTCGTACTCTCGGATCAACCTATGGAACTGAATGGTGCAATACTTGCACGACATGAGCGCTCTAAGCAGTGCTGTCAGGATTATCCGTCCAATCTGCCGCCGACAACGTATACAATCGCGGCAACCAAATTTTAAAGTAACGACGATGCATGTAAAGCATAACGTCGTAAGCCAAGCATGGTATTGCAGAGAATCAAAACATATACGCGTGTAAACAAGTTTAAAACAACCTCTGGTGCTGTCTCGCAAGTACCGATATCACTAAAGCTGTTCGTTGAGGGAAAAAGAATAACATTAACACAACGAGAAGAGAGCAATCATGAACATTCAAAATTTGAACAACGTGTTTAAAAATACCGGACTGTTACGATACGCTCCAAGCGAAATTTGAGGGAGCGAGAATTGCAGTATTCTCGGCCACGGCGCATAGCTGCCGCGTCTTACAAACGTTTGAGTGACATCTACGTCTAGGTCTTAAAGGAGTACTGACACGAAATTTCAAAGCTGAGATAACTATGTAAAACGCTTCCTTTTTATCAGGCGATATCTCCCAGCAAGTTTCAACAGCAACCGTTCAGCGAAACATATTTAAAATCCATTTTATTCTTCGCCCGCACGAGAAAGCCCAGAGCGGGCCGACGTGACATCATCTGCTACGTGCCCCAAACTGCCAACGTCGGGGCTCCCGTGACGAAGCCGACGCGCTGGCTGTGGTTGGCGCGCGCTGCTCGGGCGTGTGTACACGTCATGGTTTTGGGACTGACGTCATGCTGCCCGGGCCTGTGGGGACGGCGAAAACCCCGGCCGGTCTGGGCGCGCGCGTGCGCTCGCTCGCGCGCGCTTCCAGAGAGGCAGCGATACGGCAAGAATGGTGACGTCATGTTATACATGCGGTCATGGCGGCCGCTCGGCGTTTTTCAGTCGAAACCGAAACTGGCACGAATAAACGACGCCGTAAATGAATGTTTACGCTGCGCTCGACCGTCTAATCTGTCATTCTATGATTAGTGGGCTGGTGGGCACGCATAGCAGCGAAAAAAACGTAACATAAAAATTTCGTGTCAGTACTCCTTTAAGGTGTTGGACGCGAAAGCGTTACTTCGACGCAGAAGGACCGTTTTGGAAGGGAGTTGCTGCGTTTACATTTTCTGCTTTCCAGGTACCCAAGGGTGGCCAGGAGGGAAATACTAGCCTCAACGGTTTTGAATTGCGTTGGCACAGACAAAACAGACGCCATCTATGCTTGTGGAGCTTGAAATGTAGGCGCGAACGTTGTGGCTGCTTGATCCCGGCCAATTCCAGGCACAACGCGAGAGTGTATGTCGTTCAATGCGCTTGTTGCCTGATGTCGTGGCCGGACTGAGCGTTTTGGTTTTTCTTAGAGAGAGGGAGATAGAAAGCGAATACCTTCTTTGAGTAAGAAATGGAGTTTGGACAGAGCGGCCCAGAACCCGAAATCCAGAGCACCGGATGCAGCAGCTCGTTCTCTGCTCTCTCAACCGGGCCACCCTGATGTTGAAGTGGCAAGCTAGTCAAAGGTGTGTCCCATTTCACCACACAAGTGGAATAAGTAATGTTTGAGTTGTTCTGCCCTGAGGATAACTTTGAACATGGTGACGTTGCGTGGAATAGAGCAAATATTTTCCGCATTCAGTAGAGCTTTCAGTAAGCGTTGTATGTTTTTTACCGAAGACCTACGCCCACCTAAAATTTATGAACGAATAGATTGGTTTGCTTTCCTTGCAGCGTTTGTGATTCTTCAGCCTTGAAGCATCCTTGTGGCATGCGAAGGATCGTGTTCCTAGTCAGTGAAACAGCAGATATTTTATATATTTTGGGCTTGCAGCAGTCGTGGTCCCAAGAAGAACAGTATGCGAGTTCGCATACTTCTGGGTCAGCAACTACAATCTGTTTGTGACTCATGCGTCAATGTGACAATGTAACTTGAACATTCATTGTGAACGGTAGATTTCCGAAGCGTTTAGGAAATTCATCTGTACTGATTTTTGAAAAGCAGTAATTAGATCCTGTAACAATGTCGCTAGTTGGATTGCCGACGAGATAGCTCCACTGCCCTCTTCTTCCATTACTGTGTAGGACAGGGTCATGCAGTCACGAATACTGCCAGGGCAGTCCGCTGCGACGAGTTCTGCCACAGTTCTACCGCACATTTCCGCGTTAGTGGATACTGTTTTTGCATGGTTTTGGTACTTTAACCCCAAAAATTTGATCTTGCCTTCTCACCTGCCCTTACACACGTTTCTGTCCAGCGATAGTTCATTATGGTATCCAATTTCTGATGATGGTAATGGTTGTTGTTTAATGGCGCAAGGTCAACAAGGGCAAAGAGAGCCAAGAAGAAGCTTTTTGGGGTTGATGAGGCAGTAAATACTAACACCTGAGAGTACAAGTAAAAGTTACGCAAAACAAAAGAGAATGGAGATAAACTGCAGCAGGGTGGCGAGTTGGGCGGGTTGGTGTACTTGCATCTTGGGGAACAGCGCGAACTAACAGGGACATAAAAAATTCCCTCGCACTTCCCCGAGGGGGAGAGTGTGTAAGTGCGAATGCACGAGTTGAATTTGCGCGGGTCGGTAATGTTCGCGAAAGAGAGATCACACACACACACACAACTACAAAGAAAGAAAGATGCATTTATTCACAGACACCTATTTGTGTTGCCCTTGTACTTGATTGCTAGAGCGGATCTCAGCTTTGAAATTTCGTGTCAGTACTCCTTTAAGCAGGTGCATTAGCCCTTCTCACGCCCGATTCGTGGCCAATCCCCCACGCGGGTATGTGCCAAGTAAGTGGGAATGCACGGGTGATGCGAAAGAATTCTTCTTGGCCAATCACCCTAAGTGGGTATGTGCTAAAGAAATTAGGAACTCTTCTTGGCCAATCGCCCTAAGTGGGTATGTGGTGCGGATGGACGGACGGCGGTGGACGCGTGATTCAGGGTCGCTTAAGAAGTGCATTCGCACTTAAAAGAAAGAAGTGGACGGGACTAGCGCTGACTTTCAACTCCTAGTCAGCGCTAGTCCTGTCCACTTCTTTCTTTTTATGTCCCTGTTAGTTCGCGCTGTTCCCCAAGATGAAAGAATGGAGATGGCTGGTGTATAGGGCAATGATTATTACATGTGATAGGACAAGAGCTGCAAAAATTTTACCTCAGCTAAAAACTTAAGAACACGTTGACTAGAAAACATTGGTACCTCGGTTAAAAAGTATGATGCGTGCATTGGAATGTGTCGTCTGTACAATTCAGGGAAATGTTTGTGTTGTGTTGTGTCAAGTGCCTTGCATGTGATTAGAAAGTGGACTACGGATAGGTCGATCCAGTGAGCAGGTGGGAGTGCGTTACATGTGTGTGGCCCATCCGAATCCTAGCCAGGGCGACATCAGTGTATCTGTCGTGTGAGTCAGTTATGTAGCGTCCCAGTTGTGGTTTTATTACGTGTAGTTTGTTGCTGTTTGTCGACTCCAGTGTAGTTTCCTTGTGTTACGAAGCTGTCGCCTGATGTGTGTCTTTAGGTCGGTTTAACGTGCTGTTGTTATGTCAACTGTGGTCATGAGAGCAGCACCACCAGCCATTTGATGAGCGGTCTCATTGCCAGGGATCCCAAAGTGCCCTGATACCAAGCATATATTGCTTTCTAAATTTGAAGCATATGCAGTCATTATAGCCTTTAAAACAACATTGATCACATAGTTTTTAGACGACCTTCCTAATGACAGTGACTGCACAACGCTTAGAGAATGTGTGTACACAATGCGCTTGGGAAGTTTATGTTTGGTGGTGTGATTTCAAACGAGTGAGATGCCATATGCTTCTGCTGAGTAAATACAGCTATGAAAATGCATTGTTTTTGTAACGCTAAAATTTGGTCGGTGCACTGCACAAGAGACAGTAGCAGTTTTCGACGCATCGCTGAAGAATTCTGCGCACTTGTACTTGTCCTGCAGGAAAAGGAAGTGCTGCAGAATTGCACTCCGGGGTACCTTATTTTTTTCTACTTGCGTGAATGAGAGGTCGCATGATATAGGACGAAGACTCCATGGTTGAATGACATTATGAATGGATGTCAATTGACCCACAGATAACACTGAGGCTGCCAGAACGACTACCTCGCCGGCGGGAAACACTGTTTCACAGACATCGGCTCAATGCGGCGTTCACTAATGCCTACTTACATCACATAGGCCTAAGTCCAAGCCCACATTGCGACAACTGTGGCGCCCCCGAAACCGTCGAGCATGTCCTGCTAGAGTGCTCCGCCTACACTGGCGCAAGGAGCTGGTTAGAACAGAGGATGACATGTCTTCATTCTGGACCAATTACGCTGAGCCTGCTACTTGGACCATGGCAATCTCCGTCTTCTCAACGGAACGTCCTGGATGCGTTATTTGGCTATCTTGACGATATTGGCATCGTTGAGACTTTATAGCCCACCTTAAGCGGACAGTCTATGCTACGCCACACGCCCCTCTATATGACCCTATCTGTTTTTTTCTCCTCTGCTCTACTGCTCTTTTTACTACTCATCTATCTTTCCCCCATTCCCCTTCTTGCAGAATAGCATGTCGACGTACGCATGTTGGCAAACCTCTCGGCATTTCCTTCTTTAATTAAGAGCTTCTCTCTCTCTCTTGTGCGTGTCTGAAAGGGAGACATTGAGTGCGGAATCCTCCTCTCCCCCTCTGAGAGAGAAAGGTAAGGAAATAGATGGCCTGTTTAAAAAGACTTGCAAGTTTGAGGTATTGTTTATGATAACATTAAAAGGGTGGTTAGTGAGAGTCACAACCTTATATGCATACAGGAAATCAACATACTCACGCTGATGCCCTAGGCACCATTTGTCACATTCAACATACAGTCTCTCGACATGGCTAGTGGGGTAAGTGCCGCATGAGAGGCGAAAGCCAAGATGCAGCACTGGGTCGAGCATTTTCAGTGCTGTTTTTGCGGCCGAGCCATACACGACACTGCCGTAGTCAAGCCGAGACTCCACCAAAGCTGTTTAAAGGTGCAGCAGGAGTTGTTTGTCGGCCCCATCAGATTGATGTGAGAGGACCTTAAGACTGTAAATGTTTTTAAGAATTTGCATTTAAGCTGCTTGATAAGCGGAATGAATGTAAGCTTTTCGTCGAATAAAATACCTAAAGACTTGTGCTCCTTTGTCACAGGAATCGACACGCCGTTAAGAGTGATGTGTGGGTCTGGGCAGACCCCACGCTTCCTGGAGAACACAACACAAGAACTTTTTCCAGGATTAATTGTAAAACCATTCTTGTCTGCCCAGCCGGCAAGTTTCTTGATGCCAAGCAGGACTTGACGTCGCACATTGACATATTTCATGATTTAAAGGAAATCTGGACGTCATCTACATACATGGAGTAAGAGATTGTCGGTGGCAATGCCTTTCAAGAGAGTTCATCTTAACTATGAAAAGAGTGCAGCTAAACACTCCACCTTGTGGCACACCATTTTCTTGCACATGAACATTTGACAGTGGAGAACCAACTCTGACGCGAAATGTTCTCTTTGACAAGTAACTAGCAAGGGTGTTAAACATATTACCCTAACACCGAATGACTTGAGGTCACTGAGGATCCCATAATGCCAAGCGGTGTCATAGGTCTTTTTGAGGTAGAAAAACACCGTTCAGCAGAACTGTTTCTGAATGAAGGCATCCTTGATATATGACTCTAGGGCCAAAAGTTGATCGTTTATGGATCTGCCCGTCCTGAAGCCTGGCTGGCCGCTCTCGAGAAGGCCGTTGTACTCCAGAAAGTACACGAGCCTCCGGTTTATCATCTTCTCGAGAAGCTTGCACAGGAGCTGGTCAGGGCAATGGGTCCGTAGCTAGCGGCAGAGGAAGGGTCCTTCCCTTCTTTCAAGAATGCTACAACTGTGGCCTGCCTCCGTGACTTTGGAATGTGCCCCGAAAGCCATATCTTATTGTAAAGGTGAAGGAGTGTTACAAGAGTGTCTGCGTGTAAGTGCTGTTTCATTGTGTATGTGATGTTGCCTGGGCCTGAAGCTGAGGGTTTACAGGTACTCAGAGCACCCCTCAGCTCATGAAGCGAAAACTCGGAGTTATAAGAGGAGGCTGCTTGTCGTCATCAAGTAAAGACTTCTTTTCGGTCGGTTGTTTGTGTTTCATGAAAGTGTTTCTTAGTGTGCTGAGCTGGACACGTATTGGAAGTGTTGTGCGAGTGTGTTAGCATGGTCTTCCAATGTGTCCCCTGTTGTACTAACCAAGGGCAGGCTGTGTGTATGTTGTCCTTTGAGTTTGTGTATTCGTGTCCGTACTTTTCGTGTGTCTGTGTAGGAGTTTATTGATGTTATGAATGAACGCCAACTATCTCGTTTTGCCTCACGGCGCACACGTTTTCCTAACGCGTTTGCCCTTTTGAACAATAAAAGGTTATGGCGTACGACGAAGGATACGCCACGCCTTGTTCTGGACCTCTCGCGCCCGCCTACATTCCTCATTCCACCACGGCCTCCTCTGGTAGCGCGGGGCACAAGAGGGGTGGGGAATGCACTTCTCGGCGGTGACGAGAATGTGCTCCGTGATGAGTTTGGTAGCTTCTTCAACGTGTAAGTGTCCTATGGATGTGTGGTGTAGTTTGGATGTCTCTGTAAATGTATTCAAGTTAGCTCTTGCTTCGTTGAACCGGTTTTGAGAAGATGGACTGCGCGGGCCCTTACTTAATATGTTTGTGAGGTGGATACCTGGTCACTGCTAATGGGTCAGTGCCCACAGCCCACTCGAGACAAAGAAAGAGAACGGCGGAGCCAATAGCCAAGTTAAGAAATGAGTGTGTTGTGTCCTATGGTATGGTATGTAAGCTGTTTGTTGTTGAAAAGGTATGCTCCCGGGGATGCTAGAAACTTCTCTATCAGGCGACCTTGGGCATCCGTGCAAGAAGAGCCAGAAAGAGAATTGTGTGCATTAATGTCGCCTGTGAGGTTGTATGGTTCGGGCAGCTGGTCAACCAGCGCTTCGAAGTCGGAGCTCGAAAGTGCAAGATCGGGTGCAATGCATATCGAGCATACCGTTATCAGCCTATTAAATATTGGTTGATGACGGTATGAAGAAGAAGGCCCAGCTGGGCGGGCTCCCTCATGACCGATATCGTGTAAATGGTGTAAATACATCACTCGCGTCTTCCATGGTTTATTTCCTCTGTCCTGGCGCCACGTATGACTATTATTGTGCAAATTTCTACAGCCCCAACAGCAGTGTTCAAAGTGACAGGGTTTCATGCTAAGGATTTCCGTGCGATTAAGGCCACACCGCCAGAAGAGTGTATGCAGCCAGCATTCAATTTCTTCTCGGAGGGATGGGGTGCCCATCGTGGCAACTAATACCCGTCGGGAGTTTTTTAAAGGCCCCTCCTTCGCGCCACGACAGCGGGTTTCCCTGTCTTCAAAGGTGTTAAAAATGCCCACTTTGAGAACCAATTCGCGGATAGGGAAAACTTGGAGCTTGAGGGCTGTGTTGTATTCTGCCCCGATGAATGTGTTTATCCTTCCTCGGTGAAAGTTAGCTTGTTCCACGTCAGCATGCTCAAGAACTGGCACATAGTCAGTGCGGGCATGAGTCTGATGTACTCCTCTTTCACTCTTCCTATTCCCCTGGTTAGGACTTTTACAAAGTGTCGCATTGTGTTAAGGTATGTTGCCACCTTCTTCAAAATTTTCTGAAATTTTGACTGGTAATTTTTTATTTGCAATAGACCTTATAAAGGACCGAATTTGATGACATTCAAAAGCTAAAATAAGTGAAAATAATTTTATTGATGCCTGTTATTGAACAAATACCCCAAACGTGGCTGTTACGGGAACATACATACCTATTGAATGGTTCGCAGGAAATATTTTTGGAAAAGAGGTAGCAAAATAATTTTACTGTGCAACTAACTAGGATCTTTGTCCTCCGATTTTGGAGAATGAATTAATAGTAAAAATGCCAACGAAAACAAAAATGTGTTATTGTGTTGTGGATTCCTTAGCATAAATTATGCTACATGAAAACGTACCATTTGTTTTTTTTTTTTCAAATCTTAGTTTGTTTCACAGCCTAGTAATAAAGGAACGCATCCGCGAAGTTTCATTAAAAACAAATTGTTTATGCGCAACTTACAACTGTTCGCGGAAGAAGAAACAGCAAAGAATCAAGTTTCGAGAAAAACAAGAATAAAGTTTTTGATCGGTGTAGAGACCAGATATTCTTGCCCTGGGAAGTTAAAATTCACCTGGTTTATGGCTAGGGCCCTCCTTAGCTGCCAGAAGTTCTTTTTTTTTGCTTTTGTTTCTGCCTGTATTTTCTTGCCGAGACATTTTTTCTCACCCATTCATCGGCGCTTACCCTTCTTCGCGCGCTGCTGGCCACTGGTGCAAAATGCTACAGGAGCGTAGCGGCGAGGTTCTATGCCTGCTTTTCTCAAGATGTGTGCTGTACTTCTGTTGCTGTCGTTGAAGTGTCACACAGCATAATATATACCAAAAAGTAGGATGAGCAGGCCTATTGGGACGCCTTGGGCTACCAAGCCCAAAAAAAGTTGTGCAAAAAGTTGTGCAAAAAAAGATGATAGGGTTTGCATACCTATAATCCTTTTAATCTGCACCAAAGATTCTCGCGGCGGCACTTCACAATTGTTCTCCATGTTCTCAATCTTTGCAGCACTCTCCCATAACTTGACGTCCACATGGCCTTGGGTTGGAGCATTCATTGTTGACCATTTGTCACGAAACTTCCGCATCCTATCGCCTTTTTAGCATGAATTTGACTACACCACTTATTAGACCGTCCAGTCTAAGTTATTACTTTTTCTACTGAAACTGATACCTTCAAAAATGACGAACACTGTAACATTCAAAGCGCGATCATAGAGTACGCGCAAGGTTATTAACAGGGACAATTTTGGGGTCATGCAACCCGCTTACCAAAATTTAAAGCAATGTTTAGAAACAGGAAACCATAGAAATTGTCCTTGAGTGTATATGACTAAACGATACCAGAAAATTTTCAATATACGCTGCTGATATTCACTTCGCTATCAGTTTTCCTTCTGGACCACTGAGGTTTTGGCTTCAGAACATTCACCAGATGTCGGAATTCTTGCTATACGCCTCGAGCTTCGCGATCGCTGCGCCGCCTGCCGCCGCTTCTCCGCGGCGTTGACGGGATTTGCGCTGAGTGGCTGATAGGGGCTCGTGCAGTGTTTTGGTTCTGTTTCGCTTCTTTTTGCCTTCCCGCGCCCCCCAAAAAAAACTTGTTATGGTGACGTCTATAGGCAAAGAGTACGTTTAGGTCACTTAAGAAGCAGCTGCGTCTTCGTAGAGTACGCGATCGCCTGCAAGAGCTACCCGGGGACGCGGTTCTGCGCGCTTCGTCGCCGCTCTTCTGGGAGTCGGTGACGGCAGCAACGTATTACCCATGTCACCTCCAAAACATCAGGCACAAATGAATTCTACTGTCGCCTCGTTTAGAACTGATACTGGCGCAGTGAGAGGTTGGCTTCATTTTGCAGCGTTTACAACGAACGCGGCTTCGTTTCGAATATGTACGTCGCAGAAAAATGTGTTTCGGGGATCATCATCATCATCACCAGCCTGTCTACGCCCACTGCAGGGCAAAGGCCTCTCCCATTATTCTCCAATTACCTCGGTCCTGTGCCAACTGTGACCAATTTATCCCCGCAAACTTCTTGATCTCATCTGCCCATCTAACTTTCTGCCGCCCCCTGCAGCGCTTGCCTTCTCTAGGGATCCACTCTGTTACCCTTAATGACCAGCGGTTATCTTGCCTGTGATTACCCAATCCCGGACAATACCTAATGCCTGTTATAAGAATATAAACCATGCGAAAATGTTACGTAAATTCCAAGTCTGTGCGTCGTTAAATATGTGCCCACACACGCCATATAGCAAGATCCAAGGGAAGGTAATGAAACCACGGGAAAAAATGCTGTGCAAGTGCGGAATTAAGAAACATAATAGCTCTAACCGAAATGAAAAAAAAAACAGTGCAGCTTCTGACATGCTAAAGACGTTCGTCGAAACTTAAGCCAGGTAGGGTTCACTAGACCAACTATACGCGAAATGCACTGCTTTTTCGCGAGACATCAGTGGGCGGGAGGGGAGGGGTACGCTGTGTACAAATGCGGAGCGGAATCAAGCAATGAACGGTTTAGTAATCCCACACACAAATCTCGCGTTCACTTTCCTTTTGTTTTTCTACTTCAACGAAGAGCTCATCGTACGGCGGACGCATTTTTGGAAGTATACAGGGCAGGCTGTTCAACAATTAAGCGATGAAAGGTTTCATTGGAAGAGTGGGGTATGTGATAAGGCCCTCTGATTTCAGTTTCTGCTTTATTCTGCAAGCTCCCTGTGACATATGACGATATTTCGAAGAAGCATTTAGTCGTGAACGAGGATTATATTCTACGTCCGTCTCCGCGCTGCTCGCAGAGGATATATGTAGCAGATGAATGTTTGCGGGCGCTCACCTCACGACAAGATGACTCTGTCGTGTGCTGATCCCCGAGTATAATTATGCATTTTCCATCGTACTTTTGTTGAATATTCCCGAAATTAACGCAGACTGGCTTGTAAATGGTGGTGATCAATATCTGAGGTATAATACTGGCAAACGTAACTGGTGTGCTGTCAGGTATGAGTGCTCCGCTGATTATGTAAGCGCACAAAACCGATATAAATCGTAGTGTATAGCCGTAGCATGAACATATCTGAGGAACCGGTGGTTACGGAGATACGGCTAGTAAACTCACGTCAGTGTAACTACAATCGGCTCCATCCTAGGCCGGTTCCGCGACGCTGGCGTGTGGCACACACCTGGCGCTTATACAGACCGAATATACCCCACTAAGATCGCGTCAGAAACATTTACACTCTCGTAAACACACCCCATTTGCGAACACAGCGACTGCTCCACATAAGCATAGATTTCAAACGCCCGCAAACGCTAAATCTCAGTCGTGAACGTGCCGCAAAAGCAGCGGCGGCACTGGGGAGCGGGGCGCGGACTCCCGCGGCTGCTTTCAAAACAGGCCGCTAGGGGGATTTCAGTGGCGCCCCTACAGGCCGCGCTCGAGGCGTATAGCTTTTGCACCAACTCAGATAAGAACATAACTCTTTCTGCAGATCATTTTGGAATGTTTGGGGGCTCCCAAAATCTTACAAAGAAACATGGTATTTAGAAGAGTAGTCTTTACAAACAGCGCAATATACCTTAAAAGAGTTTCTGTATTTTTGCGTTTCTCAGAACGTTTCTGCTGCTTCTCACATGGGTCATGCCGAGAATTTTCGCGTGAGTGTTCTCTTGGATCACATCATTAACAAATTTTGTGGTGTTCTTTTTTATACTGGGCGCGAGGTACTAACCCAGGTACTGCCCCACACATATTGTGATGGTTAAAGAACCACGGAAAATTCCAAAACATTCTTGAAAAATTGGAAAAAAATTGCTGTAAGCTGAAGTTATTTCTTACTAGGGAACATTTTATCTTGTTTTTCCTGACAATCTACCGTTTTCTTTGTTTTTTAGACAGTTGCAGCAATCCTGTGACCCCATTTAAATAGGTGATGTTGGTGCCCGCATTACTTACGATAAGAGAGCCGCCTTGGTGTAATACACCAGTTGCGGGCACGATTAGCGGCGGTCTGCTGAGCTTTCTACCACTGATGGAGCATAAAGCGAACGTTACAGCGCAGCCGCGCCGTCTATAAAATTCACGTATCTTTTAGATGCGGAGAATCTTATAGTCTGGGCATGTCCCGCGTCGGCGTCCGCATTCACACTGCGCATGCGCAACTCTCCTCCTTCCCTCTCTCCCACAGCTGCGCGATACTACCGCCACTTCTTGTCTCGTACCAGCTGCGTGGACTTCGCTTTCGCTTCTCCCCGTTCTCGCTTCTGCTTTCGCGGCGCATGATCGGCGCTTCCGCATTACTCCTCCTCTCGTCTCCGCTCCTTCAACCGTGAATGTAAATCGGGTAGCGTGCTGCGCGCGTTCAGTTCAGCGCTTGCTGCGGTTGACTCCACTTCACTCCGTTCTTCCGATGAGGTGTGATGGAAGCAACAGTCCCGTCAGTTAGTGGGTTGGCGCAAGAAAGCGTCAGCACCACCCCACAACCAAATTCGACTACGAACACAACTGAAACACAACGGAACCCCGAGATGCTCCGCATCTACTCAGCGTTCCCTTCGGCAAGATGGGGATAATTTTTCTTTCATCTCGGCCGTAGTATCACTGTCCTTTCCACATGTCTGTTGGTGCTCTGCGAATTCCAGATTCACGTGAGCCTTCGCATTGGCCCGCCACAGTCCTAACTTCCTGTTTGCAACAGTGATGCACTTCCTTGGGCGTTCGATGAGCGCGGCTGATAGCGGACGGCTAGATGCCATGACAAAATCGAAAAATATCCTAGTGACGCTATCGCGTAAAAAGTGATTGCAAGATTAGGTAACGCACGACGGTGTGCGCTACTCTGACGTTGTCTCGCAGCGCGGCGTCGCCGGCTAGCGTACCGTAAATTGCGTTTGAACCTCCCGCTTCCCGGGCAAATGTTACGTGGTTCGGGTGAGCCACGCAATGAAGAGGACGATGAAGGACCGATGCGCGCCGCAAATTTTTTTAATAATATCGCGGGAGCATGGGCCAGTGGGTGTGTCAGAACTTTATCACGGTAGAAAGTGGCGGAACCAGCGAGAATATATTGCACAGTTCGCATGCGCAGAATGGTCCCGCCAGTGCAAGCGTCGTCTGCTAGGGGGTTCCCGCGAGTGCGGTGCGACACCTTTCAACTTGTAAACAGCCGCCTATATTCATTGCCGTGAACAATGCACACGAGAAATCGCTGTCATCACTCCGGCAATGAGGATAGGCGGTTGATTACCAGCGGGAAGGGGTTGTTTCGTGAATGTGGGAACAGCCTGGCAGACCACGATTCCTCTGAGGGCGTCATTCTGTGCATGCGAACTGGGCGATCTAGTATCTCTCGTTTTGCCGCTTTCTACCCATCTGTCGACGCTCGTGCGATATAATGAAAAAAAAAAAAAAAGCAGTGCGTGCTGGGATTCTGTGCTTTTTGTGAGATTGAAAGAACAAGACGCTTGCTTTTATGGATGCCTGATTTTGCATCTGCTTTTTCGTTAGCCACTACACGCCAGGGCGTGGTTTTCCCAAACATGTCTTGCGCTTCCTCGGCCTACCGCCCTCCCCCTTACAGTTGCTGTGTTATTTCCTCAGCCGATTTCCTTCTCGCTACATCTCGTCTTCCTTCGGCGTCGTCTTAGTTCACTCTGGTAGATCGAGGGACGACGGCGGCACCAAAGCACAGCAGCGGGCGCTTAAGAGCTGGCGCTCTAAAACTTTAGTATTAAAACCTTGAGCATTGCAAAAACTTTGTTCGTAGTTTTACCTTCCTGCTGCGTTGTTGCGGCTACCGGAGTCGGCGCATGAAATTATCACGCAGCCAAAGTGGCCGCAGGTTTCTTCTAGGAACAAAGTTTATTGGAGCGAACTTGTGCTCCGCTAAGAAATGAAAGGATACACAATAGGAGAAGGATCTGTCAGCACAGTGTTGTGCACAGATGAGTGTCGGCGAATTGAATGCCGCGGCGTTTCCACTGCTGGTATTTACCTTTTCGTGTGATTGTTTGTGGAACCGTTTAATTAGATGCCGAAGGTATGCGATCAAAGACGAGCATTCTATGTTACTGATGACAGGGCGAAGCACTCTATCAAATATTGTGTGTGCGGCATACAAAAGAAAGAGAAGGGAACAGGGGCTTCGATTGAAAAACGGCTGGTTGCAGCCATAGGCTGGGAGAAAAAAGAAAAGTAAACAAAGCAGAAACATGATCTTTTCGTCGATAAACTATACAACTACTGGGCGTGGTCTCTCAAAAATTACTTCGTAATGCAGCTTAACTAAGTAATCAGGCACACCTGATTACTTTTTGCTTGCTCAAGGGCAGCTAGGCGATATCTCAATGGCGGATGTTTTTAAAACTGTTTCGGACAGCCTGACCAAGAAAACTACTAACGAAACAGTAGAATTTGCAGGTGTGATCTATATTTCAGAAACTGTAACTATAGGCCTGCTGTACCGGCCGGGGGCCGCTTTGAGCACGGAATTTTCCTACTGAAGCTGCCTGTAGAGAACGCTAGGCCACCGATACATGTGTTGGCGGTTCCTCGACCTGTTATCACCCCCTCAGTGCAGGCTACCGTGCGAATGGTCTACGTGGCTAACATTCAGACACGGCGTTAACAAATGGCGGCCGTAATTAATGAATCGGTTCCTCCCTGCCTTTTGTATTATCAACAATCTGGTTGTTCGGCTTCAATATCAACGAATAACGTCTTTTCTTCTGCGCCGCTTTAACTATTCGTTCGTCTCGCGCCGTCGTTATAATGACCTTACCATAGGTGCCTTCTTTGCGTGGGCGCCCGTGCTCAAATCGTGATAATCGCGGCCGTTGGTATATCGAGAAGGGCGCCGACCCTTGCGTAAATTGAATGCTACGACCAGAGGAGGTGATGAGCCTGGCATCTTCCACAATAAAAATGACGCCCTCAACCACCAGGATATAGAAAAAGACGCTGCTGTTTTCCAGACTAACATCACTCCAATGTGCCTATAAGAAATGAAGCCATCCCGAAGCGTCTCAAGTTGCCAGGGTACAAAGCCCTTCGGGACGAAAGACGGAATCATGGAGTCTGAGGCGTTCAATTTGATATGCGTACTCTCGCATCCACAACCAATTATCGTATTCAGGTGTAATCCGATATTTAATGCGATAGCGTTAGTATGCTGATTTTCCGATGCTTACTACGAAAGCTTTAAGTATTCTCGTATGCGAAAAAACAGCGTTGGTGTTAGGTCAAGAAGATGGCCTCCGTTGTCAAGATTAAGGAAATAAAGAACACATGTGTGATCCGGTGGGATTCAAATCCGTGTATTCACTGCAGTAGCCCGATGCTCAACATGCTGTGCTATCACAGCACATTGCGAGCCCTAGAGAAAACGTTGCTGCCGCTGTACTTCCTTTCCTCGTACAACATGCCGGCCTGGAGGATTGACCCGTAATCAGGGGTATTGATGGGCTAATATGTGCGCTTACAAAATTCATAAAACTGTGAAATGGGAACGCAAAGTTTAGAGTACTGCCTGCCACATGATACCTGAGTATGATGGCACATGACTCTAGAACAGGTGCGCACTAACCACGCAGAACCCTGATTCTAGAGAAGCTGTGGCGTGTGTCTGTCAGCTTGCTGACGTAATTTCCGCCGAAAGACAACAAAATCAAAGCCAAGAAACAGACTGAAACGTGGTGTAGCAGAAAAAGAGCCTGTGCCAAAGGACTAACAAACGAAAGCCAAGAAAGAGACGCAAAGACAATGCAGCAGAAAGAAGGCGTTAGTAAGTATCGCCTGGATTTCGCCTTCAAAGCACGTAAGCAGACTTAAGTGCCCCGAGGAGTTTTTTTTTGTGGGTGCTAGCCCTCCACAAAGAGTCATGCCCACGGGAGTACGTCATCCGTGCCAACCGGGATGCAGTGAGATAAGATGGTTTCCCTGAATAACGAATACCGCCCAGCGCCAACTGGAATGGGGAAGGGTCGACAATGATACTACGGAGGCGACAAAAAGGAACACGTGATTCTAGCATGTGCTGCACCAGGGCAGTGAAGTCCGTTATACACCCAGTCGGTAGTTTCATGCTCGGCAGGTACGGTCGCCAGCCGCTTTTTCACTTACGCCATCCCAGAAAAGCGCCTCTGCCACCTGAACTGATGGCTGTGCCAACATTATTCAAGTTACTAAAAAGTGCGAAAACCAGAAAGGCCAGCAAAACCAGCATCTGAAATACCAGGGAAGGCCTAGATAAAGACGAGAAGCGAATAAAATGTATTGTAATAACGAGCATGTGGTGTCTAATTATCCTTGTATTTAAATTACTCTTCAATTTTACGGCCTTTTCACCGCCGCAAGCTCTGTAGGAAAAATGATGGCTGTCGCTACGCAGCCAAAGTAAAATTCACCCTAAAAATTGGTGAGAATCCTCGGCATGGCCCTACAGGGCAGCGGCCGAGGGAGAGAGAAATAAACGTTTATTGTCTGAAAAGACTAGCTAGGACTTGGTCATTGCCGGTCCGAGGTGGTAGGTCTCCTCAGTCCTGGAAACCTCTGGCGGTGGCTGCCGTCTTCGCCCGGTTCACCAGATTCTTCTGGTTCTCCGGATCCTCGTAGACGAGCAGTGCATCCCACTTTTCAGCAATGTCGGGTTCAACTGTTGTATGCGTGCTTGCAATATCTTGTGGTGCGGCTTGTCAGGGTTGTTGATGATGTTTGGCGATCCACAGGTGGGTCTTGGCGGTGGTCTTCGCAAGGGCACTCCAGGATCATGCGCGGCAAGGTGTCGGGTATGTCGCAATAAGGGCAGAGATATGAAAATTGCGTGGGGTAAATGCACTGTATGATTATTCCGTGTGCGTATGTGTTTGGAGGCGACAAAGGATTACGCATTCTTCCTTGGTGAGATCGAAGTGTGGTGGGGGATATCTCCTTCGCTCACGTGGATAGTTCTCTAATATTGGCCGAGCCGATTTCACAATAGCGGCAATACAAAAAATCTTTACCTATTTCGGTGACATCCTGAAACGCCTAAATTGGCGAAGAGTGGGAATCAGAAAATAAAAAAAAACGATAAGAGAAATGAAGGCACTGATCATGAGGCGGATATCGTACAGCCTGCTGTACTGCAAACTCACGTAGAGTGAAGAAATTACACCATCTTCCCGTAGGGGAACCCTGAGTAGTATGCAAAGCACCCATGGGGTCGATTCAAGAACCCATTAGTTTTCAGTTCGTCGTTTCCGTTAGGTTGAGGTACGTCGCTACCGTTATATTTACAGTTTGGTTTTTCAATGGCAACTACCACACTTTTCACTTACTGGAACTACGAAATGGGAAATTGCGTTGAGCCCATGGCTGTTTCGCATACTACTCAGGGTTCCCCTACGGGAAGATGGTATAATTTTATTAGATGCGACCGGGCTATGTCCCTCCCTTGTCGTTGTTGCGCCGTCCACACCCCCACTGCGCATGCTCGGCTTGCTGAACGCCTGGTGGTATCTTACACTTTAATGGCTCCTAGAGCGACAGTGTTACCGGTGTCTTCCTGGGTCGGCCCGATATGAGCCGAGCATGCGCAGTGGGGGTGTGGATGGCGCCACAACAAGGGAGGGACATAGCCCCGACCATGAGATGCTGGAGCGACAGTGTTGCCGGTGTCTTCCTGGGCCGGCACGAGACGAGCACGCTTCCCCTTAAAGGGCTGCTGGAGCGGTATTGTCGCCGGTGTCTTCCTGGGCCGGCGGATGAATGGACGACGGACGACGGAGCCGAGAGCAAGAGATGCTTTGCATCTAATAAAGCCAAATACCACCATCACCCGGACCTCATACAAGGCAGCCCTCTATCTTATATTTCTCCTCATTGCCAGAAAAAGTTCTTAGCTGGATCTCTATAATACCTTTTAAGAAATCACAGAGGCCAGTCTCCGAACACAGGGAGAGCGATTAGAAAAAATAAAATCGCGGCAGGCCACCCAATGAAACATAGGCATGTAGACCTCCGGAGTAAAGATGACGGGACGCTGTGAAGGACATAAGAGTCATCTAGCGACTCTCCATAAACTTTCCCGCTACCGGGAAATATAAATAGAAGCCACACAAGGACAGACGGCAAGCCAGGACCCAATTTCTTCGAGGAAAGTTTCAAAACCAGGGAAACACAATATGCACCACGCCGGGATGTCTGAAAGTACGAAGGCAATGCTGATAATAGACTACGATAGCAACCGTTGTGTCGTAACGAGCCTCCTGAACCAAGGGACGCAAGAACCGGAAATTGAAGCTATTCTCTTTGTTATCCGCATTGCCAATATAACCACTAGAAGCTCAAATACCATTACACACTCTCAAAAAAACGGTAGACTGTTGGCTACAGGCAGAATACCAAGCTATTTAGAAATATCTTCCAATGAAAAATAATGAAAGTTCACATAACATTAACAGCCGGACACAATGGCCTTGATTGAAGGATGCAGCTGACCAAAAACCCGCGAACTCACATACCGCGCTCCTTTTTAATACGAGTACCACACTCGCCTGACTTAAAAATTTGGAGAACGTCTTTTCATTCTACGCGGAGGAACACCATCCTGTCCTGTTCCCCCCGGATTCCAAAGCCGAAGAATCGCACTCTCCGCAGGATACAAACTTATACATATACATACAAATCTAGATGGGTGAGGGTGTTTGATAGAAACGTCCGGCATTACCTTAAACTGTGTTAAGTACGGAGAAGCATTCACCCTTTTCCACGCAACCTGGTCCTATCCAACATGCTTGGGGATCACGAAATCCAGCATTAGATATTAAACTTCCATCGGGACATGGGAGGCAGCTCTGACAAGGTTGTCACCTGAAACTAAGCGTGAGCTTATTGAGACAGCAAGGCAAGGAGCTGCTACACCTGGGGCACTGGCCATCAGATTCCTCATTTGAGCCCCTATTTTCTGTTTATCCCCATTACCTTATTCCCAGTAATCTCCCAGTATATCTTATTCAATAAAGACCTCTTCTTCATCTCTCTTCCTCTTAGCAAAAAGCCAAAAAGTTCAGACCGGTAACAACGCTAAAGTATTAGCAGATTGTAGCCTAATATGGAGCTCAAGTATATCTTTACCATGCTGTCCTTACCATTTACCGTACGTGTTACAGAAAGCCGATGTTTCCGTTTACTGTTGAAAACGGTAAGACACTTTTTAGCACACCGTTTGCGGTTTTTACTTATTCCAACTTACAGGCCGCCGTCCTGTAAGTAGCGACATCTGACGAATTAGAGTAAACTCTCAATTTTACGAGCGTCTGTTTAGTGAATATTTCAGAACAACGAACTTCTAGAAAATCCCCGGCGATTTTCTTGGGAGCGCAAATACCAGAAAGAATACCATAATAGCGAATGTTTTAATTAAACGAACTAAATGAGTGGACCGCGGCTCATTTATGAAATCAGATCAACGAACGTTTGCCCTCTGCAGCGCTGGCGTAGCCGGCGCCCATCACAGCCGTTACTGGCGCAACGTAGCTGCCACCATGGCTGGCGCTCGCCGCGCCGATGAAATGAAAACTAGATGAGCGGCTGCGCATCTTCGCTTGTGACTACAGTGCAACAGAGGCACAGTGGTCGTGCTGGAGCGAGAACCTACGTAGATATCAAGTTTTAGTTGGTGCATGCCGAGCCAGGGGGAGTACGCAAAACATAACCTCTGGACATCTCCGTTACTTGTTGCTCTTTAGGAGCATCCGTTCAACTTAAACTCACTGATTTCTTTTTTTTTTCAAAACGAGATGTGCTGCATTGCACCGTTGTATTCTTCATATATTATTCATGTAGTTAGTAAATGCCATTTCCCACATTTAACCACGTGTGCTGTGTGCCCTGCTGCCTTTCCAATTTTTAAAGTGATTATTCAGTTAATGAACTCTCAGATAGGTGAACTACTTTCTTGGGTCCCTTGAAATTCACTGAAGCGAGAGTTCACTGTAGTCTGAAAACAAACAACGCGAAACTTCTTTGGACAGACCTATTTTCGTTCATTTAAAACACCTTGAATATTTGAATTTCTGGGCTAAGCGTCACAATAAATTATTTGGCTATGGGAACGTTTTCCGCATCTTCTGTAGAAATGTAACAAAGAAAGCATGGTATCGGTGGCTCCGTATTCTGAGGGCAGTCTTCATCATGTAAGACTCGAATTCACAATTAAGCTAAATATTTCGGCATGAAATCAGTAGAATGTGTTGCAATAATCACGCAAAGACAAACATTACGCTCCCCAGAACAATCTTGGTTGCGTAAGAACTCTTTACGCACTCAGTAACTCGCAGAATCATTTGAGGCGGAGGAAGCTTAGCACAAGAGGGGGCGGCCAATTTTCTATCCCATCTGAGAAAAGTCGTCGCTTGCCGTAATCGTGGGCATCATTTAATAAGAATAACGTTATAAACAGCCTCAAGTAAGCTTGCCTTTATCGGGTGTACTAAGCATCGCGAGCCAAAGGAAGTGCATTTAGTGCACTAAAGACGCGAAGGTACACTTCGTCAGCGCAGGACTCGGTGACGAGGGTGCAAATTGTGCCGGTAAGTTACCGTTTACAATAACTACTCGCGCACACGCACTCAACACCCGCAATCACGCAGCACGGTAACGTAAACAAGGTAACGGTATGCCAAAGCTCTCTAATCACCCGGGAGTCGCCACCTTCTAGGCGCCCATCTCCATCTATACAATCCTAGATGGCATTTATCTCTCCTGTGCCGCGATGATTAATAAATATATTGCCGCTTGTCTTGCTCTCTTCGCGGAACTTCAGTGCTAGGAATGCATAAATGGTAAATGCAGCAAGCCCGTTCCAAAAGCCGGCTATCGCGCCGTATATTTTAAAAGGTACACGTAGGTGTCATTTGAATTTTTTTCCCCCACAAATTCACTTTAACGGAAACAAACCTCGGGGGATGTTCGCGTTCATTCATGGACAAAATTATGGTTTTAATTGTGTGCGACCTGCTTTTTTGTCTTCGTAATTTAGCGCACGTATTCGAGAACGAGTTACACGACGGTTTGCAGCTAGGAGAACTATCTTAACGGTGGCATGTGTCACATCTTTTTTTTTTTTGACGACTAATACATAGTGAACTTAGAAAAGTTTTCGTAAGGTTCTCATTTACACTACATACCTTTCGGTAGCAGTGTTGCCAGTGGCGACAAGCAAGTTCTACTTCTTTTGCAATATTCATGCCACGAAGCACAGAACACGAGATTTGTCGCCTACGAAACTCAGCAACTTAATAAGGTGTGGGTGTTTCGATAAACACTTAAGTCGTGTTCCATAAACACTTAAACACGAGCCTACTTAAACTCCGGAAAGCCGCCAAAAGTATGTTGAAAAGTATTCCGCAGTATGTTGACGCCGCTCCTGACATTTCAGGTTGGTTACTTCAAACCTTCTAAAGAATTTAGGAGCGGCAATCATTTTCTTGTGGTGGTGTCGTGCCCCTACGACTCTAACTGGTTGTTCCGTAGTGACACCAGAGACTGGCTATTTTGGTTTGTTAACCGTTGTACGTCCGCGGTGTGCCATGTTGAATTGTCACAATTGCTGCTAGCTCTATCAGGCGACGTGGAGTCGAACCCAGGCCCTGGTAGCATTCAGGGATCTAGTACGCAGATCGACGCCGGAGATATCTCTGCTGTCATGCAGATGCTTACCAGGCTGGCGTCAGGTCAAGAAAAAATTTTGTCGGATTTAGCGGACATACAGACTAGACAAATCGCCACTGACGAAAAAGTGAACAGCTTGACTGAACGTGTCGATCTTCTAGAACAAGCTCGCTCGCAGTCCAGTAACTCTTCGGCCGATTCCAAAGCCCCATCTGCAGAAATAGCTGCTTTGAAAGCTTCCACGGATGATTCCGAAAATAGGCTACGAAGGAACAACCTTCACTTTTTTGGTTTTGAGGATAACCCGTCCGAAACCTGGAAGCAAGCCGAAGAAACTGTTGTTGCGTTCTGCTCTACTAAGCTAGGTGTATCGCTTGACCCACTTAATATTGATCGAGCGCATAGACTGGGCTCTTACAGTGAAGATAAAAACCGCCCCATAATAGTTCGCTTTGTTAGAATCAAAGATAAAGATGCTGTGTTGGGGTCGGGTCCGAAGCTGAAGTCCAGTGACATTTCCATCAGGGAAGACTTCTCTCGTTCAGTGCGCTTAGCCCGCAGGAAACTTACCGAATTTGCAAAGGCTCGCTCTTCCTCCTATAAATTAAGGCATGATAAGCTTCGTATGGACGGACGAGACTTCATTTACGATGCTGACACGGATGATGTCGTGCTGCAAAAAAAGTGAACTTGAAACGGAGTCGAGCAATCCCTGTTACCTAAGTTACCGATTCCGTCAGCGTTCCTCGATGCAGCCTTATTGAGTATGAGCCATGCCGTCCTTCACTGGTAAACATTATGCTTATCAATTGCCGAAGGGTCAAGAACAAAACCGACGAGTTAACAGGGCTCGTATCATCTTTTGGCCCTGACATTGTTATCGGGTCTGAATCTTGGTTGGATGAATCGATTTCCAGCTCTGAAGTATTTACTGCGGAAAATGTGGCTTATCGCAAAGACCGCAATACGCACGGTGGGGGCGTTTTTGTTCTGGTCAAGCACAGCTTGCCAAGTTTCGTAGTTAACTTTGAGGCTAACAGCTGTGAATCTGTTTGGTGTAAAGTTGTTCTCGAACAAAACAAACAGCTTACAGTTGGAGCATTTTACCGTCCGCCTAATGACAACAGCAGCCATACCTTTAATACCCTCTCTCAAATATTACTTACGGTTTCAACTGATTACTTTCTCGTCGGTTGTGACTTTAATATGCCGGATGCACAGTGGATTAACAAACTTCCAGTACTTCCTTCGCGCTCATCCCTGTCGTCGGCTTTTTATGATCTTTTTGCACCACATGGTCTTTATCAATTCGTGGAGGGACCAACACGGCGCCATGGCAATGCCGCGTCCACCTTCGATCTTCTCACATCAAACTCTGCTTCGTTGCTTCAATCTGTTTCCATAGTTCCCGGAATAAGCCACCATGATGCAGTGCTTGCCCGTCTCGTTGCTTCCAAGCCGTACATACCGCCTCCGAAACCCAGGAAAGTTTATTTCTTTGATAGTGGAAATTACTCTTGTAATTCTGAGGCGCTTGAGTCAAGCTTCGATAGTTTCTCAGAACAAAGACGCACTGTATCTGTCTCTGAGTTATGGCTGCTGTTTAAAGAGCAACTTTTAAAGCTCATTGACTTGCATATTCCCTCTGAGCTTCTTTCTGCGAAACACCGAAAAAATAGACCTTGGTTTGATAAACCCATAAAGGTTCTACTTAATAAGAGGAATCGTATATTCAAACGGTATAGAAAAAATCCCGATCCACTGCAATTTTCTAAACTTCGACAGCTTGGTTCCGAAATCAAGGTGAAATTCACAGAAGGAAAAAAGCGGTACTTCGAATCTCTTGGTTCTAGAATTAAAGAAAATCCAAAGAAACTCTGGAAATTGGTGAAATTTAACAGCAAAGACGATGTTGGTATCCCTCCGTCAATCCGCAATAGTGCAGCTGTTACCAATGATAGAGATAAATCAAGCTGTTTTAATGATTACTTTGTCTCAGTGTATTCCACGCTAGTACCTCAACATCTTCCACTGTTCTTGAGCAACGCACTTGATCATATGCCGGAAATTGCTATTCACTACTCTGGAATAGTCAACCTTCTCCAAAAGTTGAAACCACACTCGGCACCAGGTCCAGATAGGATACCCAATCTTGTTTTGAAATCCTGCGCACATGTCATCTCAAAGTATTTAGAAGTACTGTATCACAAATCTCTTGAAACCTCATAATTACCTGAAGACTGGCAGATGGGTGACATTGTTCCGATTCATAAAGGTGGGCCCCGTGACAGTGTCATGAACTATAGACCCATATCTTTAACATCTGTGTGCTGCAAAACCCTGGAGCGCATAATTTACACTAACATCTTTACCCACCTTCAAAACAACAGTTTCTTTGTTCCTTACCAACACGGGTTTAGAGCTGGCCATTCATGCGTAACTCAGTTAGTGGAATTTACCCATGACATATTTACATCATTTGATAAAGGTTTACGAACAGACTGCATACTATTAGATTTCCAGAAAGCGTTTGACAAAGTGTCCCATGTTCTCTTACTTCATAAGCTGTCACTTCTTGGTTTACCAGATAACATCCTTTTTTGGCTCAAAAACTATTTGACAGGTCGTTTATAAAGAGTTGATTGATTGTAGGGTTTAACGCACCGACGCAACGCAGGCGATGAGGCGCGCCGTATTGGAGGGCTCCGGATTAATTTTGACCACCTGGGGATCTTTAACGTGCGCCGAAATCTCGTACACACGGGCGTTTTTGCTTTTCGCCTCCATCAGAAAAGCGGCCGCCGCGGCCGGCAATCGAATCCGCGACCTCGTGCTCAGCAGCACAACGCCTTAGCCACTGAGCCACCGCGGCGGGTCGTTTACAAAGAGTGGTAATTAATGGCGCAGAATCCGAATATGCATGCGTATCTTCTGGCGTTCCGCAGGGTTCCGTCTTAGGACCTCTTTTATTTCTTATATATATAAATGACATTGCCACAGGAATCACTTCGAAAATCCGGCTGTACGCAGACGATTGCGTCCTTTATAGAGAAATTTATAACGATCTGACCGAGTAGCATTACAGACAGGCCTAAATAAAATTTCTTCATGGTGTGACAGGTGGCTTATGTCCCTGAACATCTCAAAATGCAAGCATATTTGCTTCACGCGCAAGCGTCAACCAATCGGTACACAGCACTGCTTGAACGGCTCCCCATTATCAGAAACAAGCGAAGCAAAATACCTAGGTGTCACGTTTTCCTCCGATCTGACATGGAATCGTCACGTTCAAAGCATCACTTTAAAAGCAGGACGATTACTAAATTTTATTAAACGGAACTTTAAGCACGCGCCAATAGATGTCCTGAGAACACTTTACCTAAGCAACGTTCGCCCGATTCTGGAATACGCGTCCGTTGTGTGGGACCCGCACACACAAATTCTTGTCAATAGCTTAGAAGCGATACAGAGACGTGCAGCCCGATTCATAACCGGCATTTACTCATTCCCAAGCAGTGTCACAGAAATAAAACGGCACATATGTTTGGAAGATCTTTCACTGCGCCGTGTTGTTTCCCGCCTCTCTTTCCTTCGAGATGCCGTCTTCAATCGCACACCACTAAACAAAGAGACTTATCTAAAATCACCAACATACATATCCGGGCGCCGCGACCGGATATGTATGTCACTTAAGATAAAAGAAATGTGCGCGCGCACAACCACATACCAAAACTCCTTTTTTCCCCGTACAATACGCGAATGGAACCTGCTGCCTCCTGAACTAATCGAAGTTGCTTCTGATGTGACGTTCCCCACTGTTCTTCAAGAAAATATTTATGGATAAAAATGTACTCGCCATTTGAAACTTTCTTTGATATTTATGCTTTGCAATGTTAGCCAGCGTGCTGTGTAAATGAATGTATCTTGTTACCTGGCCGATACTTGTTTTTAGTGCTTTCTCATGTGCTCCCTCAGAATGTACCACATGTGTGATTTGTATTGTACTCACGGTCTGCAGTGTGTGACTTACTAATGCAAACCTTGTATGTTTTCTTACAATTGTTTTTTTTTCTTCAACCTTTCAAAGAGTGTGCAATGTTGTATTTTATATCGATTATTTGTCTCCCCTACTATAATGCCCAACGGGCGAAGTAGGTATGCAAATAAATAAAATAACACGTGATAACCCGAAATTCCTTCTGGGGCATAAACGTTCGAATACTTGGGCGCCGAAGGATGAAGTACGGTCCCGCGAAATCCCGATTAGTCGTTAATTCAAGCGTACATATTAAATGAAATTATCACATTTTGAGCCCATAACACTAAAGTGGCAGTTTAGTCTGTTTTAAGTTCTTTATAAAGTCATGAATAACTTATTCAACTGAGTACGTGCTGATAAGTAGCGATAGCTGACGATCCCCCCTATCCCACGGCATGAAGTGCATGCGCGTTCATCACTGCAATGTTTCTCTTGTTCTTCCCAGACATTGCACTAAGCCGGCGGCATACTGTAGCCACGTGAGGCTCTATGTAATAAACCTTCGCAGCATGGGAAACGAGCCAAATGAAGTATGTAGCCGAAACCATGCGCATATGGTAAGTGGCGCATTCCATGCAAACAAAATGCGAGCCACCATGAAACTTGCGGTATGGTTTATTCATATTCGACTTTCCGAGCCAAATTCAAGCGCTGAAGTGACTGCGGAAAAGGCGGTGTGTTATCTTCAGTTAAAAATATTCGCCGGGCTGGAGTGCCCTATGACAGCTTTTTGCCCTGGAAAAGAAGTGCTTTGGATGCCACAGTCTTCTCTCATTAGTGAATTCCCGATCGATGTAGGGTACCCTGAATTTCGTTTCTTTGGCTGCTAGCAGAAGCAAGCTCAGGCACACATGGCGAGCAGCATGCGGCTATAACGAACACTACGTCGGCGCGTAAACCGCTCGTAATGTAGGCAGTACTGAATTGAGATGGAGCGGCCTTTGTTTTCTTGTTTTGGCTGCTTGCGCAAGCACAGGTAGTGGCAGCATACAGCTAGGAAAGACATCGGCGACATTTAAGAACGACGACCCAAGTCAATGCCGACCATCTTTAACAGGCTGAATGCCACACGGTCTTTACTTCTTCGGTGAGTGCTACACCTCCAAGGACGACTGAAGCAAACAGGAAGCACACCAATAGTTTGACATAAGCACCCCTCCCCTTTTTATTGCACCCTTCAACTCTCTGTCCCAGCACTTACTCCGGTACCCCCCCCCCCCCAAAAGGAGTTGTGGAACTAGAACTTCACGCACAATTAGACTTCGCAAAGCGGTGTCAAATATTAAGCAAAAACTAGCACGGTGCTATGACTGAGAGTCTCATATTATGCAAAATAGTTACTTTAACTCCTCTGCTCTTTTCTATTTGGCCTCTGTTTCCGTGCCTAGATCAATTTTGAGCACTTCCCGGGCGTTCCAAACTACCTCGCGAAGAATTTTTCTTAGTTAAAAAGTTGCTGCGGCTTAGCTCAGGCTAACCATGGATATACAAAGCGAAAGCTTGGTTTTGCCTTGTCCGCGTCCGGTGTTTGGCGAGCCCAGCTGTTCGCGCTTCCTGAGTCTGCGACTAGCTTCGCGCTCTTGGCATTCCGGACCATCTCCAGTGAAACAGCTCCCCGGGCGATATCCAAGGGATAGTCACACGCCGCTTTCCCACGAAGGTTTAGAGCATTCCGCTCCCGCGGAATGATCAGAGAAGACGGCCGACGTCGGTCTCATCCATGGCCAAGCTACACTGACCAGGCGAGCTCGGCGCTCTTCTTAGCCAGGCCATGTTGACCAGGTGCGCGGCGAGTCACGTGTTCAGGCTGCGACCCAGCTGCAGAGAGCGCATGTGCCAAGCTGGTGGCGGCGGAACTCAGCGCGGCGAGTCGCAAGATGCGTTGCCAAGGTTACACCAAAGCTGCGGTCAAATCAAGGTCAAATTGTAGGCGACGGAGAAAATCAGCTCCAAGAAGCTTTGCTTTAAATGAAATGAATAGCTGCTCCAGACGAACTAGATGCCTATTGTTTAGATAGTTTTTTTCGACTTTGCATGTAATTTGTTGTTGTGAAGCAACCTACGTAGCACTTGCCAGTCTTCTGCATTGTCCCTACAAATGAAGCAATCCATCTATTTTGCCAAGAACCTCGGGTGAGCGAGGACTAGGAGTGTGTCCTCCCAGAAAAAGCTGTTGCGTGATGCGATCGCTGAATCACCTGACCGTAGGAAAAGGACGTCGCCTGACTCCTTTTCTCGGAGCCTGATGAATCGAACCTGATGAAAACGCCACTGGATAACGACAAAGCATGCCGTGATATTTTGGGAAAACAACCGCAATAAAAAAAAATTCCGAATTTTTCGCTCGTCTTATCAACTTTTTCTTCGTGTTTCACGTTTCTGTATCAAGGATCTTTCACGATGATGTTTGTGAGGTATCCCTTCATTTATGCCTGAATGGTTGAGTGCTACTGGCCTAAAAAGTTCGCTATCGTACCACGCTTTCTTGATCAGTCATGACGAAAACACAGCAATGCTACGCGAAAAATACACATCCTGACTTCAGATCATTCGGCGGGTAGCGGCACAGGTGTTGGTGGACAGCTGCCAGCTTGGTTCCGTGTTGGCCGACTGGCGTTTGTTTAGCGCGTGTGGGTCACTTTTCCAGCGGCCCACTCGCGAGAACGGTGGCGGCGTAGAAAGCAGTGTCTAACTGATCGATCTCGGCCGGGCCGTTGTTCTTTGTTCTTGATCTATTTCGAGAAGCCGCAGTCGATACGCGGCGTTTCGACCCCTTCTCCGTAGTCTATGGCCCCACGACCGTCCTGATTGGCTGCAACCGCAGCAGCGACGCTGGTCGTTTGATGACCGTGAAATGATTCGTCCCGATCTTTTGCGATCGCCACGCGAGGACGAAAGAGGGCTTGCGAGGGGAACACTCGCTGAGCGACTGACTCCGTAAGGTGGAAGCCACAAGTGCCTCTCTCTGAAAGATCCTAATGAAATTTTCAACCTTAATAATTGCTTCTAGAAAACACTTTCGAGATACTCAACCCCGAAACTACAAATTGTTTATCCTAGATCACTCCGCATACTCGGTTCTTAGGGAATTCTGCAGGCGCCCGCCACTGAACGGAATAGTAAATTAAATGTGGTTGAAGGCACCGGCGTGAGCAGTCCCAAGGGAAGTTAACGCCGTCTATAAATGTGTTCGAAAAAATTGTGGTTAACAATGTGACTGCACCCCATGTTGAGAAGCATGCAGGCATTCGTTGCAACACGGTTATAGAAGGTATTTTCGAACCCTCGGCTCTTTTCAGTTCTGCGTGGCGGTGTTATCGTGAAGTACGGAACGTGTACTACTAGTACGGGCAGAAAATGCGTCGACCGCAGTCACGAGACCTTGTTGCTGATTGCGGACCGAATAGAGCCGCCGCACAGTGCCACCTCAGAGGGTACATATCGCAGGAAGTGGTTAGCACCCTACTGCGCCGCCTCAGCCCTTGGCGACAACCCATCAATGTCGTTGACATACATTCTAGCTGATGTGCCCGGTAGGTGAGATTTATAGCACCTCCCAACTGACTCAAAATAGCTAAGTACTTGAAAGACAGTCTAAAATAAGTATTTGAAAAACAGTCTAAATGCCCATACTGGCTTTTTTTTCTCAGCAGAAACACATGGCATCCTCTTCAGGCACGAGGGGTGATATTGGGAAAAAGTTTGCGAAAACATTTAATCCTTTGGAAGGTACATCTACGTGGCTCTTCGAAGGTACATCCACGTGGCTCTACGTGGCTCTCCGTGGCTCTTCGTGATCGCCTCACCATTGTGTTGAAGGACCGCAATATTTCAAAGGCGCGCCAACTCCATCGGCACGGGAGTCTTTCGTAGGCTTCCACTATAGCGCAACAACGTGACGCGGAAATTTTGTAGCAGCTGGAATACTTCTAAATGCACCGAAAGGGCCTTCAGGTGTAGATGCCCTAATAACACATAAACGACACCTTTACGGAAAACCCCAGCCACCAGCTCGTCTCTGCCATCGCAAATGCGGCATGGCCATGGCATCTACAAATATCGGAAAGTCCAAAACTACTCGCACGAGCTACCTATGACTTGGAGGGACGCTGAAAGCAGGCAGGTGCCGCGTTTTCGTCCAAAAGGGGAAATGATTTGTAAAATTTGCGAAGATGCCGGAGAACTTTGTTTCAGACATCGAATGCGAAAGTAAAGAAATGGCGTCGAGTTTCCGAACGTGTCTTCGCATTTTCATAATCTTCCTTTTCCGCCTGCTTTTCAATGTCACTACTACTAAGAGCCTTGGCCAATCAACGTGTTAGTCCTATATGTAGCCCTAACTTTTTACGAAGCCATAAAAGTGAACCTAGCCTGGCCTTGCCACACTTTTTTCAACTTTTTTTGTCATCTTAAGGGGGGCTCACCTGTTACATTCCTATGGGACTTACTACTTTGTGACCCATGGCCTTAAAAAAAACATTGTGAACCAGTAGGAAAATGTTTACAGTTCGATTAAAATGCTCCAAATGCCCTAGTTTACTTATTTGAGAAACATGCGACTTCTGTACGGAAATAAATGCACAAAACCCTCCTTTGCTAGACGGATAGCGTTATCTAGTAAAGGCTAGATAAAAAGACGTCTTTCTTGATTAATTTTTAGTTCAGTAAACAAATTATATATTTTTAAAAGAAACAAACTAGGCCGTTAGAAACACTTTCATGGATGTGTAAAACTTCTTGTTCTCTACCCGATGCTTCATAAATCCGTGTGTCATGAATTACTAATTATCATAGGAATGTGATCAGGTGAGTCCTGCTTAAATGCTTGCAGAACGTAGTCAACCGACACGTCTAGTACTCAGATTATGGGGTTGGAAAGTACCTCAGGCACAAATTAGTGCTCTATATGCCCATCAGATTACGTAAAAGCTTTCTCAGAAGATTTTTCTCTATTTCCCCGTCTTGGTGTTCTTCGACCGGTAGAATTACGTCAATACAGCTGGTGTAGCGCCTTATTGGTCGCCTTTAGTTCAGTTGCAGCGATGAACGCACTCGGTAGTCACTTTAAAAAGGAATCCACAAAACCAAAACAGAAACAGAAGGCGTATCTGCTGCGGTGAACAAATTACGCAGTGCACCTCCGGGCTGGCGGAAACTTTAGCTTTTGCAGTGCTTCCAGACGCGGAGGAAATAGTTAAAAGGTTTATCGCAAGTTTTGCAGAATCCCTTTAAGAGGTCTAGCGCTACGTCAAACTAAGCGGGTGCCAAGGTTCAGGCAGCAACTGACGATGCCAAAGTTCACGCTGTAATGTTACGGGTAATATAACCCCGTGCTCACACCTCTCGTGCCACATTTGTGTTTGTTTTTTCAGCGCAGTACCATCGCAAGTTTAAGGGAATGCTGTACGATGACGCTACTGCCGTGGGGCTGGCATACACCTGCATTCTCATTGTCAAGCAAGACCAACATGCATTCGCTATGTGCACGTTTAGCCAGCCAGAGTTATCGAGCTGTGATGACGTAGGAGATGCGTTGTTGGGTCGCATTCCTGAGGCCCTGCGTTAGATGGCCATCCAGCCCCAAGTTTACACAATTTTCTACTGGACTCAAATACTTCACAATTATTACCTGCGTTACGTGTGCCATATTGCCACCGTCTCTCCGTCCCATAAATTTTAACCTATCCAGTAAACTAAGGGTCTGCAGTCAAAAATGTAAAATAGAGACGTACTTCCGTCATTTATCGATCCTCTTTTAGCGGCTCGGCACATAAAATTTACGCAGTGCCGTCAGGCGTTGGTTTATATCGGCGCCACAGGCGTGGCTAGTGTGCCTTCCAGAAACATCCGAATACAGTCGAACCTCGCTATAAAGAAATAGTATAGGGGCAGCAGATTAGCTCGTTATATTTGTAACAGTAGAGTTAAACATCGGCTATAACAAATAGACAATCTGGCTCGCGCAAAAATACTTGATACAAAAAGGCATTTTTAAGGCTTCGAACCCACTATAAACAAGGTAACCCTTACCTTCTCCTTGTTGCATTGCAAGCTTTAGTTAAACGGAACCTGGGTAAGTGAAATTAGAACACAACAAAGTTCACTTGACAAAACAGGCCAGCGTGCTTATCTATTTGATGAAGGATGTCATCTTCGTCTGGTCGCAATTCACGGCACTGAGCCGTATCAAGTTTTCCACAATGTCCAAGAACAAAAGGGCCTTCATACTTCTGCAGTTTCGGAATGCGGGGGTTTTTCCAAGTAGCTTCTGAACCTCCTGATCAAATATTTCTTCGTTATATCCGGTATCGCTCGGGCACTCAGGGTTGGAGTTTTGTTATAAAAGAATGACTATCATTGAAATAAAGCGTGACCGACCAAAGTTTGTATTGAGTTCGCTATAGCCAATAATTCGCTATATCACTATTCATTATAACGAGGCTTAACTGTATTTACGACTAGGTAGAACAAAAGGGAACGTCTGCCGTTGTGGTTTATAGGTTCCGTTGTAGATAATAAATGCCGAAGTCTGGCTTCAGCCAGCTTTTCTTGTTTTAGTTTTTAGTTTTTATTAATAGCAGTGTTGTTTAGGCATACACCAATACGTCCGTAGTAGACAGGAAACGCAGAGCGCATCTGAGGGCGGCCCTCACGGCGTGTGCCAGGCCTGACCTCCGCGCAACGACTTTAGATAAAAAAAAAATGTCCCATGCCCCCGCGCGAGGGACACGTGTAAATGCAGAGCATAGTGGGCTTCCGTGGTGTTGGTGTTGTTGGTGTGGTGGTGGTGGTGTGGGTTGAGAGAGAAGAGAGAATCGTAAGTAGGTAACGTCAAGTTGTTATTATTTTATTGGCATCACTGCGATTCTTATTCTGCTGTTGCTACGGTGCTTGCAGCGCCGGAGCGCGCTCAACTACCAAGCTTTGCGCGCTGCACATGTGCTGCAAGCGTGATGCGGGAGAGGGCGCACCTGCGCGCTGAGCTGTTGCGAACGGATGGCGGACGCTACATGTGAGTTAAAGAAATGCCCTGCATTTAAAACTACCGAGATCACGTGAGCGCATGCCTCTCGGCGACCACCCGGCGTCCTCCAGCTTGCGCGTTGGCTTACGCCCCATAAGGAGCTTCCGCCTTCGTTATCGTCGTGTAGCGCCGGCGCGCCACGCGTCTGCCGCGCTGAAAACCATGACGACGGGTCCGTCAAGCCATGACTTCCCAACCCACGTGTGGAGACGGCACCCGGTCAGCTGACGAAGAAGTAGAGGTCTACGGATGCGAGTAAGTGCTACAAGAGGATTTGCCTTACGCGGCTGTGCCGTAAGAAGACGACGGCGAAAGGGATGGCGATGCTTGCTACTCAATAGAACACTGTAAATACTTAATGGTCTTTGCTTTGCAGTGCCGGCCAAAACGGCTTTGCACTGCTTGGGTCTGGGTGTCCCCTTCTTCTTGGATCCGCTCTCAATATGGGGAGAAGCTGGGTCGACCAGCCACTCCTGTTTATCCAGCCTTGCACCACTAGTTGAAGGTACGACAATTTTTAATACTTTTGATGGCATACGCTCATAGGCACAAAGGACTAACTTAGGGACTAAAAACAGCCGTTAGACTTCGCGGGCAGCCATTTACCTTCAAAAGGAGTATCTGTGGGAGTGTGTGTGCTGTGTGTACAAATGCGGGCTATATGTTCATCCCCGCCTTTCTACGTAGTAATGGGAAGCGGAAACGCATGCATTTAGTCTCTTTGCTGCGTCGTTAATCCCTGTCAATGGCGTTGTCGTTGCAATTTCGCGCATATGTCTGTAGAAATTTTTATATTTCCAAAACACAAGTCATTGGAATAAGCGGGTTCTTTCCATGGTGCCACGGCAGAAAATCTCCATGTTTATTACAAGAAAAGCGGCTAGGGTAATCGAGCGGCCGGTAATGGCAAGGAGCGGATTCTCGGTGAGGTTACGGTAATACGCTGTGTTGCATACCATTTGCGCGAGGTAATAACGGCCAATGAAAGATTTCAAGCGCGTCAACAATAAGGCAAATATTAGGGACAATAGCAAACGTTGATCCCGAAGCTTAATGAATATGTAGTACATGTTTACCAGACGAGGAAAACGCATTAGTTGCTGATGACAACAACTGAAAATAAAAGTGCTCGCTACAGCCAAGTGTCTTGAAGTGATTTTTTACACTAGGTACATAATTTCCTTGTGCACCAAAGCTATGACAATGCTGCAACTGCTGTAAAACCCGGTTGCATTTCCAAGTCTTGATTGTCCAGCGACGCTAACTTAAAGAATTCAGGGAAAGCAACACCGAATTCGGTTCCGCCGATGCAGAAAAAGTGGTCTATTTTCCTATTCTGACACTCACGCTGCCGAGCACTTTCACATACGATGCCTAGAGCCCGATACCTAGAGCACATTTGGACGTTTTTGAGGCATCAGTGTAAAACTTTGTGCACTTGTATTTGTGCTGCACATACAAGAAGTGCTGCAGGATTGCACCTCTTGGCGCTGGGTTTTTCTCTATGTGTAAAAGATATGTCACTTGAAATACGGGGGCGATTTCATGGTGCAATATAATCTGTTGAGTTTTTATGGTATCTAAAACGGCCACCGCATGCTCTGACGCTTCCGCTCTTGCGCTGGAGTTGGGATATGGAAGGGCCGTAAAAAGCCGACTTAAAAAGATGGTAAGGCATCGATGATATGTTAAAAGCATAAAGAAGCTTCATATATGTCCGCTGGTACTCAAGGCACCACTTGTTACATTCAAACATAAATACTTTTCACAGGGCTAGTGCGGAAACCACCCCACGCAAGACGAAGCCACAAGTGCAAGACTGGGTCGATCATTCGCAATGCTGCTGTAGTCGCCAACCCATACACCACACTGCCATAGTCCAGCCGAGAGCCAATCAATGTAGTATACTGACGCAGCAGGAGTTCTTTGTCGGCACAATAAGATTGGTAGGAGAGAACGTTTAGTCTATTCATTGTTTTCGAACACGTATGCTTAAGTTCCTTGATATGAAAAATGAACGCGAGTTTGTGGTTAACACAACTCCCAAAAACTTGTGTTCCTTGTTTAGACAAACCTACACGCCTTTGAGAGTAATGTCGGGGTTCGGATGAACCACACACTTCCTAGAGAACACAACGCAAGAGCTTTTTCGTTGAGTTTAAGACCGCCCTGGCGCACGTTCCTTGACGCACAGGTGAACTTGACGTTCGCACATGGACATATTACGTAATTTAAAAGATATCTGCACGTCGTCTACATATATAGAATAAGAAATTGCAGGTGGCAATACCTTTCCAAGCCAGTTCATCTTGACTATGAAGACTCCACCTTGCAGCACGCCGTTTACTTGTACGTGAATTTTTGATAATGCATTGCCGACTCACACGAGAGGTTTTCTCCGACATATAACTGGAGAGGATGATCAACGTGTTGCCCGAAACCCCGAATGACTTCACACTGCTGAGAATCCCATAACGCCAAGAAGTGTCGTAAGCCTTGTCGAGGTCAAAAAACACTTACACAGAACAGCTTATGGGAGAAGACATCCTTAATGTATGTTTCAAGAGCCACCAGTTGATCGCTCGTGGATCTCCCCAAACTGAAGCCTGCCTGCAGCTTTCGAGAAGGCCGTTGTACAAACAGAACACGTCTCCTATTAATCACCTTCTCGAGAAGCTTGCGCAGGCAATTTGTCAGGGTGATGGGTGGATAGCTTGCGGGAGAAGAAGAAATATCAAAAACGGGGAGTTTTAAGAAGTGTTTGTTTTGTTCTCGTCGAGTAGGGGATTCTTTTCCCAGGACATTTTCTGTTTGTTGAACGTGTTTGTGTAGTGTGCAGAGCTGGACACGCGTTCGAAAAGTTGTGCAAGTGTTAACCACGGGCAGTTGTGCGAGTGTTAACCCTTGTATTAACCACGCGAAGACTGCGCATCTGCGGTGCTTTGAGTGTTCGTATTCGGGTCATTCCTTGCGTGTGTCCGTGTATGAATTGATGGGTGTGAATGAAGCAGTGCCAACTGTCTCGTTTTGCCTCACGGCGCACCCGTCTACTGAAAGCCTTTGCTCTTTTAAAAGAAATTAGCTTACCCGACGTTGGGTTCCGGCGAAGGATACCACAGGCCTTGCTGTAAGCCTCTCGAGCTCGCTTACCGTAGTCATTCCACCACGGTCTTCCTGGGTTGCGTGGTGCTCCTCAGGCCTGTTGAATGTGCGCCGTAAGGAGCTAGGTCGCGTCTTCAAGATGTAGGTGTCTTATGATGTGTAGTGTAGTTTGGATGTTTCTGTATATGTATTCCAGTTCGCCCTCGCCTCACTGAAGCTTACATTGGAATGGGAAGGGTTTGTACCTTTGCCTATGCATGTTAACTTGGTGGGTAGGTGGTTACTACTATACGGGTTTGTGTCCACGTCCACTCAAGAGATGGGAAAAGAACTGCAGAGCGGATAGCCAAGTTCCAGACGAGAACCAGCGGGGATTTGTATGGGCTTGACCACTTCTCGTCAACGGTGCTACTTGGCGGCCGATCACCTCAAGTGCGCACAGTGCTGCCATGGACATACAAAAGGCACACGACAACGTTAGCCACGGCGCCATCTTAGAAATTCTCGAAGGCCTTCTCCTCCCGGACAAGGTTTGCTCTTTCGCCAGGAACGTCTTTACAAAAAGACCCTTTTCGGTTCGCATCAGTGGGACAAGTTATGGGCACTTTACGCCTGTCCGCGGACTGCCTCAGGGATCAGTAATCTTGCCATTCCTTTTTAATATTAATATGCAACCGCTTGCCTGGCATTTCGGCTGTATGCCTGACATGCGCTTTCTGATGTACGTGGACAACATCACATTGTGAACTGTACACTCAGACCTGACTCGGCAAACAGCAGGCATCCAAAAAGCCTTGTCTGACACGCAGAAATAGTTAGAATATGCGGGACTAAACTTTCCGTCGAAAAGACAGCTGTTCTGCTTGAGGCCAGTGCTTGGGGCCATCGCCGACTGGAGGTGTCACCAATCGCATTACAACTCTGCGCCTACATTTACGCACTGTCACCTCACTTCACGTGCTGGCATTAGACGTTTATGTGTCTGAATCAGCGTCTATGTGGCTACCTTGTGCTCGCCAAAAAAAGGACAGATGCTCAGCCTCGTCCAACGCATCTCACAGAAGTCTGGTGGCTCCTGTTCCAAAATGGCCCGTCTATTGGTGCGGTATGTACTCAAGCCTCGGCTAGTTGACCAGGCCCAATTACAACACCTGAACGAGGCGGGGTGGGCTCGACTTGAGGCAATTAACCGAGCCGCAATGCGTGCAATTACCTGCCTCCCTAATATAACACCGATCCTTGCTTTTTAGGCTGAAGCTCAACTTAACACGTTGGATGAGCTTGTCCATCAGGATTGGTCCGCCCGCATGAATTACCTCGCCTTTGTTGCTGAGGCAGCGGCATTAGGAAACTGCATGCGTCGTTCACTACCCACATCCCCAGCCTGCGTCGTTACCAGGCCACCTTGGTTATACCACCAGTGACCGACTACATGCCACTAACGCGACTGCCCATTCGATTCAACGGACATTCTGACACGCTTTTCGGGGCCGCACAAGAACAGGCGGGTCATTCTCAACCCTAGGTGGTGCAGGCATTTGTGGAAGCTGCGGCCAAGGACGACGTGGTGATCACCGCACTCCAATGTCCTTCCCACCCAGAGGCCTGTCAATCGTGCTTCTACGAAACACGCCGCAACCTACCGTCTATGCTGGCCGAGCTTACGGCCATCCGGAACGGCTTACAAGCACTAACTCCTGCTCTTCATCAAGCCCCTGGAGGTACTATTTTACAAATTTATACAGACTGCACGGTGGCCATACGTCATTTATGTCGAGTAAATAACAACTCAGCTATATCGTGGGACATTCATGATATATTGGATATAAAACCCTGCCCTCTGCGGCTCTCGTGGGTACTGCGAAATACGCTCCCCGGTCATACTGCGGCGTATGGTGCTTGCCACACTGCATTTGTTCTACGACCACTGCCTTACTGACACTAGATAGCCCAAGACAGTTTCTCTAAAGGAAACAAGATCTTCGTCACGCCACGCGAGCTCTAATTCCACCGTGTTGAACGGGCCTCCCTAGAAGACTCGCTCGCTGGGAGGTCTTGCTGCGAAAACTTCGCGTTGGTGTAGCCCTCTCTCCCGCTGTTACCCGGGAGTGGCCACCACGCTACAATGCAACGTTCACACACAACTGCCCCTTTTTGAACGGCTCCTGCCGAAGATGCGGACACAGAGCATTTGCTGTGGATGTGCCCTTCAGTGGAAGCGACCAGAACACGACACATTCGGGGCACAGGCCTCCAGCCGGGCAGACTGGTAGACCTTCAGCAGTGATATGGGGGCCCCACCACCACCCCCTCCTTGTGATTCTTCGCAAAACGGGAGTTTACGTATACGTGTGATGATTGTAGCATTTAACGCGCCGGCGCAATGCAGGCGATGAGGCGCGCCGTAGTGGAAGGCTCCGAATTAATTTTGGCCACCTGGGGTTCGTTAACGTGCCCCGAAATCTCCTACACATGGGCATTTTTGCCTTTCGCCTCCATCAGGCCCCGCACGGGGCACCTTGAGTAATCTTGGTGACGGTATTGGCGATACCGCGGACCCCGAGCCCCCAAACATACGCTGGATCCAACCGTGGCAATGTGTTTATAGGTGAAGGGTTAGAAGCCGTGAACGGTGGCCGTCGGAGCCTTGGTCGAGCTCCGGCCGATGGGCTCCCTGCCTGTCTACCAGGCAGGGAGCTCCGGGACCTCTTTGACTACCAGGGTAAGGTCAAAGAAGAAAGTACCCCCGTCTCCCTGCTTTTCAATGTGTCATATGGCATTTTCAAACCCCCCCCCCAGACGTGATCGGCCCCCGAAAAGGGGCCGCACCGAAGTTCCATTTCCACCTCTTTCAACAACTGTCTTTCCAACAACTGTAAACAACTATTCCCGTTTTCTTGTAGTTGAGTCAACTGACACAGAAAGATCTGTCGCTTCATTGTCTGTCTTCTTGTTATCGAAGTTCCTGACGAGTATAATTGGTGAGGCGTACAAAGCCAAGAAACAAAGAACTGGGCAATTGCTGGTCGAAGTGACCAAGCAGCAGCAGGCAGAAAAACTCTTGAGCCAGACCCGAATCGGTGATCTTGACATCAGGGTCACGCCCCACCGCAGCTTAAACAGCTCCCAGGGCGTGATCTCCGATCCCGATCTACTAAACGAAACTGAAGCCGACCTGCTGGAGGGCCTTCGAGGTCAGGGCGTAACAGCAGTCAGGCGCATAAACATACGTAGAGAGGACAAACAAATACCTACAAAGCATCTTATCTTAACTTTCGACAGGTCGAGCCTTCCAGAATACATCAACGCAGGTTTTGTTCGATGTCCGGTCCGGCCTTACATCCCTAACCCGCGGCGCTGTTTTAAGTGCCAACGGTTTGGGCATGGCACCAACTCCTGCCGCGGCCGCCTTACCTGTGCGAAATGCGGCCAACATGACCACCCGTCCGAAAACTGCAACACCCAGAGTTTCACCTGTGCCAACTGCCAGGGGCCCCACGCAGCTTGGTCTCGCACTTGTGAGAAATTTAAGCAAGAAAAACAAATCATAAATGTAAAGGTCACTGAGAACATCACCTTTCCAGAGGCGCGAAATAGGTTCGCCTCTTTCCCTCTGGGGAGGTACGCCGACGCGGCTCGCCGGGGGGCGGAGCGGCGTCTGGTGTCCACAGGGACCCATTTCAGCGAGTCTGACCTGGTCCCTGCCCCGCCCCCCCCTGGGTTGCCTCGGGCAGCCCAACCCGCCTCCGCACCGCTCGCTGAGCCAGCAGCGGCTGTGGGGGCAACCACGTCTGGTGGAAGCGATGCTGCATCCTCCACTTCCACTCCAGCGTCCCAAGCCACAGGCGAGGGCGCAGAGGAGATGGACTTGGGGGAGCCAGCGGCAGCTCCCACCCCTACCGCACCGCCTGTGCCATCCGAGGCGTTCCTGAACCCTCGGTGGTTGCGGGCAAGGAAAAGCGCGCCCCAAAGGGTTCGCGGTCCAAGGAGCCTGATCCCTCAGGCGCTCCGAGGACATCCGAGGATGAAATGGACGTCGGTCCGTTCTTGTCTGCGGTGCACCGCAAGGAACGCGTCCCGACGCCAAAGCCTCCCGACAAGCCAAAAAAGACGAGAGTCACAGCCCCGAAAGACGACACATAAACAACACAGTCCAGTAGCTCCGAACACTTCATAATGGGAAGAGAGAACATAGTACAATGGAACTGCAGAGGCCTTCTGAATAATCTTGACGACGTGTATGAGATTCTGCATACCAATCAGCCAAGTGTTATGTGTGTTCAGGAAACACATTTGAATTCTAAACACACAAATTTCTTGAATAGTTACCTGGTATACAGGAAAGACAGGGATGGCTGCACACACTCTTCTGGCGGTGTGGCCATAATCGTCCGGAAATCGTTAGCATGCCACCCTGTCACCTTGAACACTATCCTTGAGGCTGTAGCAATACGCTTAATAATATTTACCAGGTTGATAACGGTATGCTCCATATACATCCCTCCTGATGTTTCACTTACGAGCTCCGACTTCGAGGCGCTGGTTGACCAGCTGCCCGAACCATACATCCTGACAGGCGACCTTAATGCTCACAACACTCTTTGGGGCTCTTCTCGCACGGATGCCCGAGGTCGCCTCATAGAGAAATTCCTTACATCTTCAGGAGCATGCCTTTTCAACAGTAAACAGCCTACATACCATAACATAGGACACAACACATACTCATGTCTTGACTTGGCGATTGGCTCCGCAGTTCTCTTTCCTCATCTCGAGTGGGGTGTGGGAACTGACCCATATGGCAGTGACCACTTCCCCACCTCACTTACATATATTGGTAAAGGCCCAAGCAGTTCCTCTTCCCATAATAGGTTCCATGAAGCACGAGCTAACTGGAATACATTTACAGAGACATCCAAACTACACCACACATCCATAGGACACCTACACGTTGACGAAGCTACCCAACTCCTTACGGCGCACATCCTCGACGCCGCCGAAAAGTCCATTCCCCACGTCTCTGGTGCCCCGCGCAACCAGCGGAGGCCGTGGTGGAATGAGGACTGTAGGCGGGCGCGAGAGGCCCAGAACAAGGCGTGGGGTATCCTTCGTCGGTACCCCACGTCGGGAAACCTCCTCTTGTTCAAAAGGGCTAAGGGGATGGGAAAACGTGTGCGCCGTGAGGCAAAACGAGAGAGTTGGCGTACATTCATAACATCAATAAACTCCTACACAGACACACGGAAAGTATGGACACGTATACGCAAACTCAAAGGACAACAGACACACAGCCTACCCCTGGTCAGTACAACAGGGGACACTCTGGAAGACCAGGCTGACACACTCGCACAACACTTCCAACACGTGTCCAGTTCAGCACATTACACGAACACTTTCCTGAAACATAAAGCCTCTTGTGAAAAGAAGTCCCTACACGACAACAACAAATCACAGACTTCGTACAACTCCCTGTTTTCACTACATGAGCTGAGGGCTGCTCTGAGCACGTGTAAACCCTCAGCTCCAGGCCCAGACAACATCACATACACAATGATACAACACCTGCACGCAGACACTCTTCTAACACTCTTGCACCTATATAACAAGATATGGCTTTCGGGGCACATTCCAAACTCCTGGAAGGAGGCTATAGTTGTAGCTTTCCTGAAAGAGGGAAAGGACCCGTCGTCCCCCTCAAGCTACCGTCCTATAGCCCTGACGAGCTGCCTGTGCAAGCTCTTCGAGAAGATAGTAAATCGCAGGCTCGTGTACTTCCTTGAGTACAACGGTCTTCTCGAGAGCTGCCAGGCAGGCTTTAGGGTGGGGCGATCGACGAATGATCAACTTGTAGCTCTTGACTCGTATATCAAGGATGCCTTCGCGCATAAGCAGTATTGTTTAACTGTCTTTTTCGACCTTGAAAAGGCATACGACACCGCTTGGCGTTATGGGATCCTTAGTGACCTCAAGTCATTCGGTGTTTTGGGTAACATGTTGAACACTCTTGTTAGTTACTTGTCAGACAGAACGTTTCGAGTAAGAGTTGGTTGTGCACTCTCAAACGTTTACGTGCAAGAAAATGGCGTGCCACAGGGTGGCGTGTTGAGCTGCACTCTCTTCATAGTAAAAAGGAACTCTCTTGGTAAGGCACTGCCACCTACAATCTCTTATTCCATGTATGTAGATGACGTGCAGATATCCTATAAATCATGCAATATGTCAATCTGCGAACGTCAAGTCCAGCTTGGTGTAAAGAAACTTGCCGGCTGGGCAGACAAGAACGGTTTTAAATTAAATCCTGTAAAAAGCTCTTGCGTTGTGTTCTCCAGGAAGCGCGGGGTCCATATGGACCCAGACATTACTCTTAATGGCGTGTCGCTTCCTGTGAACAAGGAGCACAAGTTCTTAGGTGTTGTGTTTGACCAGAAACTTACATTCATTCCACACATCAAGGAACTTAAACATAAATGTCTGAAAACAATGAATATACTTAAGGTTCTCTCCCATCAATCTTATGGTTCCGACAAAGAACTCCTACTACGGCTCTACACTGCTTTGGTTGGGTCTCGTTTAGACTATGGCAGTGTGGTATATGGGTCGGCGACTAAGACAGCGTTGCGAATGCTCGACCCAGTGCTACACTTGGGGCTTCGTCTCGCCTCGGGTGCTTTTCGCACTAGCCCTGTCGAGAGTCTGTATGTCGAGTGTGATAAGTCGATCCTTGACAACCAACGAACGTACATGGACTTGCTATATGCTTTTAAAATTTCATCACTGAATAATCATCCTTTTTATGCTGTCTTTAACGACACATCAACATCTCTGCTCTTTGCAAATCGCCCATCCGTTCCTCTGCCCTTCTCACTTAGAGTGAGAGAGCGAGCCTCGGATCTCAGTGCTTCGTTTTTAGATGTGTACAGGTCATCCTTTTTTAACAGTTTACCGCCTTGGCAAGTTCGCCCTGTGTCGTGCGACCTTTCTTTTATGAGACTTGACAAAAATCATGTACCACGAGCTGCAATACTGCAGCACTTTCTGTCTTTGCAGTTTAAGTACACATGTGCAGAATTTTATAGTGACGCTTCTAAAACCAACAGTATGGTGTCGTGCGCTGCTCATGGTCCTAATTTCAATGCAGCCAGAACCATGAGCGTGCACACATCAATTTTTTCAGCAGAAGCGTATGGAATTTTACTGATTGTACGACACATTCTTAAAACTCAAATTCCCAATTCCATCATTTATACAGATTCTTTGAGTGTTGTTCGCGCACTGTCATCGCACAAGCCCCCCAAAAACCACATAGTTAATCTTGTATTCAGCACTATCATGTCCGTGTATGCACAAAAGCATCAGCTGGTCCTCTGCTGGGTCCCAGGACACGCAGGGATCGCTGGGAACGAGTTGGCAGACGAGAGGGCCGGTGCTGCTGCACTCAGGAACACTGTGGACATTACAACGGTACCCTACACAGACCTCAAGCCACACATAAGACAACACCTGCGCAGAACATGGCAAACACACTGGGACGAACAGACAGACAACAAACTACATGTAATAAAGCTACACTTGGGACGGTACACAGCTGACTCGCGCAACAGACACACGGAAGTCGCCTTGGGTAGGCTACGGATAGGGCACACCCATGCGACGCACTCGTATCTGCTGACGGGATCTTCTAGACACCAGTGCAGCAGGTGCGGAGAGGCCCTATCCGTAGTGCACATACTAATCACATGCAAGGCACTTCACACAACACGACACAAACACTTCAGAGAACTCTACAGACAACATATTCCTCTACATCCATCGTTTTTCCTAGGTGATGATGCCATTGTTTCCGTGAAACGTGTGTTTGAGTATTTGTCCGACGTCAAGTTTTTAAACCTCATTTCCTATCACGCATCATGAAATCTGGCCCTATACACCAGCCATGCTCATTGTCGTTTCGTGATTTTACTTTTGTTTTTGCTGATTTTACTTAGTGTTTAAGGTTTCACCCCTATCATCGACTATTGTTTTGGCGCTCTTTGCCCCAGTTGGCCTTGCGCCATAAACATCCAACGATCATCATCATCAGCCTCCATCAGAAAAGCGGCCACTGCGGCCGGGAATCGAACCCACGACCTAGTGGTCAGCTTGACCTATACTTGTAGCACAGTATCTATGCCAACCGGTTACTATCGCAATAAAAAAAGCTAAGTCAATATATGAATATCTGTTTTGTCCTATGTTATAATGTGTAGCTTGTGTTTTTGTTAAAAAGGCATGGTCCTGATGATTTTAGCCATTTTTCAATTAGGAGACCTCCGGCATGTGTGAGGCAAGAACCCCAGAGTGAATTATGTGCATTGACGTCGCCTGAGACTGTGTACGGTTTAGGTAGTTCGATAGTTGGTAATCAGAAGGGATGTAGAGGAACGATACCGCTATTAACCTATTAAAAATTATGGTTCAAATCACGACAGCTTCCCGCATGGGTTTTAGATGGATGATAAGACATTGTAAGGATTTTCGGGCCCCTATGGCCAAACCACCTGAATAATAAATGCTGCTGTGCCTGTATTTTCAAAATACCATAAAGGTATTTAAGAAGTTAGCATGATTCTAGTTAGGTGTGTGTCCTGAAGACGCATGAGACTTGGTTGATGTACATGAAGTATCTCGTACACATCATGTAGATTGTTAATTAGGCGTCTACAGTTCTATCGAAGAATGTTTTCTGTTCTTATTATTTACATTTAGGAATGACTGAAGTGTGTGTCTGTTTTCATGTGTTTTGTTTCGCGGCTGTTATTCTGGGACGGGGCTTTTTGGGCTTTTCTGCTGGTTTTGACGAGGCAGCCCGTTCCTTGGGCTGCGATGCAGGCAAGTGCCGTCCGACGTCCATCTCCCCGTCATTTGTCTTTGTCGTGCCCAGCGGACCGGGCCCCCTGAACTTCGCACCCCTTCGGGTGCCCTTCGTTTTGAGCCACCACCCCCGATAGTGTCAGCAGTGCCACAGGAGGTGGCGCGGAAGGTGCGGTGGGGTGGGAGCCAATGCGGGGCCCCCGGTGTCTATCCCCTCGGCACCTTCCAGTGTACTGGAGGACGGAGAAGCAGGGGCGAGATGAAGAAGGAGAAGCGGAGAAGCAGGGCGGTCCCGATGGGGATGGTTGGCACACAACCGCTGCTGGCTCAGTGTCATCCAACCTTCACCGTCATCTACTGCTAGGTAACGAACGCTACATACATCCTTATTAAACTTCCTCCGTGAACCACAACTTAATGTTCTTGAACTACAATGTTCTTGAACTACAAACACAAGTAAACTCAGAATTGAAAAAAATTTCCCAGTGGTTTTTTGCTAACAGATTAACGGTTAATGCCAATAAAACGAAGTACATTATATTTCATTCCCGCAGGAAATTAATTAGTTACCAAGATCTTCAGATTAAAATTGACAACTGCATACTGGAACGTACGGACACGTTTAAATACCTTGGGATTATACTAGATAATCACTTTCACTGGGCATGTCAAATAAATGCCGTCGGTGTAAAGCTGGCTTCTGGCTGTCACGCGCTTTTACAAGCTAGAGGCTACTTCGATAAAAGCATTCTGCGGGCGCTTTACTTCGCATTCGTGAATAGCCATTTAACTTACTGCATGGAATCGTGGGCCTGGACTTATGATTCTTATCTGGATCCCCTTCGGAGGTTACAAAAGCGTGCCATAAGAATAATAAGTCACAGTAACCACAACGAGCCAAGCCGGCCGTTATTTCGATCGCTAAAAATACTACCCTTCGATCTTTTGCGTGAATACAAGACCACTGTTTGTGTTAATAGTATTGTAAAATACAAACCCCCATTTGATGTCTCATTATTTTATTCCTCTTCTCGCCCTACTAGAAGTATCACGTTCGGCAACTTTAACTTGGCACCAAGAAATAACGTTTACGGGGAGAGATTGTTGCAATTCACAGGAATAAAGATCTGGAATAGTTTGCCCACTGAATTGAAGACATCACACAATGCTGCGGTAAAACTAAAAAATGAATTCTTGACCAGGCTGTAACTGCTTCTTTACTTGTGGTAAACGCTTATATTTGTATAATTATACACTGGTGAATCTTGTAAACCTAGCCTTTTTTTCCCTCTTCCTAAAACCCGTGATAGTTAGTGTTTTTGTATTTTAACTGATGTTGCTGGTGTGTCCACAAAGTGATCTGTCATAACTTTTTGATTGTATGCACACGTGTAGTTTTGTTTTTTGTGACCCGATTGTTTAAAGAGAGAGACTTCTCTACTCTGTAAATGAGTATGCTCATAATTACGTGGAAGTATATATTTACCGTGTCTGTATAGCTACATCTGTATTATGTGTAATTGATAGTTCCCGCTTCTGTCCATTACTTTTCTTATTGGACCCTGCACTAGCCTCTGGCTATGGGTCCAATCAGTGTTTGTAAACTTCATGTGACAAATGCTAATAAACATTCAATCAATCAAAAAAAAATACTACGTGGAAAATCGCACACTCAAAACTCCACCATGAAATGGTTAACAGAGCACCAAGACGACGACAAACAAGGAAGAGGAGACGAAGACAAGGGCTGATGTTGCCGGTCTGCTGGGTGCCCGCAACATTTCCTGACAGCAGTGGCTTGTGGAATATTCAAATAGTTAAAACGTAGTGACCAGGACTGCCCGTAGATACAGCGAAGAAAAGAAAAATATGTGGTGGTTTCTCAAATGCTCAGGGTTGTGCATAACCTCAAGAAGACTGGCATGCGCGCAGGTGTTGAAGTAATTTTCCCTGCCCCTAACAAACTTTCATAGCTGTGTCCGATGGTAAATTGTGGGGGCAGAGAAAAAGTGGGCTGCTCAAAGAAACACAGGATACACTTTGTTAAATGTGACGAAAGCGTTCTTTATTCTCTCCCCTTGGATTGTGGAAAGATCTATATCGGCCAGATGGGTACATGTGTCAACGACAGGCTGAGGGAGCATAACAACCTCGTAGAAAAGGCTTGTTTCGGGCCACCTAGCTGCGCAATGCAAAGATTGCACCTGAGTTCCGCTGTTTGGGGGTGCTCATTGGTTTCTAAAGAAAAGGATAAGCATACGCGGGAGGTTGTCCAAGCGCTCAAGATTGACCGTCTCGACGAAAACTGCATCAGCATGCCATATGTTGCACTTGCACAAAAAGAAAAACATTGAATGGAGCAGCGAGCGAAGAGGGGAGGTCGCGATATAAATGTTTACTTCATATTTTCTTGGGCCTTCTTAGTGGATGTGTCTTGGTTTATGTCTTTCTTGGCGGAATAAAAATAAGTTGTAGTTGAGCACTTATTCTGTCTTCTGTTCCTTGTGTGTCGTCCTCTTAGTGCCCTGTTAACTCCTTCATGATGCCCCACCAACTAGCCCACCAAGCCCTCCTCGTTAACTTCACCGTGAAGGCCGCAACTCATGGGGCCACTTGTAACAACAAAATCTGACAAAGGTCAACCGAGTCTAACATGACATACAGTCCTCAAGAAAGGATCGCATACATCGCGAAAAATAAAAAACAGAGTAACAAGCTGTCGCACAAACGAGTGGGTTAACCCTTGCCCACCCTCCTGAACTCACCTGATTTGCTCGGCTACTCCTCTCCCAGCTTGAGGCCCATACAAATACCGCGAATACGTGAACTTTATACATGTTCACTCGAGAACAATATATAATTTGCATCACGTACCACAATTTCTTGGCAAGGATCACGTTGCACGCGTTAGCCCTAGCGAACATAGACAACCATACATAGTTAAAAACTTGCGGTCACCGACCAAAGGCTTATTAAAAGCGTAAAAACGAGACGTTTTGGCTTCCGTATGGAAGCCTTGTTCACTGATCTTGTTCGGCTTCCGTAGGGAAGCCGAAACGTCTCTTTTTTACGCTTTTACAGAATTGTGGTAATCGACCAGATTTAGGGGAATTCCGGAAGGTGGAGTAAGTTTCTGTAAACTTTGACATCCACCTAAATGCAACCATACGGCTACAAAGGAAAGCTATACAGCTTTCTCGGAAACTTCGGAGTTGAAGAAAAATTTTTGGACCAGGACGAATTTTTCTTCAACTGCGAAGTTTCCGAGAAAGCGGTATAGCTTTCCTTTGTAGCCGTATGGCTGCATTTAGGTGGATGTCAAACTTTCCTTTACAGAATTGTGGTGTTCATGCAGAAAAGCAAAGGGCTAAGGGGGCAGACCTGGAGAACTGAATGCTCTACATTACTGGGCGCTCACAGTGACTTGTTTATGATTAACCGCCCCGCACGGGGCACCTTCCGTACTCTTAGTGACGGTACTGGCGACACCTCACACCCGGAGCCCCCCCACTCACGCTGTAACCAACCGTGGTAATGAGTTGTAAGGTGAGGGGCAGAAACCACAAACTGTTGCCGTCGGAGCCGTTGTGAAGCTCTGGCGGATGGGCTCCCTGTCTGTCTAAAAGGCAGGGATGTCCAGGACCTCTTTGACCATCAGAGTAAAGTCAAAGAAGAAAGTAGCCCCGTCCCCTGCTTTATACTATGGCGCATGGTATTATCTAAACCCTTCTTTCAAATGATGTAGCCCCGAGAAGTTCCCGCACCGAAGCAATCTTTACGCCGCTACCCAACCTTGTTTTCAACAGTCCTGACAACTTTCCTCGCTTCGTAGTCATGCAGACTGTCGACAAAGACACCACAATAGCTTTGAAATCGTGTTCCTGATCGCCAAGTTTATTTAAGGTGTAGTTGTAAAAAACTACGGCGCAAAGCAACTTACATCTGGTGACATGCTTATTGTGGTCAGAACTAAGGAAAAATCTGCTACCCTTCTAAAACAAACAAGCATAGGTACTTACAGATCACTGTAACACCTCAGCGAACCTTCAATAGCTGCCAAGGCGTCGTTTCGGAAACTGAACTAATAAATGAAACTGAGGCAGATATTCTTGAGGGCTTGCGTGATCAAGGAGTTACTGCTGTTAGACGCATCACAACATGGCGCGATGGAAATAAGATGAAAAGCAAACATCATCTTGGCTTTTGATCGTAATACGCTCCCCGAGTCTGTCAACGCAAGGTTTCTGCATTGTCCGATAAGGGCGTATATCCCAAACCCACGACGTTGCTTCAAATGTCAAAGGTATGACAGAGTAGCAAGAACTGTCGAGGGCAAAACATATATGCAAAACGCTCGAAGCACGACCACCAGATAGATGAGTGTAATGCAACACAATTTCACTGTTGTAACTGTAAAGGTTCCCACCCCGCGTGCTTCCGTTCTTGCAAAAATTTCAGAAATGAGAAAGAAATCATAAACTTCAAAGTGACCCATAACCTGTCTTACCCAGAGGCTCGGAAATTACATTCGATGCTTTGCTCAGGAAGTTATGCTAACGCTGCTCATCGCGGTTTGGGGTGGCGTCAGGTATTGGTGGCGACCCAATGCAGCAACCGTGACCTGGTCACCCCCCCCCCACTGGGCTGCCTTCGGCTGCCCAAAATGTTTTACCATGGCTTGTGGATTCCACTGCGGCTGAGGTTGCAACGAACACCGTAGGTGGAGACGGCTTGCCTTCCGCTCCGGCTGCACTGTCGCGCGTGGGACCACTAGGCAGTGTGGGGAGCCTTGTTTCCCTACGCCTAGCCTGCACATGTTTTCGCGAGCTGGGAGCCGCCATTTCGGGCAGCCGGCGCGTCACGTCAGTCGTGACCTCTTCGTGACCCCGTGCGCGCGCCGAACCGGCTCGCCGCGAATGTGTGCGCGAGGGCGCGGGGGAAGGAGGACCAGTTTGCCACCTTCCTTCGCGCCACCGTCTCCCCGACCTGGGGAAGATCTCCTCTCCCCTCCGAGCTGACCTGCGGGACGAACGAGCGCTCCGGCGGGGAGTCGACTGGGCGATTTGGTCGGAGTCGGTTGGCTCGGCTGTGCCTACGCCGAATGACGGTGAACCCAGTTGGCTCCACGGACTCTGCCGAGAGATTCTGCCCTGATCGGTCGCCTCGGGGTGCCTCCCCTGCTCCCGCGGCCGTGATGACGGATATCGAGGTCTGAGCCCAGCGGCTTGAGCGAGCGACAGGAGCCACTGTCTCCCCGCGAGCGATAGTCGTGTTGTCTTGTGTATGCCCTGTATCTGCCAGGCAATAAAACCTCACTTTGGATTGCCGGAGCCTGTCTACCGCATGCGAGTACTCGAACCCGTGCGTGAGTCTTCGGATTCCGCAGGGCTAGTGTACGGCGCGTAGCGTTATTTAGCAAAGCTAGCCGGGGTCCTCTGCTATCCCGTACGTTAGCCCACATTGGCGCCCAACCAAGGTTTTTTGCGATGACAGGGCGGCACCCCCGCTTCTCGTTGCTTGATTCCGAAGTTGAGGGCTGGTTGTCGGACGAGATTGCGTGGTAACGGCTTGCGGGACGCCACTGTCGACCCGCTGCTGCCCGCCACCGCGCTTACGCCAGAGCTTTGTCGAGGCAGCGCCGATCTCCCCGATAACCGACGCGCCGCGCAGGAGAGTTACGGGAGCCATCCCACTTCTGCCGGCATGAGGCATTCCGACAGCCCGAGGGATGATTATCTAGTCCCGCGCTTGTTGACCGCCACCACTACGCCCAGGCCCCTCTGGGGCCCAGGCAGCGCTATCCTAGCAGGCAACCAAAGCGCCGCGCGGGAGAGTCACGGGAGCTATCATCCCACTCCTGCCGGCGTGCCGCACGGTGTCGGCGGGCGGAACGCTTCTTGCGACCACCTGCCGTCACCACGGGCTGCAACGAGATCATGCCCTCCGGGCCTTGGTCCTAGCAACCCAGCGGATATGTTTGCAAAGAGGAGCTGCGCCGCAGCTCTAGCGCACCCGACCCCGCCGTGTACGAGCCTCACGGCTCTAGCGGTGCGGCGGTCGCCTCGTTCGCAGGCGCGTTTTCGCCACGAACGTACCCCACCACGCAGACCTCGCAAGCGGTTACGGCTAGGGCGCACGTCGCCTGCCTTACGCCAGCGTTGTCTCGCGACGAACCACCCCTGCCTTCGGCAGCAGTCGATCTCGCACAAGCCCTGATCAACGCGGTGCGCGCGCAACCGAGCGTCAGGCCTAACAGCTCGCTCGGTAGCCTCAGAATACCCGAGTACGGTGGTTACTCTGACCTCATGAGTGCTACGGAGTACCTCGAGGCGCTGCACCGCTATCAGGAGGCGTCGGGTATGGACGACAGCGTGATTATAGGACGTGTTCTGCCTATATCGCTGACCGCCCAGGCTGCACGGTGGTACCGGCTGGTGGGACGCGACGCTCGTACGATGGGAGAATTTGAAGCGCTCTTTCGCAGAGAATTCCTGCCCCCAGATTACGAGCGCCTCATGTTGAACGAACTAGAGATGCGAACTCAACACCGAGATGAGTCTCTGCTCGAATACGTCAGGGCAATGCAGGAGTTGTTTTTGCTTGCAAAGCCCATGGCGTCTGAGGCGGAAAAGGTCGAGAGGGTGACGAGACAAGCCCACCCAACTTTTGCAGCGTACCTTCGAGGCAGTCAGTTTGCCAACCTCAATGAACTGGCCAGCGAAGCAAAACGCATCCAAGCCGATATTCTAGCTACTCGCAGCTATCGGCCGCCTCCCCCAGCCCACGCCACGCTGGAGCCAAGGTGCGCATGGCAGGGTGCGTCCCCACCGCCCATGCCGCGCGCCGCGGCAACAGCAGCGTACGCGGAGAGCACGGAAATAGAGCCGCGCGATGTGTCGGAGCGCGCGCTCGACCCGTACTCGTACGCCATGCGGGCGCGTTCTGACGCCCAGCAAGGCATGCCGCGGCACGGCTACGGCCGGGGACAAAACGCACATGAGGAACCCAACAGCTTCGCCCGTGTGAAAAGCTCGAGGGGACCGAACGCGCAGCGCGACAGTCAGGGAGCAGTAGCGCACTCGGAACCCAACCGCTACGCCCGTGTGGCAAGCCAAGGGAACCCGCCAGCGTTGCGCGGACGGCGGCCTCCGGCTGCGCAGTCGCATCGCGGCATCGTCTGCTGCAAGTGCCGCGCAACGGGCCACTATGCCCGCGCGTGCACCGCTCCCTGCCCGGCGCCGGAAAGGCAGCGCAGTTCGGGAAACGCCAACCGCCGTCGGTGAGCACTTCGTCGCCGACGGCAATGGCTGCATTAGGTGGTGAGCCTGAGCCCCTAGTCCCGAAGGCGTGCAGGGTGAAACGCCCCAACGCACTAGCGCCTTTCATCGCCCTTACGATCGCTGGTCGCAAGTTTGCGGCGTTGCTGGACAGCGGAGCGTCTGCTACGCTGTTCGGCGATGATGTCCTCGCTCATTTGCATCGGAGAGCTATTCGATTGCGAGCTTGCGACATCACTTTCCACCTAGCGAGCGGGAAAGCCTACTCAGGCGGCTCGGCGAGGTTGGTGGTCCGATGGGAGAAACGAGTGCGACGCCACAGATTCGTACATCTCCCGGTCCTCACAATGCCTGTAATTCTCGTCCGTGATTTTCTGGCTCGTACAGGCATTGTGATTGACATTGCCAACGGAGGGTGTATGCAAGGCGTACATGCAGCCCTGCTCCCGTTTGCAAAGCTGGCCGAGGTATCGGAAGCGCGCTCCGCTCCGAATATCCCGCGCAGCCGCCGCCGCGACGGTAGCTCGACGAGCGCATTTCGCTTCCGAGAGCTCGCGCGCGCGCTCACCGCATCTCGCGGCGCCCCACGCACCCTCCCATCGCGCAGCGTAACAAAGGGAGCCCCGAAGGGACGGCTGCCACCCCGCGCCGAATCCCGGGCAACTCCCCCTTACCGCCTATGCCGGCAGTATCCCCTGCCTACAATTCCGGTACGGCGTTCAGCAGCGAAGAGTTCCTTAAGGGTGAGCAGAACTATCCGTTTTGAAAATAGCCTGTACATAATATGGATATATTGTTTTTTGTTGTCTTTGTTGGGCTCAGGGAAGAGCCGTGCTCTGAGATGGAGCGAGGTGGCGCGGCCTCCGGGTGTCCGGTAACAGCTGGTATTGCTGTCGGCGCCAAGTTGTAAATATTTGTGAACCCGAATCATTGACAGGCCAGGAAGAGCCGAAAGTCTGAGGAGGGGGGCGGCGCGGCCGCCGGGGCGTCCGCTAACAGCTGGTATTGCTGTCGGCGCCGGGCGCAAAGCAGTTTGTATTGCTGCAGGCGCGTTCAGTTGTTTGTTTGTTTGATTGTTTTGCTTTGTTTGTTTTTTGGTTGTTTTTTTTCTGGTAGGTTACGTTTCTGCTCAATCTACGGGGAACTCCTGCTGATATACATCTCACCGAAGGAGGCCTCTGGCCCCTTCAAGGTGGTTATCTCGCGCAGTCTGCGAAGAGCGATTTTTGAGCTCTTTATGCGACTCGCGAGCGGCCGATCACGCGTGGGGCCTAAGGCTTACATTTTAAAGGGACACTGAAGTGAATTTGTCAAGCTCCCGTTTTTGCTTGCACAGTGTAGACTGACTCAAATTAACACACTATTCATCGTTTATCCGGTTGACAAATCGGTAATTATTTTACAAAGCGCGAAAGAAGAAAAACTACTATGCGCGGTTTGCGGCGGCCGCACCAACTAAAGGCTGTGACGTCAGGAGGGGGGGGCACCATGATTGGACGATGCCCAAGGTTAGCAATCAAAAGTTTCGGTTTCGGTTTCGGTTCTATAAAACAACATGCTTGACATCTGATGGCGTTGTTGGATGGGCATTCTCGATTTCTCAATTATCACCGTACCGCGCTTCTGCCATGTTGTCGGCTGTCAAACGTCTAAGATAAACCTCCCAGGGCGGCTTGCAATAGTAGAAATCACTAGACGAGGCCTACGGAGTGGATGAACGCCCTCCGCTTCACCGCAGACTCTCAAATGCCATGCGCTTTTCCCGCATATTCGGAGCTTGCCTCACTCATGTCTGTTCGTAAAAAGCTAGTTCGCACCAGGCCAAGGGTGTGCTGATTCAGGCCTGGGCCCACTGCCCGCAAGCAGTCGGTGCTTGTGGCAACAGAACGCCAATGAGAACTCGCTAGCGCGTCATTGTCAGTATGCGCGCGTTCTGCGATCTCGCTCGTGGAGCAGTGAACGTTAAGGCCCAAAAATGGTGAACTCCGTTCAGAAAACATCGGCCGCATACGAAAAAAATCAACTTACAAAAAAAAAATACATGAATCCTCGGGGATTCGAACTTGCGACCTTCAAAACAAATTCCAGCGCCGCGGACCGCTAGGCCACGAGCCGGCGCTGGCCGGAATGGATATATAAGGTTTATAAGGTATGACCAGTTTACACTTTTATTTATTTTAAGCATTTTAAGTACTTTATGTGACTATTTGTTGTATATCACTCCTGCAGTAAGTGTCCCCCAAACTTCCACAATATCTCACGTCTAGCAATTGCATTTCTTTGACGGAAAAGCGTTCGCAGATGTGCGGTCGTGCTGCTGACCGCTGTGCTTGTTTACCGAGCGCAAAAAGTGATTCCTGCTCCCTAGGTTTGCGCTCTACGGTAAACGTTTCAGGTGATTTTATTTTCTTAGTACCTATATTGACTTCGCTGACTCTTCTCCCGCCTTCAATTGGCCTTAGATTTTCCTACTAGCGTAAAGTCAGCGAAGCGTCGCATGTGCACTTGTGCAGCGCTTGTGTGGAGCGACCCGGACTCAAAGTTTGACACAGTGTACAAACTAACAAAGTAAGGAAAGGCACATTCTTTCATTCACAAAGGTGTTGTGGCTTAGTTTCAATTGAGCGAGCGAATAGCGACGACCCGTCGGCGGCCGGCGGACGAAACGCTGGGCCGACTGACACGATCGGTAGGTCGGCTGGTCGGCGAACCGTGCAGTAGCGCAGCCATTTTCCAGCTCATCTCCTGCTGACGTCACACGAAAACGCCACAGAAAATGGGCGAGCGTAAAGAGAGGAGGACAGCATTTTCGAATTGATTTTTCTACTAAATAAATTCGCGTAAACGCGGCCAGAGTGGTCGAAACAATGCCTACGGACTCCGAACTACCATTTGCGCTAGTAATCCCACAATGTTTACAAATCACTTCAGTGTCCCTTTAAGTTCTGCCACTCCGTGATTTGGCTGGATAACCTCGAATGTGGTGTACGATACCAGGGCGGCCTTCTGCCCTGAGCACACGAAATTACGAGTTATCGAACCGCTGCCCCAGTTTTAGGGTTCCTGGTTTGGCCCTAGCCTGGCCCGAGCACCCTGTTTCGCTTTGCCACTCGGAGAGCAGCAGCAGGGAAGTTGGGCGTTGTTTTGCTGTTACTCCCGACTTATTTCTGCAGCACACCGCCCCTGGCGTTTGTCCCCGGTCTGGTCATGTCGCCCGCAGCCACACCACACGCGACCGGTTCCAGCAGCCACTGGTGCCTACCATCGCTGGCAGCCCAGGCCTCATCCTCGGGCCGTAGCCCGCTTGACGCGGTTCAGCGACGATCGCGATGCGGCCTCCTGAGCAGGCACACCTGGCGCCTCTCCGAGGCACCTGCCACGGGCGCTTCACTGGCAGCACACGAGCACTCAAAAAGCTGCTCTTCTGGGTTGGTCCCTGGCGGGCCCGGCCTGCACACTATCGGGGCCACGACCCCGTGTCGACTGGCTCTTCTTGTGCCCTCACGACCATGGCGGCTGTCTCTGCGGCGGACGCTGGTGGCCTTGCCGGATGAACGACTGGCTTAAGAGGCCCCTCCTGTCTGATGAGACGTCGGCCCGCCTGCTCCCTCTACTTGCGGTTTACAACTTCCGCTCTCGCCTGCTGTTTACATCTGCTGCCCCAACCTGCTGCTCCTGGACTGCCCTACCTCCGGTGACTACAAGGACCCGCTGGACTGAAGGTGTGTCGTGGACTGTGCGTGTGGTGTGGCGCTGCTTCGAACTGTTGTGGACTTTGCGGACCCTTGTTGACCGGGGGCGAGTGTTATTAATTTTGGGGATGTGTTGTACTTTTGCTCGGCAGCTGTTGTCCAAGCGGTGCAGGCTCGGTCTTGAGGAGGGGGGGGATTGGGGGGAGCCTTGTTTCCCTACGCCTCGCCTGCACATGTTTTCGCGAGCTGGGGGCCGCCATTTTGGGCAGCCGGCACGTCACGTCAGTCGTGACCTCTTCGTGACCCCGTGCGCGCGCCTAACCGGATCGCCGCGAACGTGTGCGCGAGGGCGCGGGGGAAGGAGGACCAGTTTGCCACCTTCCTTCGCGCCACCCTCTCCCCGACCTGGGAAGATCTCCTCTCTCCTCCGAGCTGACCTTCGGGACGAACGAGCGCTCCGGCGGGGAGTCGACTGGGCGATTTGGTCGGAGTCGGTTGGCTCGGCTGTGCCTACGCCGAATGACGGTGAACCCAGTTGGCTCCACGGACTCTGCCGAGAGATTCTGCCCTGATCGGTCGCCTTGGGATGCCTCCCCTGCTCCCGCGGCCGTGATGACGGATATCGAGGTCTGAGCCCAGCGGCTTGAGCGAGCGACAGGAGCCACTGTCTCCCCGCGAGCGATAGTCGTGTTGTCTGGTGTATGCCCTGTATCTGCGAGACAATAAAGCCTCAGTTTGGATTGCCGGAGCCTGTCTACCGCATGTGAGTACTCGAACCCGTGCGTGAGTCTTCGGATTCCGCAGGGCTAGTGTACGGCGCGTAGCGTTCTCTAGCAAAGCTAGCCGGGGTCCTCTGCTATCCCGTACGTTAGCCCACAGCAGCTAGGTGGGGGCCTTGCATCCACATCCACGCGCACGACGCCAGCACAGCCGCCATTGGCCCGCGCGGCAAACACGATTGGCGCTCCCCGGGGTCCACGGCAAAATGAGGGAGATCCTGTATTTACTCATTTGCCATCGGATAAATACATAGATGTAACACTCACGCCTGCTCGGTCAGCTCTTCTGTCAAACGAGCAGCGTGGCAACAACGGCCGCGCTAAAAAATCAGCTCCGCGCATAACTGGCCCTAACGCAGGCTCAGTAACGCCGATGACACCCCCAGTCTGCAACACACACTTACACGCTGCACCCCTTCTTTAAACACTTATGGTAGCACAATGCATTACACAATGGAACTGCAAGAGCTTCATATACGAAATTCTTTATAAAAACGAATCAAACATCTTATGTGTTCATGAAACACACTTACAATCGAAACAAACAAACTGTCTGAAGCGCTATTCTGTGTTTATTAAAGATAGGGAATACTGTTCTCACTTCTCATGTGGTGTAGCGATTGGCATACAACATTGTATTCCCTGTCAATATGTTCCTTTGACCACAACCCTCGAAGTGGTTGCTGTACGTGTAATTATCGCCAAGAGGTTAATAACGATAGCTTCAATTAATATTCCCCCGGACTTTCACCTTTGTATTTCAGAATTTGAACTCTTTTTATTCAGACCTGGCCAGCTACCAGCGAATGAATCAGCCAACTGGTGGGCGAATTTAATGTCCACTGTAAACTCTGGTGATCTGAACGCAACGATGGCCGGGGCCGTTTAATTGAAGGATTGTTACTGTCATCTGGTGCCTGAATATTTATTTTAAAAAAACATACTACAGCACAACACACAACCCTTACTGAAACATGGATTTAGCAATTGGTTCATCCATTCTCTTCCCTTCGTTGAAGTGGACCGTGAACTACAACCCTTATGGGAGTGACCACTTCCCTGTCACTCTTATGTGCTTAGATAAACTCTGTGAGAGATCCATATATCATAAAAGGTTTAAAGAAACCTGTGCAGACTGGGTGGCTTTTAAGCAAAGGTCACAGCTCTCCTGCACATTCATAAAAAACTCCCACATCGATGGAGCTTGTAGTATTCTTACCGCCCACATTATCGAGGCTGCCAAGAGTTCAATCCCTCAAACATTCGGTATTCCTCAAAATCCCAGAAGGCCCTGGTGGAAGGTAGAGTGTCGAAATGCACGCAAAGCACAAAACAAGGCCTGGGGTAATCTTCGAAGGTACCCAACGGCACAGAATCGTATTGCTTTCAAGCGTGCCAAGGCAGTTGGAAAACGCATTCGCCGAGAAGCCCAAGGCAACAGATGGAGAGCTTTTGTGGGGACGATTCACTCTTACACTGACGAAGCAAGGTGTGGAACCGAATAACCAAGTTCAAATGACACAAAAGAACCTTACCTCTTGTTAGCACAACTGGTAACACATTAAAAGACCAGGCAAACACACTGGCCAAACACTTTGAACTTATATCAAGTTCTTCACAGTACACAGACAGATTTATGACGCACAAAACATCTGCCGAGCGCAAATATATTAGAGTCATCAAGACATTGTCACCAGACTCTTACAACTGTCCATTTTCCATCCACGAGCTCAAGGTTGCCCTGGCGACGTGTAAGACATCTGTACCAGGTGCAGACCAGATCACGTACACAATGATGCAACACCACCACGCTCACACCCTCGAAACACTCCTTCATGTTTAACAAGATATATAGTGCAGGACATCTTCCACGGGCTTGGAAAGAGGGTATTGTGGTACCAATTTTAAAACAAGAGAAAGATGCCTCTTCTTCTTTTAGATATCGGCCAATAGTACTTACCAGTTGTTTATGTAAACTGTTAGAGCAGATGGTCAGTAGGAGGCTCATCCACGTTTAAGAATACCACGGCATTCTAGATAGCTGCCACGCAGGTTTCCGTACGGGAAGATGTACGACCGACCAGTTTGTATCCTTGGAATCGTACGTTTAAGAAGCTTTCGTCCACAGGCAGCACTGTGTGTCTATTTTCTTCGACTTGGAGAAGGTGTAGGATAGTGCATGGCGCTATGGCATCCTGTGTGAACTCAAAACTTACGGTGTATCTTGAAACATGCTCAACACTATAGAAAGCTACCTATCTGAGCGAACGTTTCGCAGTAAGGGTCGGAGCATCACTTTATAGAACACGCATACAAGAAAAAGGGGTCCCGCAGGGTGAGCGACTGAGTTGTAAACTTTTCATTGTCAAAATGAATCGAAAAATCACTGCCACCCGCAGTTTTATACTCAGTCTATGTTGATGACATTTAAATCAGCTATAAATCTTGTTATCCCTCAATCTGCGAGCTGCAGTTACATCTGGGTGCTAATCAACTCGAAAAGGGGGCCCATGAAAATGGTTTCAAGATTAATTCTGAACAGAGCACATGTATTATGTCTTCCCGGCAGCGTGAAGTCCGGCCTGAGCCTGAATCCCGAATAATTAATGTAGTGATTCCCATCAAAAATGAACACAAGTTGCCGGGTATTCTACTGGACGAAAGGCTCACAATTATCCCCACATTAAACAACTCAGAATTAAATACACTAAAACTATGAACTTTATTAAAACACTATCCAACTAATCATATGGTGAAGATAAGGCATGCCGGCTCCGTATTTTCAATAGTTTAGGATGATCGCGCATAGACTACGGCAGTGTGGTGAATGGTTCTGCTTCAAAAACAGCTTTAAAAATGCTTGACCCAGTGTTGCATTTAGGGCGCCGCCTCTCGTCTGGGGCTTTCCGAACAAGCCGTATAGAAAGCCCTATGTTGAAACCGATCAGTGGCGCTTAGAGCACCAGCGCACATATATAGCGATTTTGTACTTTGTGAGAGCGACGTAGATGAGGATTCATCCATTCAATGCTATTATTCAAAACACATCATCTGAAAGGTTGTTTTTGAGCCGTCCGTCACTCTCTCTGCCTTTTTCTTTCCGAGTGAGAGCAGAGGCAGAGGACCTTGGTGTCAGCCTGACTGACACCTACAAAACAAACATCACCGAGTTTATTGCACCTTGGAATCTGATTGATGATTTGATTGTAGTGTTTAACGCGCCGACGCAACGCATGCAATGAGGCGCGCCGTAGTGGAGGGCTCCGGATTAATTTTGACCACCTGGGGATCTTTATCGTGCGCCGAAATCTCGTACACACGGGCGTTTTTGCTTTTCGCCTCCATCAGAAAAGCGGCCGCCGCGGCCGGGAATCGAACCCGCGACCTCGTGCTCAGCAGCGCAACGCTTTAGCCACTGAGCCACCACGGCGGGTGCACCTTGGAATCTGCTCCGTCTCATCTGCGACATGTCTTTCAAAGAAAATGACAAGAGACACGCCCCCAAGGAACTCATTTTGCAACACTTTCTACAAACACAATACGAGTACCCATACATTGATTTTTATATGGATGCCTCAAAGTCTTCCACTGCAGTGGCATGTGCGGCACATGGTCCCCACTTTTCCATCACAAGAACGCTGAACAGGAACACAAGTATATTTACGGCAGACACCCCATTATATTCACAGACCCTTTATGCGTTGTAACAGCGTTACGCTCAGGCAAAAAAAAGTAGTAATGCGATATTGAACAAGGTCATTAAAGAAATCATGTAAGCGTATGTTTTAAAAGAGACCATAATAGTATGCTGGTTAAATCGACACTACGAAATTCATGGCAATGAACTCGCTGACCAGACCGTAGCTGCAGCAGCACTCCGCTGTGAAATAGATGTTCGTCAGGTGTCCTATTTTGGCATAAAACCACTCATTGGTAAGGCACTACGAAAACGCTGGCATAAACACTGGGACACACAGACAGAAAACAAACTCCACACTATAAAACCCCAACGGGCAGCTACTACACAGAAAAACATCACAGAACAACCGAAGTGTACATGTGCAGTGTACGTATAGATTATACATATGCCACTCCTTCCCATCTTCTAAATGGAGCCCCACCGCCACAATGCAACAGTTGTGGACATCGTCTGTCAGTAATGCATGCTCTCGTCGAATGTCCGCACTGCCACAGTGCGAGAAAGACGCATTTCCGGGAACTGTACACTCACATGATTGTACTTCATCCATCATTGTTTTAGGCGATCAACCCTTCATTCCAAGTAAACACCTCTTTGCTCAGCTTGGAGACATTGGATTTTTAAAAGGAATCTCACAACACACATGATAAGAAAGCCCCTCATAGAGGGTAGCTTTGATTGAATATTCATTCTGTACGCTAACCTTATAATTATTTGGCTGACTACAAAGTTCTTGTTTTAAATTAGGGGCTCTATAGACGGTATTCGTTGAAACGTTTAGCGTTCAATTTCTTCGCTTAGCAACACTGGAAACGGCCACAGACATGGCCGATGCGCCACAGTCACGGCGCAGCCCGGGCCACTGCAGCCGCACGCCGAAGAAAAAAAAGACACCGGCGTGCGTCACCTGCTCCGTTCCAATCCGATTCTAAACTGTGACGCCAACAGAGATGTCATTCATCGCACTCACAGTGAACTCGACGCAATACTTTGTGTTCGGCAAACAGTTCGTAACGCGAAACACAGTCATGTGTTTCACAGTCGTGCTTAGCACGGACAAGTGCCGCCATCTCTCGGAGCCCGACGTAACGAGTGATGGCGCACCCACGGCCGGGCTTGGGCGCACCGTGGCCTTCGCGATCAGGGCGCACTCACACGGTTGCATGGAGGAGAAGAGGGGTGCGTGATCTTCGGGCCGTGCGCGCAACGTCGCCTAGCAACCGACGCTTGGCCACAGATATGGCGGCGCACACTTGGTTGCCTGCATACATTCCACGCCACTGAATACCGAGGATACACCGCACAGTAACCGACCACATTAGTATTTTACTTAAAATACTACATCATAAACGACCCAACCATTGCGTTGGCGCCCTTTGGCCTTCGTTGCCATGGCACCAGAAAACAAACATCATCATCATCATTAACCGCGTGGTACTTTTTTGGCACGCCAGGGCCACTCCCCCTCTAATGAAGAACCCACCGTGACATAGTCCAAAATAGCAAAAAAAATATCAGAGAATTAATGAAATGCCTTTTGCAATTCAAGCTGGAGCATTGCGGCGGCATCTTTGTTATTGTATAATGGGTATTGTTTGTCTACATCCAATTCTACACTGTCACTGAGTATTTGATGCCCCCTTCCACCTTATGTAATGCCCTAGGTCCTTTAAGGGGGCAATAAATGAAATCTCCAGTGGCGTCACAACACTCAAGTACACACATCGCGGTATGTAAATTCGTGATGATAGTGCGACCTTTGATGCCGAACATCAGATGCGTTCCGACAAGGAGTGTCCGCAATCGCTGAAAATCTCAATGTACGCAGACGATATATGCATTTGGCCACAACCGGCATGTGATTCGAGCGAGACTAATGCGCGCTATTAAAGGGGCCCTGAAAGGCACTTTGAGCACCCTAAACGAACTAGCGCAATCGTTAGATTGGGTCGTCAACGTCAGCTGTGCCAAGTATTAGTCGTTTACGTGCAGCAGAAAGCTCACACTTTTGTTGCAAAGTTTGTCGCCCTTTTCTCACCCTTCCCTGCGTGTTTTTGGACGCCGCCATCTTCACATGTCTACGTCGTCGATTCCCAGATGTTCGTCATGAGGTAGAAATCCTGCTATTGGGCGGCTTTTGCACGCACTTCCGGCAAAGAGATCTGTCGTCTGCTCAGCGTCGGCTCACTGACTGATCTGCCAGCGGAGTGACGGAGTGCTTTGACATTTTACGACAAACGGAACAAGTGTTAGCAAACGCTTAACCGTTTGTATTGAACGCAACACGGCCATAACACGACATGGATATTATCTTACTTGAGTACGTACCATACAAAAAAGCCCCGTGGCACTTCTTTCGTGCAATCGCAGAGAACGCCCTGAGCCGAATGCCCGGGTTTGACGCAAACGTTTTATTCCACTTCAAAACAATCCAGAGATGCGTTTCGAACGAACACAACGTTACAGCATGCGTTGCAAGTCTGAACCGCGATTGAGAGACGATGGGTTGCCTCCTCCTGCCCGCCGTAAATTCGGCACTCACCTCGCGCCCGGTTTGCGGGGACGAACAGCAAGTCACTTAACTCTGGCGCGCAAGCCGAGAAGGCTTTAGCCAGGCACACTGCACATACCCCATGCGAGGTTGAGTCGTACGTCGCTCGAGAAAGATAATCCAGAGCATGGGATGCACTATCCACCCGCAGAAGTACAACGTCGCATTTCATTGCAAACGAACGCGTCCACAACACACAGGAGGCGATGCACACACACACACAGCTTCGGTCGCTGCATTGGCTCAACTGCAAGCGTCGTTCGGACAGTCACCGATGTTACGACGATACAGAGCTGCGTGAGGGCGACGTGCTAACCACTTCACGTATTTAAAAACACAGCGGCAAAGAACTTGGTTCATCGGAAGCAAAAAATCTTCCCTGCATTTTAGTGCCTGGAATCTGGAATATACTGGCTAGTGTGCCGAGGGCGGGCTCCAGGCTGCCGTCGGGAGCGATGTACGGCGCCGTACACCGCGAAAGGGCAAGGCTAGGCTGCACACATGCGGCCAGGTCTTTCGTTCGCTTTTCCAGCCTTGAGGGGAGTGCGGCGATCCATGTCCATGGTGTCAACAAAGATGAAAAAGCCGAAAGAGCTTGCCCGTAGCAGACGGCAGTCTGAAGAGCTCAATAGCGGAAGTACGTCACCGCTGAGGAGCGCAGCATCATGGGAGGGAAGGCTCGCTCGCCGTCAACAGCGAGAGGAGGAAAAAATGCGGCGCGGCGATAATGTGCGGTTTTGATTTACGATTTCTCGGCTAATACTCATCGCTTTAACAAAATTCTTGCAGGAGGAGATTGCTAATACATTGCTTTATTTGGTTACATGTAAATCCATGCATCGGCGGAAGGTATTTCAGGACCCCTTTAACTAGGTTGCGAAGTTTCTCGCGATACGCGGCCTTGAGATGTCACCCGCCAAGTGCTCCGCAATGGCCTTCACTAAACGGGATGTATCTAAGTACCATTTAATGGCCGCTGGCGTACCAATACCATATGTCGATCACCACAAAATCCTTGGTGTCACTCTTGACCGTCATCTGACATAGACACCACACGTTTGCAGCTTAAAAGAGAAGCTCACATCATTTGCGCACATTATTTGCTCTCCAACAGCGCTGGAGGATGCAGGGTCAGCTCTCTTTTAAGGCTACATGACGCTCTCTGTGAAGGCGTCCTCCGCTACAGCCTCCCAGCACTGACCCCACTCTCCCAAGGGAACTGTAGAGGGCTAGAAGGCCTACAGGCCAAAATATTACGAATCTGTCTTGGGCTTCCGAAGACCACATCCACTGTGGGAACAATGACAGAAAGTAGACGTCTTCCGTTTCCTACTCTGCAGGCACTGCAGCTATGTCGTTCGCAACTGCGCAATATAACTAGACAGCGTGGGCATCCACTAGCAGCGGTCTGTGTGTCCAGGGCGCAGGAGATCCTACCTTCACATTTCCAGGACCCAGCCCTTTTCTCCACCCACCGTGGATGTTCCCTCCCATGAACATCACAACCACTGTCCCTGGCTTCAAGCAAAAAGCACCCATGCCAGCCCCAGATTTGATTTTTTGCTTTGGAGCTCAATAATACTTACTATAGAGCCCATACTTATGTGTACACGGACGGATCAGTAACGGGTACCTCTTCGGCAATTGGAATTGGGATTCCCTCGTCACGAAGCACCATTTCCGTCCCACTTAGCCACAAGACATCAACGATGGCTACCGAGCTCGCTGGGCTGCGGGCTGCTTTTCACTACATCTGCAAGCAACCACCCTCTAAATGGGCTTTTTTCACTGATTCCCGGTCCGCTCTGCTATACTTAAGATCACTACTGAAAGATGAGATGACATGAGAGATACATCATCTGCACCTCCAAGCAACACAACAGCGGAATAGCATCCAACAGCAATGGCTTCCTGCTCACTGCGGAGTCGCCGGAAATGTTGCAGCTGATACTGCAGCCTCATCAGCCCACAACCTGTCTGTTCCACAGCTGCCCGTTCCTTTCACAAGAAAGGATGCGGCAATCCTCGCACATTCGATTGCCTGGAGAACACAGCGGTGCATTTGGACCGACAAGAAACATCAGTACACGCCTCTGCATATCATTGACCCTAAATTCAGCTTCAAAATGCCTCCTGGGCTCAGCAAGCGGGAGGAAGCGGTATTGCACCGCCTTCGTCTCAACGTGGCGTACACACGGCATTTCCTCTATAAAATTCAGCAGGACTCTTCACTACTCTGTCCAACTTGCCATGTAACAGAAGACATCAAATATATCATCTGTACCTGTACAAATTTCACAGTGCCAAGGCAGACTCTCCTAACATCTTTGTGTATGCCACACCACGCAGGCCTTGACCTAAGGGCAGTTTTGGGCCCTTGGTCGGACCCACGCCAGGCCGTACGGGCTACCATAGCTCTGTTGTTGTTCTTGCGTAGTACTGGCTTGGAACGAGTGCTGTGACCAACTTAACTTCCAAACTCTGCGTCTGTGCTTTCCAAACTCTGTAAATGCGGTTGAACACTCGTGTGCAACACCTCGTTTTCTATTATTTATTTATTTATGTATTTGTTTATTTATTTACTTGTCTGTTTATTTGTTTATTTATTTATTTATTTATTTATTTATTTATTTATTTATTTTAGTTCACAAACCCTCATGATTTCGTTCATTCATATGGCGTAGCATGCTAAGCGATATAGCTTGGCTAACCTCGCTTTTACCATTAAATACATTCTCTCTCTCTCTCCCTTCAAACATTTCGCTATTACCTTAATGAAGACATTATAGTGTACGTTTGTCAACGCAATTGGTCGGTACGGCGTGACAGACTAATTTTTCAATTTCCTGTATTTTTGGTGTCACAACCGTGCGCGACGCTGTATATGACGGTGGACTGGTTTTAAATGCAGAGCATTTCTTAGCCTCGCCTGTTCCTGCGTCGGACGGTGTCACAGGTTCCCGTCCGGAGCAGGTGCGCCTCTCCTTCCCTCCTCTCTCTCAACAGCAGCTGGCGCGCGCATGCGTCGTAGTCAGCCCGTTCGCTCCGTCGCGGTCTCGGCGTAACAGGTGCGTGATAGCAGCGCGGTGGGGCGTGGAAGGGTGCGCGCTGCTTGCGCATGCGCGCTCTCCCCCCCGTACTGCTCTTCCTCTACTGCGCGCTCTGCAAATATAGCGGCTAGCGGTCGCTCGTGTTTCAGTCACTGCGTTGCTCCTTCCTTCCTTGGTTGACGCTCGTGCCCACGTTTACTCGTGTCTGCTACTCCAGCATCACGGAAGAAGCGATGGAAGCAACACTGCCTTCAATCAGTACTGAGGCCCCAATGCTCTGCATTTACTCGTGTTCCCCTCGCGGGAAGGCGCGGGATTTTTTTTGGCGGAATGCGTCATTGAATATTGCGTCAGAACTGGTTATACCAACCCTTTTGAAAACTTGCAGAAGGCCGCGCTTAGCCCGTCAGAACCGGGCGACTTCCCTGGATGTAAATGATCTATACCAGACTTTACTTCTTTTAGAGTTACGGGTTGTTCTATGCTGTTTTTCATTTCGTCTTCAACACTTGGCAAGCCCCTAAGGTACTCTATTCGAAAGGTTTCTAGATTACACGACCGAGAAAAAAGAGGAGTTGATAATATTGTTACGGTATAAGAGGGTTTATTTCCTAGACAGGACGGAGAAGCTTCACAGGAACAGCCGGAGCTCCACAAGCACACCGCTGAGGTTCCTTCCTCTTCTTTTTCTCGCCCAGGCATGGCCCATCCGTCATGTGCATGTCCAAGCATGTGAAGCGTTACAATTCCAGTGAGCCAACACAAAGCGTGGTGGTCAGTGACCGCAGTAAATTGGCGTCCGTATATGTAGGAGCGAAACTTCTGCACAACAAAAATAACTCCCAAACACACTTGCTCTGTTACAGTATAATTTCGCCCGGCTTTGCTCATGCATGGGCTAGCATAAGCAATAACATGCTCGGCACGATTATGCCTTTCAACAAGCACCGCACCAACACCAATTCCACTCGCGTCATCGTGTATCTCAGAGGGCGCAGAAGGATCGAAGTGGCGCAGAATAGGGCCTTATGTCAGAAAAAATTTCAGCTGAGAAAACGACGCCTTACAGTATCGTGTCCCAAGGAATGGGACGTTGCCGTGCAAAAGTTGTGTAAGTGGCCATTCCAACTCCGCGAACCCAGGAACGAAGCGACGAAATGTAGGACAGTTGCAAGTTGGGTGAGTTGGTACGTGTTCATACTTAATCACATCGCGAAGGACGGGACAGACAGAAAGATTAACCACTGGACAGGCGCTGACTCTCAACTAAATTTATTGAAAACCCGCAACAAACATTTATACTGAAGGCAAACAACGCCGCACGTGTCAAAGAGCATACAAAAACCAAAGAAAACCAGATTAAAGTGCAAACGGGAACATGGCTTATTTGTCGTTATCCATCCTCTTTATCAGTAAGCACTACTGAAGGGTGGCTCACACACTTATCGCCCCTCATGCTAATGTGATAGGTTTCAACTATCTCACGGTGTAGCTGCTTCGGGTGCTTGGTAAGAATATCAGTTTCGTGAAACACCGGCTCGCAGCCGCACGTGTGGCAGTGTGAGGGCAGAGGCGGTCGCGGACGTTTGTTAAAGGAGAGCGCATGCTCTCGCAATCTAACATTAGCACACCTACCCGTCTGCCCTATGTATGATGCGCCGCACCTGAGAGGGACTCGGTACACGACACTGGTTCGGCAGTCCACATACCTGTGCTCATGGTTTGTGCCACACCCTGATTTTGGGGCCCTTTAGCACAAACCATGAGCACAGGTATGTGGACTGCCAAACCAGTGTCGTGTACCGAGTCCCTCTCAGGTGCGCCGCATCATACATAGGGCAGACGGGTAGGTGTGCCATTGTTAGATTGCGAGAGCATGCGCTCTCCTTTAACAAACGTCCGCGACCGCCTTTGCCCTCACACTGCCACACGTGCGGCTGCGACCCGGTGTTTCACGAAACTGATATTCTTACCAAGCACCCGAAGCAGCTACACCGTGAGATAGTTGAAGCCTATCACATTAGCAAGAGGGGCGATAAGTGTGTGAGCCACCCTGCAGTAGTGCTTACTGATAAAGAGGTCCAGTTCGTGGATAACGACAAATAAGCCAGGTTCCCGTTTCCACTTTTATCTGGTTTTCTTTGATTTTTGTATGCTCTTTGACACGTGCGGCATTGTTTGCCTTCAGTATAATTGTTTGTTGCGGGTTTTCAATAAATTTAGTAGAGAGTCAGCGCCTGTCCAGTGGTTAATCTTTCTGTCTGTCCCGTCCTTCGCGCTATGATTAAGTATAAGCGACAAAAGTATGAGCACAGCCTCAGGAAGCTGCGGAGCTCGCGCACTGATTGTGGTTGTTTGGAGTTGCCGACAGCCTCGATCTTGTGAGGATCAGGTCGGACGCGATACTTGTCAACATGTGGCCAAGAACCAGCGCTTGGCGCTCGCCAAAGCGGCACTTCTTCGAATTCAGCACGAGGTCGGCACTCTGCAGGCAATTTAGCACGGTATCCACGCGGCAGTTATGCTCATCGAACGTTCGCCCGAAAATTACCACATCATCAAGGTCACAAAAACAAATTTCCCACCTCAATCCGCGCAGAACAGTTTCCGTGAACATTTCGAAGGTTACCGGAGCGTTGCATAATCCCAACTGCAAAACGTTAAATTCAAAACGACCGTCAGGAGTGACGAAGGCCGTTTTTTCCTTGTGCGCAGGTTCAATCGGGGTTTGCCAATACCCGGATCGTGGGTCCATGGACGAGAACTAGGACGCTGAGTGCAGACAGTCAATTACGTCGTCTATTCGAGAAGCGGGTGTACGTCTTTCTTCGTAATGGAATTAAGGCGCCGACAATGTACGCAAAATCGCCATTAACCGTCTTTTAGATGCGACGCTGAGAGGAGCATCTCTTGCCGGTGGCCCTCTCCTTCCTGCGTCGTGGTCGTCCGCGTCCGCACAGCTGCGTCTCTCCTCCGCTCACCCCCTCTCCTCTCGCCGTGATAGCGCGCCCTCTCCCCTAACATCTGTAGCGCGCGGAGTATGGTGTGGTATCTCACTCCGCCGGTGGGCGGCGCTGTGCGCATATCCAGTGCCTTCTCTCTGCGCGGTCTCCTCTCCTTAGGGCGCGCTGCGCATACAAGCGGAGGGCCGCGCTCCAGACGGTCTCGCAGTCGACGGTAGTCCGCGCTACGAATGCTCTCTCTCTCTCTCTCGCATTACCCAACGATTGCTCACGCAATTCGAGTAATCAACCCAACGGAAACGCACAATGGAACCACCTTCAGCGTCGCATCACACCAGGGTTCCCGCGAGGGGAGGTGGGCGTAATTTTTTTTCGTTTCAAGAATTACCGGTGCAGCCCGCGGACTAGGTGACTCCTGTATAACACCCTTTTACAGCATTTCTTTGACCTGATCCGCGATAACCTTACGCTCATATGGGGCGACTCAGTACGCCTTTTGTCGAATGGGACGTGACGAGCCAGTTTTTATTGTGTGTGTGAGAGAGAGAGAAAACGTTTATCGTGTGACACGCACGTGAAGACGGAATTCGGATGTTGGTGGCATTTTGGGCAAAGTCAAATAAAGACGCATGTCGGGATACAACGGTCACCAGAGTAGCACGCTCAGCTGAGGGGAGTGATTTGTCACTCATGCCCAGAAATTTAGAATCAGGCGCGCGGCTAGTGGTAACCTAAGGCTCACTTTCACACACCACAGTGACATACGCATTCGTGTAAACCTCAAAACGAGCACGTTTCATGCCTTTAGGAAGAACTACGCTCTGAGCGGACCAGTTCAACGCCCACAATGAACTGCGACCATTGTTGATGCGAATAAAACACCGTGGCAACAAACTGTCTTTATTCGCACAGTTCCCGGCAAGTGGCTCCACAAAGGCATCCATGGAGGTGTCAGGGACGTCAGCAGCCATCCAGTGACGGGCGACGGTGTGTGGGCCGGTAGAACCATGTCGTCATAATCAATCAGAATTTCCTGAGCAGGAGAAGCTTCGTCAAACGAGGGAAAGAGAAGACTGCTCACTGAAAGTTCACCGGCGCCACAGTCAACGGTTGCACAACAATCCCGTACAAGTCCATCCCGAGAATGACGTCGCGTGTAGAACTGGGACGCGCCGCGAATTCCACTGTAAACGTTTTTTCAGCCACATAGACGTTCACACTGCAAGCACTCCTAGGTCGGAGCCATTCGCCACCAACTCCCCGGAATGAAAGAGGCCGATCCCAGCTGAACGTTACTTTACGACCAAGACCAAGAAACGGTGGCTCCAGTGTCCACTAAAGCCATTGTTGTAACACCATCCATAAAAACTTGAACATTGTTTTTTTTTCATAGAAACAGGCAGAGGTTTATCGATTATAGACTCTCCAGCGACTTCACCCCCAACAGCCGCAGCGGTTAGTTTCCCGGGGGTGGTGGTGACATCGGGCGGTGGCGACGTGATGGCGACCACCTCTGGCGCATTGTGGGTGGTGTCAGGCTGCGATACGATGAAGGAGAACCACTTCGTTGTCCACTTTCTCCGGAGGGGGTCGGAAGAACTCCCAGAGGCCAAGATGAGTCAAACCTGTAAGATGTGCGTTGAGGATACGTGTCCGGGGCTCTGTAAATTGGCGGCTGGCGTCGACGACGGTAGAATAGCTGGATGTGCCCCATCACGCCACATCGGTAGCAAACAGGCGGCAGACGCCCCGTATCTGGCCGTCCAAAAGACGCATTTCGCATATCTGGTTGGTAGGCACGCTGACCAAACTCGTAGTTTTCTGTGTTTGGGTGCTGCATCTATAGATTGGGGTCGTAATAGTCGGCATCATGGTTACGAGGAAAGCCTCTGGCCGCCAAAAATCTGGATCCCTGTTGTAAGCTCCATTAGGATTTCCCGGGGCTCGGTGTGACTCAATGCTTGCAGCGTTGATGGACGAATACATGCATTCATCGTGGACCCAAGGACATTGGCACGCAGCCTCTTTCGTCAGACAGCCTTCAGGGAAACTTGCTTCCTTGTTGTGTGTCACGTCTTCATGTAGGCGCAACTCTTAACGGACTATTCGCCGTACGATAGCCGCGAGATCAACGGTAGTCGGGCTGTCAATGCTTGCGACAGTAGTTACGTTCGATGTGCGCCCAAACTTGGGAGTTATGCGGCGTTTTTTTAGCGCTTCAAACATGCGGCAATGGCGAAGGACATCCGACACAGTGTCCAAATCTTCCTTGCTAATGAGGAATGTGTAGACATCTTCAGCAATTCCCTTCAGTAGATGGCCCACCTTGTCATCTTCAGGCATTTCGGCATTCACCGCTCTACACAGCTTCAGGATTTCCTCAATGTACGTGGCGCAGCTTTCCCCTGGACTTAGACTCGCTGCAGTAGAGTATGCTCCGCCCACTTCTTCTTGGCTAGAGCGTCACCGAAGCTTTCCTTCATTTCCTCTACTAACCGATCCCACGTCGTAAACTTCGCTTCATGGTTATCTAACCACACCAAGGCAGTCTTCTTTAAGGAAAATACGACGTTTGCAAGCTTCTCTGCCGCATTCCAAAGGTTGTACTTGCTCCCTCGTTCGTAATAGGTGAGCCATTCATCGACGTCTTCTGCTTTTCCTTAAAACTTCCGCGGTTCCCGTTGCACCTGCCAGCCGCTGGGCGGTGTCGCCGAAGGGTTGCCTTGAGCCGGGGGTGTCATGACTTCTCGGACGTGCGAGATGCTGGTTACGCGACGGCTTCGACGAAGATCCAGTGACGCCGTTGTCCACTGGTAATACCCCGCCACTCCACCAAGACTGTTACGGTAAAAGAGGGTTTATTTCCTGGATAGGACGGAGAAGCTTCACAGGGACAGCCGGAGCTCCACAAGACACGGCTGAGGATCCTTGCATTTTTTTCTCTCGCCCAGGGATTTCCCATTCGTCCTGTGCATGCCCAAGCATGTGAAGCGTTACAAAATTCAAAGAAAAATTGGTCAATGCCCTCTTTTAAGTGCGAAGCACTTCTTAGTCGGACCTACGCCTTCCACCGCCGTCCGTCGCCCGCAGGTGTTATCGCGCCCTCCTCTCCTTAGCAACGGCGCGGTAGCGTAGGGAAGGCGTCCATAGCAACGGCGCAGTGACGTCACTACACCATGTGATGGCGCGCGCTCTCGCCGTGACGTCACGCGCTCGCGCCTCCCTCCCCTTCCGCGCGCCGTGACGTCACGCGCTCGCGCCTCCTCTCCCCTCGCTCGGCTGCCGTTGCGCGCGTTCGCTGCCCTCTCCCCTTCGCTCGTCGCGCTCGCCCGCGCCTCCTCTCTCTCAGCCACCTGGCTCGGCGCGGCACACTCCCCTATATATGCAGCAATAAACGGCCAGACCTCCGTGGGTCGGCGCGCGCGTGCTCTCTCGCTACAGTCTCCTCGCTCGGCTCGGCTCTGCAGTTAGTCGCGCCAGGCCTCTCAAGCTTGGACGTTCCCTGTCTTCCCTATAGGCGGCGTAAAAATCGACGCCCCACGTGACCAACCTAAAGCGCTGTTTTCGACCATCAAGCCCACCAGACGGCGCAGGCAAAATGTTACTTTTGGTATAGAATACAAAACATTCATTCCGTGACTCAAAGAGCCCACACAGTTCGCTTACAATGTGTTATTTAAAAATACTATTAACAAGTTCCGCATCAAACATCCGTTGAGCAAAAATGTACGCAACTTTTTACGAACAGCCGACTGGTGCACCACCTCGTTTCTGAATTCGCAACCACAAAGCCGCCAATTCAAATTGAAACCGCTGCAACGGCCGACCGTTTCAATGTGCGCGGAGCACCGGTTTCGTGACTGTTATTGCTGTTATGTGCTTTTGCGTCCATCAGTTGTTGAGAGGACTGGCAAAACACGGGAATTGAGTGCTTGTGGAATGACAAATGTGGGAAATTCCGCATCGGAAGGCAGCTGTCGAGGCCAGAATATTTGATTCTTCCAACAGAAGGTGAGTGTTATGCACTCCGCTAGAAAGACGGTGCAAAGGAAACCGTTGTCGCCGTCAATACCTCATTTGTGCCCTTCGTTCGAAATCTTAGCGCAAGTGAACGAGTTGTTATGGCAAAAAAAAAAATGTTGTCACGAAAGCGACGTACAATTGCAGCGATCGAAATGATATGATGTCCTGGCCTCTGTAGACTTGCGGATGTCAATAAACGATTTGTTCTCACTTGCTGCTCACTGTGGTCTGTGCCAGTCGAGGCCATCTGGTCACCTGGCGTAACATCACTTCACTAGCGCGGCGCAAGTAAACACGGGACCAGCGTGCCAGCCAGGAGCCAGCAGGAGCAGCCACGGCCGGACTCGACGCCCCTTTCGCGCGCGGGAGGAGGAGAGTCGAGTCCGGCCGTGGAGCAGCGAGCCGGCGGCCGCCGTGCGAGGGCAGCCATGTTATTAAGGAGCTCAAGCGGCCTGTGCAAAAAGCATCCGCCATGTTTACAAAGCCGTGTTTACAGCGCCATCAAGCGGGCGTACTGGGTAGTTCACGACGCCGCCACTACGCTTTTTCTGGCACTACAGGCAAAGCTAGACCTTTGCTTCTCTAAAATCCTCCCTGTTCTGTGGTCGCGCGCGCGTCTTCGTCGAGAGCGGTCGTCTAGTTCTGCAGTCTCGATGGCTGCCGATCCCGAAATGAAGGCTCGCGATGCCGAACGCAAGCGGGCGAAGCGAGCTGCGGCGTGCAAAATGCCACCAAACTTCAACAAATTCCCCCTCATAGCATCACCCCGTGCTTCGCACTTCCTCATACTCCCCTTCGGGGAAATGCGGGGGAATTTTTTTTAGCTCGACGTGCGTCTTTTTCATTCAATTTTATCTATCATGTTTCGTCGAGCACGCGCCCTGTCGATTCCAAGCGCCCTTATGGTGGGCGTCTCCCCCATCGTTAGTCGCTCGGCTCTCGCACGAACGAATGCTCCGCGATAGCGTTCTTCGTCATTAACTCAAGCTGCTGCTTCAGTTTGCGTAGGTCATCTTTAAACAAACCAGGCGTTTTCCCTTCCTGCACAGTTTTTCTTTGTAATTTGTGGCGTAGCGCTCCTTTTAGTTTTTGTTCGTTCCTTATCCTGCTTGACTTTTAAATGGCTTTATATTTAACTATATTTTTAAATAAATCCCATTTTTCTCGAATTTCATCGTCCTAGTTTTTTATTACTTGAATTTTTTTCTTTAACTTTATCAGTTAAGATTTCGTCCGTTAGATGTTTAGCTTTTAATTTCCCGAGGTGCCACGAGAAGTAAGTTTGTTGCTTTCTGGGCACAACGGTAGATTTAGCCGGGCCGCCATCTGAAAATGACACTGGCTGCACTCCAAAACTGGCATTTGAAAATTAAATCAAGCGACGCATAAAGACTGAACTAGCGCGTGACTTCTTCCCTCGTAATTGGGTAAAGCGCATGTCACGACCACTCTCTAGGCATTCTGTCACATCTACTAAACCAAAATCATTGATAAGCTCGGCTACCATGGTGCTTGTGTTCGTGTGAGTACTACTACTTGTTTTATCCTGCGGGGATAACAGTCAGTTGAAGTCTCCCGTCACCATTACTTGCCTGTCGTCAGTTAGGTATTCAAGGATAGTACAAAAGAAATTTTGTCTATCCTCTCTCGCATTCGGCGCATACAAGCAGGGGGCACGCCATGCAACGTTGGTATACGCTAAATCCCACACCACGAAAAGACCAAAAACACTGGAGCAGACACTTTCTACACTTAGACCTGAATGCTTTTTCACAAGAAACACGCAGCCTGCGGAGTTTCCTGCAGCATGCCTGACACACGCAAAATACCTAGCTGTGACGCGCTGCACCATGCCCACGATCTCGCCCTCCCCTGGCGAAATCTGGGCGATGGTCGAGTGGTAAATTACTCGTCTCGTAAGCGGGAGCTACCAGGTTCGAATCCTGGGCCACCAGATACCCACTGGTTTGTTTAAATGGTACAGGCGGCCCCGTAACGTAGCTTGTCTTGACGGTGGAACAAACGCTTGCAGCTTGACCACAAGCAGCTGTGGGAGGTGACGTGGGAGGTCCCTAGAATCCCTTCGCGCTGGGTCAGGAACCGCTGGGCACCCTCCAGTCAAAAAGGTAGAAGCGCCCCTTTGTACTGCCTGGGCAGAGGATAGGGGGCCTAGACCCGCTCTACCACTGCGGCGTACGTGGGAGGCTGCTGCTCCGCGAATCTGCTGGCCACCCACAAATTTGAGAACAGGCGTCTACCTTGCGGGGTTCCTGGAAACCGTAATGCCACGCCGGAGCGTATCATTGGTTACAAGAAAGTTGTAGGTACTTCAGTACCGCTGGGCACCAACTAGTATAAAAAGTTGGTACAAGAAGCCCCTGAACAGGGGATCCAGTGCTTGCGAAGTTACCCGACTTCGTCGGGAAATGCCCCAGTGGAAGGGGTCGTAACTTTTAAGCAGCACCGATGGCTCAGAGGTACAGCACGTGCCTCGTATGCGGGAGGTACCGGGTTCGAATCCTGGCACCACCAGGCACCCACCGCTTTCTTTAGTGGGTACAGGCGTCCCTGGTCGAGTGCAGACTGTTGAAAGGGGAATCCACGCCTGAAAAGCTGCCTTTACCGCGGCGAGGTGCCCGTGACCCTTGCCCATCTGGCGGAGCACCCGGCCATCATGCCGCGTTGCGCCATTGCCGGGGATGAAAGAGACTGTCGGCATGTCCTGCCACAGGTGGTTCCGAGTTGAGCGCCCACAGTGGCTGTGGAAGGCACCATGTGCATTCGTCTGCCTTAGCGGTGCCGGGTACCTACTGGTAGAATAGGTACAGTCGCGTGCGATTTGAAGGTAATCGCGCGATCTTCAACCGATGAAGACGATAACGCCTCCGCGCGGCATTTCTCGTTGCGCCTGGGACCTAGTTTATGCATTCTCCTCTCCCTCGGTCACTGTTCCTTCAAGCAGTCATCACTCCCGCGGCTAGTAAACAGCCCTTTTCGCGTTGTGGTGATTTTGTGTTGTTGTAATGACATCTGGACTTTCTTCTTGGTTATCGTGAGCAGCCAAAGCACCCATTGTTATAAGTGTCCGGTATTGGCTGACAATGTGTTTGCGCGCACTTTTTCGAGAACTGCTGTAAGATTCATGTGGGGTGCCGTCGCTGCGTGCACGATAACAAAAGAGGAAGGGGTTACTCGTTTTGCCGCGGGAGTGATGGCCGCTTGAATTACAGCGACCGAGGGAGAGAAGAATGCTTAAACAAGGAACCAGGCGAAGTAAAACAAGCCGCGCGGGGCGTTATCGTCGTGGTCGGTCGACGCTGGCGCGAATAACTTCAAATCGCACGGGACTGTACGAGCGACTCCCCACCCTTGCGCTCGGCCCTTGTGTGGGACTACAACACTTGGGAAGTTCACCCGGCTTGCACGGGAAATCGCCCCTTCGGAAAGGGGCGGCTACAAAAACGCTGGAACTCTTTTTGCAATACCAAAACATCCACGTCCCGCTCCGCAAGTACGCAGTACACCTGATTTTGCTTCTGTTTAGCTGAGAGTCCTCGAACGTGTAGCGTGGCAAAGGCCGATGAACCGTCAGAAGGCATTTAAAAAACGAGGGGTGGAAGCCGGAAGCATGGCGCTTACCATTCTCTTCGCGCCGTCGCTAGATATGTTTGTCAGCTGTTGGTCCCCGTGGATCCACCGGCGCCTTATCAGGCGGCTTGTGGTCGTCCTGAACTTTCGGCCGCAGTCATGAGGACGGCCGCCGCACTACCGCCACATTTTCTGGTGGCTCTCTGGTGTCGCCACCCTCCGCCCTCTCTTTGTTGCCAGCCTCGTCGTGAGACCGCTTAGTGGTCACGTTGACGTTGCTGGCGGAAGAGTCGCCGGTCACTTCCATTTCGTATTCCTCTGCCTCCTTCGGTGAGAAGTCCGCTGAGGGCCGTCACCACCACCCTTCGCCTGTTCGACAGTCAAAGGTGCTAACGCCGCTTGCAGTTCCAAGTCGTTGGTTGGGTCCTTGGCACTGGACCTACTGGGTCCACCAAAAGTCATCGCCGCCTCCGCCGTCGAATCCTTCCCCGTACCTTTCGGTGCTTCCTCATCTTCAGCTACGTCCTTGAGAAGGTCGGACGAATCCTCCCCCTCCACGGTCCCGGTCACCTTCGCGTACGTCTTGACGCATATCCTGTCCTGGTGTCCGAAACACCACCAACGGGAGCGGGTGGCACCCTGCAGTCCCAGCGTACGTGGCTGGTGGTGTGGCAGCGCAGGCACTGCATGGTACTCCCGGGGCCACGACAAGAGCAGGTCGTTTGAAATACAAATTACTAGAAAAGGGGAAGTGAGTTCAGGGAGCGCCGCCGGCCGACACAACTCATGTCGACTACGCGATATGGCGCCACCGAAGCATGCGCTGTAGGGTGCCGGGCGTTCAGGCAGAGGCGGCAGCTAAGGGCCCTATTCTCGACTTCACAAATTGCCGGCAATTCGCCCATGTTTTTTTGCGTAAGCACGGCGTAGGCAATCAGTGACGTGCTGCACCTATAGCTATGACGACATGCAGTGTAATTTGACGAGTCACTCATAAAGATCGCTACCAAGGCACCAAATATTGCACAAGAAAGATATAAAAACACTTGGCATGTACTATAAAATTTAAGACGGTAGCTGATGCTGACAAGAAAAACATATTTCTGGAGGTCAAATTTGACGTCAACACAACAAGGCGATCGAGAAACGTTGATCCAAAAGCGAGCGAAAGGAGGATGTCGAGCTAAAGAACATCACACAATTTTTTTACCGTGTTTATTTATTTCTTTCAATCGCTTTTAGTAACATAGCTGGGTTCTATGCTTCAATGCAAGCTTTGTTGCGTTATCACCTTCCCTGCCGCCACCGCCGCCCCGCCATCGTCTGCTGCTATGCTACGAGTTTATGGCGTGATCACAGAAAAATACGGCCGCGACCATCGCTTCTATGACACATAAGAGCAGCGAAGCGCTACGCCTGATAACCGCGGAGCCCACCGATGTCGCCGATTCACTCATTCGTCAAGTTCGACTTCAATCAGCGCTGTAATGAACCAAATAGTCACTTTACTTTGTTATTTTTCTCTTGAGTTCGATCATGTGACCCAACACCTTACTAGGACAAGTATGGACAAATGCCATGCATTGGGTTCTCTTTGTCATGGAGAGGCTTGTACTGCCCTCCTATGTTGCGGTTACGCCAAACAAATAATTTTTATTTTATTGCCAGACATAAAAGCAAAATACTGCACGTTATTTGTATGCTCCATGATCGCTGACTTGGAAGCAGTTGAAACTAGAATTTGTTTAGGTAGGAAACACCCTTTAAATAGCGCGCATGCGAAACTGCGCCTGCTGCAAATTGCCGCACATTTCGCGGCGCCGTAAGCCGGGGCAATTTTTTTCCCTATTTTGCTTGTATTTTGCGACAGAAACAGCCGCCTGTTTCAAGCTGTTACGTGGCATTACGTCACTTTTACGCAGGCTGAAGTTGCCAGTGCATGACGTAATCGTTCCCGCTAACTGTTTAAATTACGTCACGCCTTCTCAGGCAATCACAGAGGCGGTGTGTATTATAAGCAGTATTGGTGTGGAATAGCAAAGATACCTTGTCATGTCCGCCGCATTTATTCTGGTTTTTTATTGCCGTCCAAGAATTATGCGCCTTTAGTAACGAGAAATAAGGCAAACTTTAGAACTGGTGTCCGTAAACGACATGAAACGTCAAAATGACGACAGCACACACAACCGCTTTGCCAACCGGAAGCACGTGACCAAAATTGAAAGCCAATCAGATAAGACTTCCGGAAAATTGCTAGAATTGCCGGCAATTTGTGCAGTCGAGAATAGGGCCCTAGATGTAATAAGTGAAATTAGTTGAGCGAACATGCTTTAAATATTACAGCTGCATATTGCTATCGGTGCTGGTGTGCTACGACTGCAACATGCTAGCTATTCACGTACAACGTACAGAAGTATTTCGTTACGAATAGTATGATTTTCCGGAATCGTCTCTGCTAGGCAGCGTGCCGGCATGCCCCTAATCGTTGACACAGCGGTCGCCAAGACGGCCAAACAATGAGAAAGATGCAAAACAATGAGAACTACTGTGCGGTCAACCTAATGCGAAGTTCAGAGAGCGGAAGCGTCTGTGGACGCCAGAAAAACCTAGGTTTGGCGACGTCTTTATAAGTCCTCTAGGGCAGAGCTAAAGGGTGCAGTCAAAAGCAACGCGGTGCAAATCGTTCCTCGCTCGCCGTTTATCGAAATTTTAATGAATCGCAAAAGCGAGAACCATGTGATAATTTGTTCGCCATTAGGCAGGTGTTTAATCTAGTGGTTCGTAATACTAATATCTCTTCGAGCATGTATAAATTCAAATCAATGGAAAAGTACAAAACTTTTATTCAAACAAGGCATGCTGGCCTGAGCTGATTCTTCAGGCAGGAGCACAATACAACCTTTTCATTTACAAGTACAATTTACAAGTACACGATTACACTTTACATGCAGTGGATGTACACGATGCAGGAGCAACTGGGAGTAGCGGCTCATTTTGGCGTGCAGATTTTTTATCTGCGCCTTTCTCGCTTCTCATTGATGTCCTTTACGTAGCAATTCAGCCTAGTTAAAACAAAACTTCAGATGGTCGGCTGTGAACTCATCAGCGTGCTGGCTTCAACCAATCTCACAGGAAAACTGCGATTTAGCTAGTACCATAACGTCGGCTATACGGTGACTGCACAACATTTGAGTGCTGAAGAAAGTGGTGAACAAGTTCTCCCACTTTCTTACCACCAAGAAAAGTTTATGGGAAGAGTCAAGAACCCCCCTTTGTCGCAAATGTTGGTGAACTCGCTTTCCTGTCTTCTATCATTCGGGGCTTGCAGAAGCGCAGTTTTCTGCGGTAAACACGGATGACTTGTAACAAATTTGCACGCTACGTAGCCTCCCATATAAGGGATTAGAAGGTCGTAACTCTTTTCGATGACATAATCCGTATGACTGGTGGGAATGTCATGCAGTTTACGCTCTGCCAACGAAAACTTTCCTGACTCAATGAACTTGTCAATGTCAAGGTCAGAACTTTGACCATCGCCTGCATTCAGCAAGGAAGTGACCAGCTCATCATGGTCGGCATTGCCTGAGCGCACTGTGTTTGTCACGATGTAAAATGACGGGCAGTTTACAACGACCAATAATTCGCTAGGTGTTGAGTGATCATTACACCCGCAAAATTTTTACAATGCCAAAAAAGATCTCTAATGGATCCTGACTTCACTGCGAAGTCATCAAATACTTGAAGCCTTGAGTTCTGAGGTACTCTAATAGCGCCCAGGTGCCAGAAAGAGTGAGCCTTAGAACATACGCTGCGAATTCACTCAAGAATCCCCTTTTTCAGGATACGATTCTCAGTTAGACATGAACTGTAAAAATTCCTTGTTGCGCTCTTTGACTCTGGCCGCAATGCTTGCGCTGTGAAGTGATAGGTCATTATCCTAGTGAGCCAATTGATCATCCTGAAACACGGAAAATGAACTAATTGCCCATGAACGATAATAACAAGGTTTCGCCTTGGTTGCGGTGCAGAATCAAAGAGTATACACAGAGCCTAACATGATTTTGCATAAAGTGAGAAAAAAACACAGTAAACAATCATTTTATGTAGCCCTGTTTGAATGCTGTTTCCGCAATACTGCAATGTGACACTGGTTCGATTCCCGGCCGCGGTGACCGCTTTTCTGATGGCGGCGCAAAGCGAAAACACCTGCGTGTTCGAGATTTCGCCTCATCTTAAAGATCCCCAGGCGGTCAGAATTATTCCGGAGTCCTCCACTACGGCCCGCCTCATCGCATGTGTAGCGTCGGCGCGTTAAACCTCACAATCAATAAATCAAATCAATACTGCAACGTGGTAGTCAGGCCCATCACCAACAAGTGAGTCCGTAAGCAATGCTTTAATTTAATTTTGGTTTTACCCAAAAAATGCAATTGTTGCACAAATATATTTTTTGCGAGGATTTCAACCTTCCTCTAAAAAAAATGAAGGCTCTTTATGCCACGGTTTCCAAAAAGTTTGAAAGTCATATAGAAAGATAAAGTAAAGAAAGAAGACGTCGTGACCACTGCCATGAACAACGCATCCACGATGACCAACGCATCGAGCACCCCCGTAGTTCTGCAGCAACTGAGGGAACTGCCATCATTCCATGGGTCACCTACGGAAGATCGCGAGGAATGGCTGGAACATCTCGAGAGGGTGCGAACGTTTAACCGATGGGGTGACGACGAAACACTCAGGCACGTGTCTTTCTACCTCGAAGACTCCGCACGGATTTGGTAGAACCACGAACGTACGCTGACAACCTGGGAGTTATTCAAGACCGAGCTCTCGAAAACGTTCACTACACTGGTACGCAAAGAACGGGCCGAGCAGCTGCTGCAGACACGCACGCAGCATCCCAATGAAAGCGTTCTCGTGTTCGTTGAGGAGATGAAGCGACTTTTTCGCCATGCAGACCCAGAAATGACTGAAAAAAAGAAACTAAGGTTTCTGATGCGACGGGTTAAGCAAGAGCTCTTCGCAGGCCTCGTCCTAACCCCCCCAAAAATGTGTCGGAATTTGTGTCTTGAGAAGACGCTTGAAATACGAATGAGGCGGCACGACCGCCTAGTCAAGGCGCTGTCTTCGGAGACGATTGGTGCCGGCTCTATGAACTCTGACTCACGACGCGAGACCATCCGTGCAGTGGTAAGGGAGGAACTGCGGAAATTTTCCCGAAGACGCCACAATCCCAAGTCACTTCCCTGACTGACGTGATCCGTGAAGAATTACAGCAGGCTTTGGGAACTTCGATGCCATCCGAAGCACCCCGCGAGCCAGAGGCTATGACCTACTCAGCGGCTATTCGTCGACCCCGCCCTGCTCCAATCCATCGTCAAAAAGCTTCGCCGTACCGCACTGTCGCCGCCGTCCCCACTGTCGCCGCCATCCACCATACCGCCGTCTACAGCCCGAAACCAGAACCCGAGGAAGACCGCCGTTTGGCGAACCACCGCTAATCGTCCGCTGTACTACCACTGCGGAGAGGCCGACCACATCTATCATCGCTGCCCTTACAAGAGGCTCGGTTTGCGAGGATTCTCCATGGACGGAGCTTGCATTCTCCATGGGCAACGACCACGTGAGATTGACGACTACCTTTCTCAAACCAGCCGTGGCAAAGCCCGTTTCAACCGTTCGCCGTCGCCCTACCCATACCAATCGCCGAGCCGCCGTACCAATGCTGACTTCTGACGTGGGAGGTCCCCCAGCCCACGCAGGCGAAACTAAAAGCAGCAACTTCGGGAGGTAAAGTTGCACAATGGCGGAAAAATGAAAACCCTCCAACGACGCAGCGACTCGCTGAAGACAGTGAATCACGACATGCCCTCATCCCGACGACCCGGCCTAACCCTGACGAGACCCCCGAACACGACGAGAGCCACACGGCGCTACGCGCACCCGACATGACGAATCTGCCGCTGAGAAGACGACAACGACGACTTCCAGTGCGCGACCGTCAACACGCACAAGCCGAGATGCGACACCCCGACACACCCGGAACTCGAGGAAGGCGGCATTTGATGTCAAGGTGTCCATCGACGGCTTTGATGTAGTCGCCCTCATAGACACGGGAGCCGACTACTCAGTAATGACCGGACCATTTTCGTCTAAGCGGAGGAAAGTTATGACCAGATGGGACGGTCGGCACATTTGCACAGCACGAGGCCATCTCGTAACGACCAGTGGAAAGTGCACATCGCGCGTCACCATAGACAGCACAACGTACCCTGCAACGTTCGTTATTTTGCCGAAGTGCCCCCGATACGTAATTCTCGGAATGGACTATTCGACAGACTACGGTGCAATAATTTATCTACTGGCCAAGTCCAAACTTTTTCCTACCATCACTCCATAACACGTGAACCGAATCCCGGACACCGTGCTGCTGTAAGGATCGCCGATGATCAAGTCACCCTGCCACCCCGCGCAAGCTTGATGATCAGCGTCTACTGTGAAGATGCGGTTCCTGACGTCGACGCTGTCGTATAGAGTGACCAAAGGCTGCGTCTCGGCCGCGGTGTCTCTGTCGCAAGCGGCATTTCGCGCTTTAAGCAACGGCAATCCCACGTTTGGTCACTAATTTCACCGACGAGTACCAGCATTTAAACAAGGGCGCTGCAATTGCGTTCCTCGAAGAAACGCAAGAAGCAAGTGACGTGATCGTGGTTGTCGAATTTGAACGCGCACCCGAAGATACCTTCAAGCTACTGAATCCTTTCGACGTGCGTCCGGCGTTACCGCAAGCCGAACGGAACAAATTATTGGTATTTCTCCGTTGCTACAGAGATTGTTTTTCGTCGAACTCAAAACTACGTCAGACACCTCTAGCGAAGCACCGAATAATAACCGAAGACGGAGCCCGACCTACCAGACAGTCACCGTACCGCGTCTCTTCAAACGAGCGGGAAGCCATTCGGACTCAAGTCGACGACACGCTCAGCGACGACATTGTACAGCCATCGAAAAGCCTCTGGGGTGCGCCGGGAATACTGGTGAAGAAAAAAGACGGCACATTAAGGTTTCGTGTTCAGTACCGGCGACTGAACAAAATCACCAAGAAGGACGTGTACCCCCTCCCCCGAATCGACGACGCCCTCGACCTCCTCCGCCATGCGAAGTACTTCTCATCGATGGATCTGAAGACTGGATACTGGCAAATTGATGTGGACAAAAGAGACCGACAGAAGACAGCATTTATAACCCCGGACGGCCTATACGAGTTCAACGGGATGCCGTTTGGGCTGTGTATGGCGCCAGCAACGTTCAAAAGAGTAATGGACACTGTGCTAGCTGGCCTGAAGTGGCACACCTGCCTCGTATACCTCGACGACGTGGTGGTATTCGCCCAGGCTTTCGACGAACACCTTGCAAGATTGGAGCCTGGGCTCGAGGCCATTCGGACGTCGGGGTTAACGCTGAAGCCTGAAAAGTGCCGTTTCGCGTGCGAGGAGCTCAAGTTTCTGGGCCATGTCTTCAACGCCGCGGGAGTCCTACCTGACCCGGCAAAAACTTCAGCCCTTGCGAACTTCCCAAGGCTGAAAGAAAAGAAGGGCGTGGACGATTTCTCGGACTGGGCGCATACTACGGGCGCTTCGTCGCAAGCTTCGCACGCATTGCAGAGCAACTCACACGCTTGACGAAAGATAGCACCCCTTTTAGCTGCGAAAACGACCACGAAAAAGCATTCTACTGCCTGGCCCGCGCTCCCGTCGACCCACCAGAACAAGACTATGATGAAGACCGCGCGTTCTTCGGAGTCGTGATGGAGAGCGACCTAGGGGCCCAGTAGCGTGCCGACCCAGACTTACGCATCATAATCGACTACCTCGAAGAATGCAACGTCGCCGTGCCTAGGGCCTTCAAACGCAACCTACCAGCATTCAGCCTGAAAACCTCCGTTCTCGTGAAGAAGAATTTCAGCCCCGGAACGAGAACGAATTATCTTCTTTTCAGCCCCACCGACATTCGTGACGAACTTTTGGAAGTGTGCCACAACGACCCGTCTTCCGGACATCTCGGCACAGCCCGCACAATCCGCCTCTTTCATTGCGGTGTGCTGCCACCTAGCGTGCCCAGCGGAAGTTGAAGCTGTAGGGTTTGTCGGCGTTTCCTCCGGCTGCGTTCTCGTTGTATGCACGGCAATCCCGCATTACGGCGAGGAGCAGCCGAAGTTTTTCTACTGTGTTGGTGTTATAACGCCTTAAGATGACAGCCCCTGGTCATCACATAATACCAGGCGGCTTCTTATCACTGAATGAGGGCTGGCAGAGAAATCTCGGACAGATCCGTCTGCCGTCCGAGTAGCAGAGCGAGCACTGCTTGGAGTCGTCTGGCATGAAGTGCGATCGCCAGCTCAACAAAGGCCGGCAGTTCACAAAATGCCTGTAAGCGCTGCACACATGTACGATTGGTACACGCTATTCGCATGCGACTGATCGTTATGACTGTCACCACGACTAGTCATACGCGTGAATTTGAGACGGCCCGATGCGCGCATGAAATGCGTCGTCGGCGTCGCTCCGCCCACTGTTTTTGCTCCGTGGTCAACTACGATGATCGCTGAGCTGAATTTGTAGATTCTGCGTGTTTGTTCGCAAGAAATGGATAAATCAAGCAATCGTGAAGCGTTTTCTGCCTTCGGAAACAGTCCGCGCACACGCCGGCCGCGCCTACCAGCTCGGCACACTCAGCGGCTCGAACCGGCGCCGACTGCGCCGACCACGGTAGCAACCGCGCTTGTCGCTGCTCTTCTGAATCAATCTGATCGCTAAAAAGTTCCACATGCGAGAAAGTAGGTGTTAGTGTGGTGAAAAATTGTGCTAGGGATTGTTGTCAGGGCTTATTTTAAAAGCGGCGATCAGATATATCTGCCGCGTTACAAGCCTACGCTGACCGGTCGCTGCGGCGCGCGGTGCGCCGAGCAGCCGAGAGATGGCGATACTTGCGCGGAAGCATCGAAACAGGCTACGCAGATGACTTGGTCACCGATCGCTCAAACGGCAGTTATAACTTAGAGTTCCACATGCGAGAAAAGGGATGATAGTGTAGTGAAAAGTTGCGTTCCGGATTGTCATTCGCAGTTGCACAGATAGCAGCGATCAATCACCCGAGCCGATGCGAGCGACGCAAGCCGCCGTAGCCGATCGCGTGCGGCCGACGGGAAGCGATAGAAGCCGACACCGTTCCCTTTTCGGCACTCCGAGTTAGAGCGGAACGCAGCACAAGTTGTGGGCATTGTTCCGCGTACAACGAGCACACAAAAAAAATCAAACGATGTAAATACAACCACGACCCCTTCCCGCTTGTGCGGGAGCTGTGGGGAATGTCGTCTGCTGCCCCTACTGGACTGCTTAGGGACTTGGCCACTAGGGGATTGCGCATGCGCATTGGGGTTGTGAAAGAGGCGGATTGGAAAAATAGAAGCGAAGTACTGCTGGCCCCGCGTTACATCGGACGTCACCCACTACTTCCGAAGCTGCCGTGACTGCCCAGCGGCAAAAAATACCACCAACGAGACCCGCCGGACTTCTGCAGCTGATCGCCGTCCCATCTAGGCCCTTCCAACAGATTGGAATGGACCTTCAGGGCCCGTTCCCTACATCCCAAACCGCGAACAAGTGGATTGTCGTAGCGACAAAATACATGACGCGCTACGCATATACCGCCGCTCTTCCGAGGGGTACTGCACAAGGAGTCGCAAAGTTCTTCATAAGCCAAGTTGTGCTGAGACATGGAGCCCTGGAATCCAAATCACGGACCGCGGAACGGTCTTTACTGCGGAGCTGATGCAAGGAATGTTACGCTACAGCAACACGGATCACCGAAGAACGACCGCATACCACCCCCAAACGAACAGACTAACAGAACGCCTAAACAAGACAATCGCAGATAAGCTGTCATTATACGTCGACTTTGAACATAAGACTTGGGACGAAGTGCTCCCGTATGTCACGTTTGTGTACAACACGGCTATCTAGGTAACTACGCAGATGACGCCCTTCCAGCTTGTCTACGGAAGACGGCCGACTACAATGCTTGACGCCACGCTTCCACATGTAGCAGATGACCTCAACCCCGATGACCAAGGATACCTTGAGCGTGCGGTAGAGGCCCGCCAGCTCGCTCGAGTTCGTACAACGGACCAGCAGCTGGTGGATGCCGGGCGCTATGACCTCCGACGCCGAGACGCCGAGTACCACCCAGGGGATCGTGTTTGGGTTTGGACTCCCATCCGACGACGCGGAGTCAGTGAGAAGGTTCTGCGACGGTATTTCGGACCCTACCAGATTCTACGACGTGTCGGCCAACTTCCCTACGAGGTGATCCCCGATGGCGATTCCGGAACATCACGACGCCGCACGCAGCCCGATGTCGTCCACGTGGTTCGCTTGAAACCTTACTATGCAAGATGACGGACATTTTTTGTTGTTTGTACGGGTTGTATTTTTTGTTTTACCATCGGGTCGATGCACTCTTAAGGGAGGGTAATGCCGTGAAGCATATATGGGCTTCCTTACTTATTGTTTGTTTTTATTGCCCGGCCACGCTCGGCTCTGTTATCTGCGTCCCAAGGGAAGCGTGTCTTGCGTTCTTTATTTTGATGCCGCACGGGCTATCTCATTCAGATAAGCAGACTGCTTCACCCTAGCGCCACTAGCCCAGAACAATATTCTCTAATCTACAATGTTCTGGATGTAAATCGGCGGTTCTAAAAACACTCGCGCTGAAAGATAAAAGCCTGCAGAGCTGACGCCGCGGCATTCGAATCGCCGGAGCTCGCCTGCACACGTCGTTTTGTTGACTGCTGCTTCGCCGCCTGTGTATTCTTTGAGTTGTTAGGGGAGCACAAGTTCGCTCCAAAAAACTTGTTTTCCTTGAATACAACTGCGTCGTCTTTGACTTTGTGACAATATTTTAAAGCAAAGCTTTCTACCTCTACCCCCCAAGGGTTCTTTCGCGACCGTTGGTGTCACCAGAAAACTCCCGGAAAGAAATAAAAGAATTTACTGCACCGCCAGGGATCGAAACTGTAACTAACAGAATAACAAACCAAGAGCCCGTAGTCTTACCGATTCAGCTACGAGCCCACACAGAGACGGCAAAGACAAGTGGTGCACTTACCAAGCACATCTACGGCTTAACGCCTGACTTCTCGCTAAATTCTACGCGATAGCGATTAAAGGAAGCACACACTAACCCATGGCGTCTCACTTCTAGTACGACGTCAATGGGCCTGTGGCTTGCAGTGTTCGCGTAAAAAAATATCAGTTCCTTGTCGTCCGCCATCACGCCAGGCGATACCTCAAGAAACACATTCAAATACTCCTTGATGGCCAGGCCATCACTCCATGCCCCAGCATCAAAATCCTGGGCCTACATCTTCTGGACAACACCAAGAGTAACATATCCTTGCAGTGCGTCAAAGACGACATTAATAAATTATAAACATGATCCGGCGAGTTACAACCAAGACGCGAGGCCTCAAGGAATCCGGCACCGTTTGATTAGCTTTCGTCTTCTCCAGAATCACTTACGTCAACCCCCTGTCTTCATCCCGGCAAGGAGGACATAAAGATGCTTTATATAATGATTAGAATGGCGGTTGAGCAAGCCATTTGTCTTCCCATGGGGGCGCCCAGAGAGGCTGCTTATCACGGGGCTCTAAAAAGCTGAGAGGTGGTCATCTTTCTATCCAGAAGCTCCGAATGAGCATAACTGCGGCGGTTTGCTGAATCTTTCACCAGATTGGCTGGGCAGCACAGAATATCACTCTGCTTGATGTACTCCTGGGCTTTTGGCGACAAGAAAAAAATATGCTCCCTTTGCTTAGAAATATGAACCCCTCAGACGACGAGGGTCACCGACAAGCACGGGCTCAAGCGCTCAACATCACCAGCGGTGGAGATCATGCAGTTTTCTACACTGACGCCTCCAAACATAGAGCGCAGCAGTACGTCATCATCGTGTCTGCCTCCAGAACCAACCTCCTTGCTGTGCCACACTCAAGACCGAGGACATGATGGCAACAGAAGAGGCAGCCGTCGCCTTGGCTCTCAACCAAGGGTTTGTAAAGTAGTCACAAATTCCCAACAAGCCTAACAGAACTACCTGTCGGGTTTGGTGTCCCGAACTGCACTGCGTGTGCTAAAAAACCACTCCTCAAATGGTTCCATTCAGCTCATCTGGACACCTGCTCACGTTTCTATGGAGGGCAACGGATACGCCCACCAAGCCTGCACTTTCACCCTCAGTGCTATGGAGCTGCACGAGGGCAGTCACCCGCTTGTCTCAATCAGGGACATAAACCAGAATTATCGCTATCTGAGGCAGACTCTACCTTTGGCTTACACTGACCTTTCCATAGAAGAACAAACTACCCTACGGCTCATATAATCCGGCTCCTTCCCACAGCGGATGCGTGTTCACTTAATGCATCCGAATCGCTAAGGCACTGCTTGTAAATTTTGCTCATAAGTAGGAACACTCTGCCACATAATCGGGGTGTGCAACTTTAGCCCTGAGCACCTCCTCTCCTTTTGTCAGCTACCTAACAAGAGCAATGGGAGATGCTGCTATCCAGCCCTTCTCTACCTACCCAACTTCAACTGGTGGACAGGTGCCGCGGACTGAATATGGCCTACAGTGAAGAAGGAACCACTCTCCTGGACCGCACTTTGGGCCGTTCAGAAGTCCTAATAAAGTGTTTCCTCCTCCAGCTCCAGCTCCTCCGCCTCCACCTCCTCTTCGTCCTCCTCCTCGTTCTCCTTTCCTCCTCCTCTTCCTCCTCCTCCTCGTTCTCCTTTCCTCCTCCTCCTCCTCCACCGTCTATGCCACCGATCTCATCGCCTCCGTCCGCTACGGCAAAGACGGAGAAGTGAGATCGTCTGACACCGGGTTTGAGCTTTTATTTTATAAAAAAAGTTTCCACTGATGTGCTACACCATACAACTCAACCAACCACCGTTCATTCCTCATGCAATAATTTTACCTGCGCAAGAATATCTCTTTGAAGAAATACAGGGTGTGGTTAAGTACATTTCACTTCTCTCTGGTTTAAGGATTTGTAGAGCGACGTGAGTGAATTTGTGATGTCGCATCGATAATCGTTGTGGGTGCCGTTTACAGCTTTGCTTTCAAACCACACTCACCGAGTGGATTGGCGCCAATTTTTTGCTAATGGAATGCTTCAATCGACATTGAGCGCCGTGTTAGCAGGGCATTCAGTTTGTAACAGCATGACACACATGCCGTCCGGCAAAGTAAAGCAAAGACATTAGTCTAGATTCCGGCTTATTTAAAAGATTTGCATATACATTATACTATGCCGAATCTGAAGGGAAATCACCACAGTTGCTTTGGTGTGCAGAAAAACTACATGCCTTCAGGGGGTTCCTTTCCTGCACAACGTTTGCTGAAGTTTGTGGCTTCGCGGACGATCAACTGCACTTCAAGCCCTTTTATCAGGCCACTTTTTGGCATGCGGCTAACCGGCAGCGCTCTTCCGCGCAGGTAATACTACTCAACAGATTAAAGTATCAAGTTGCCTTTTTTAGAGCTGGCGATGCCTCCTGTTTCTACCAAGTGGCCACAGAGATCCGCGCTGTATGCGACGCGCGGTCCGTCATCTCGCGAAAGGACAACCGTCCTCTCAGGCTGCACATTTTGATTTCCGGCCATTTTCAGTACGCGGTAGACAACCACATTATAATCAGGTATACGGTACAAGCTCCAGTATTCCGAAGGAGTCTTCAGCGTCGCAAACCCACCCGGCGCAGGCGTTTCGCTGGCTGACCAGGGTTTTGGCTCACCCGTGAATGCACCATCGGATGTGTGAACACTTGTACAGCTCGCCTCTTTCTCACGTGCGGAATCGTTACCTGAAGGTTTCTTGTTCTCTTTTGGGCAGGCAATGGAGCTTTTCTTATTCGCAGGGGGGGCCCGCAGAGGCGCCTTTGGCAAATAGCTGAACGCGTTCGGAACCATGGTTGCAGAGATGGCAAAATTACTTCTAAAAAGTAATTACATTACATCACTCATGAATTTCCTAAAATTTTCGTAAATGTAATTAAATTAGATTACAAATTACAGGTGGTCCAAAGTGATGACATTACATTACTATCACTTTTCTGAAGTAATGAAATTACCCCTTGAAATTACTTTAACAAAAATTCATCACTCATACACTACCATGTCAGATACTCGATTTACACTCATGTACATATACACTGCAAACTCGAAAATATTTGTTTACACACCAAATTATGTACAGCTTATCTACAGCGCTTTACATTGATATTTGAGATATCTTTATGACATCTCAAATGGAGCTGTGATTTAAAGTGAGCATCGGAAACGTGTCCTCCTTTGTACGGCAGAGGGTATTTTGCCATGCTAAAAAGATGCTCCGCTTGCGCGGATGAGGGCTAACAACATAAAGAGAGAGAGAGAGAAAACACTTAATGAGCTCAAATGTGAGAGTGGAACCCTAGTCCGGGAATCCATGCGTTGCACTCGCCGTCTAGGCCCGTGTCACGAGCAGAGTCTAATCCTCCGGTTGACAGCTGGTCAACAGTGTCTCCCACAACTCAGGAAAGGAACAGGTGGATTGGGGTGGTAGGGCTGGGCTGTGAGCGCATTCCACAATTATATGCTTGAGGGTACCTAGCTGCGGACAAAATTTGCATAGAGCGGTGTACTGTGTGGGAAACAATACATTCATTAGAACCGGGTGAACGCACGTCCCTGCTTGTAATTGTCGGAGTATCATTTCCTGAGTTTTGCTGAGGGATGGGTGAGGGCACGGGAGAGAGAGAGAGAAAACTTTAATGAATACTGAAGAGGTTAGCCCCACAAACGGCGGGGCTTGCTACTTCAGATGGGGGTGAACATAGCGAGGTGAAAAAAAAAAAGAAGAGGGGAAGAAGTGCGCACCAACAATGAATAAGAGGGAGAAGAAAATAAAATCAGTTCGGAACGTAGAAAAAACATTACAGCACTAGGAGAAAAAATCTGAGGATCCCAAGTTTAAAGAACATCGGTTAGTCCTGTGTCAGACAGAAAAGTTAAGACAGCCTTTGTCCCTCGCGCCGCGTCAGCGTGATTTTGCCACGGACCAAGAAAGTGACGCAGCTCTAAAGAGTGTCCTCGTAGCAGTTGCACTAGAGTTCTTTTAGCTGTTTCGCGTTGAGTTGTATGCTTCGGGCAGTAACACAAGACATGCTGTATGTCGTCTCTCACAGAGCACACAGAGCACAATGGCGAGTCCGCCCAGCCTATCTTAAAAAGAAAACTACCAGTGAAGGCAATGTTCAGGCGTAGTCGGTGAAGGACACCCTCAGTTTTCTTTTGCAGAACTCGCGGAAACTGGAAATTGCACTGAGGGTCAATCGCGTGCAGAGGCAAGGGTATCTTAAGAGGGTCCTGCCAAGCTGATAACTGCAGTTTCCATCCAACCGCATTCACGGCCGTACTTCCGTCTTGTCTGGAATACGGGATTCCAAAAGACACAAGCAGATTGTGCGCCTCTTTCGCTGCTGCGTCAGAGATGACGTTCCCCTTGATGCCGGAATGACCTGGTAGCCATTGAAGCGAGATGCGGTGCCCGTCTCGTAGCCCTAGTGTGTGAAATGCGTTTAGCTCACGCGCACGTTGGCCGCAGCGGTGGGATGGCTTCATCAGTGCTTGCAAGGCAGGCCGCGAGTCGGTAAAAATCACCCATTGTCGAGCGGGACTATTGGTGATGTGAAGGAGTGCCGCCCTAATAGCAGTTAACTCGGTGAAGGTGGACGACGTCTTGTGACTGAGTTTCTCTTTCACAGTTAGTCCCACCGACGGAATCCAAGCTCCAATGGCTGACGAGTCAGACTTCACGGATCCGTCTGTATATACCTGAATGTGGCCAAGATAACGCGAACTGATATGCTCCAGCGTGTAGTATCGCAAGGCTGGCTCAGGCAGAGATTATTTCTTGCCTATACCTGGTATGGTGAGGCCTATATCCCATGGTGCAGCTTTCCATGGCGGAAAGGCAGGCTTGCTTGGGCGTTCGAAGTTGGCCGGTAGGAGGCTCCGTACATGCGGGGAAGACACCTGTGCTAGAGGATGGTCAGCACACCGGGTTACGTGACGGAGGCTGGTGCGAAGGAACTCTTGTGCTTGGAGTGTCTGGGCGGACATACACATTGCTTCGCAGAGAGTTCTATTCGTGGATGTGCACCTTGGAAGGCCCAGGCAGATGCGCAGAACTTGAGCCTGTGCACACTCTATCACTCTGGCGTTTGTCTTAGACAAACCAATCAGCGCTGGGAGGCTGTACCGCAGAAGGCCAAGGAATAGTGCCTTATAAAGTCGTAGTAGTGAAGCCACTGAGCAGCCCCATGTTTTTCCTGTCAGCATCGGGAAAATGGGCACAAATGAATGCAGGCGTTCTCTAAGGATACGGATATGGGGTGCCCAAGATAGTGAGCGATATAATGTAACTCCGAGAAATTTATGGTTGTGAACGTATGGTATTTCTGTTTCATTTATGACCAGAGGATAGCGGGATAAATCCCGCCTCGTAAAGGCGACCGCGGCACACTTTTCGGGTGAAATTACCAAGCCGCAGGTGGTAAGGTACTTTTGAATTGCAAGAAGAGCTTTCTGCAGTTTTGATCGTATACTTCTCCGGTTTTTGCCAGAAGCCCAGATACAGATGTCATCAGCATAGAGAGATATGTTAACACCTTGGGGTAGCACTTTCGTGATCCGGATGAGACAGATGCTAAACAGCACAGGGCTTAGGACTCCGCCTTGAGGGACGCCTTGTGTAATCTCATGCCGCCTTGTGTCGCCTTCCTTGGTGGTCATATAGACGTACCGCTTATGCAATTAGTTACAGAGCCAAGTGTGCATCCGCCCTCGTAGCCCTACAAACGCCATTTCCCTTCGAACAGCTTCATGAGAAACGCTATCGAAAGCCGCCTTGATGTCTAGGAACACAGCTACTGTGATCTTTTTCGCAGCCTTTTGCCGATGAATGTCCCTCACCAAAGCAATGACGTTGTCAACGCTGCTTGTTCCTTCTCTGAACCCTGACATCTCTGGGGGATACACTTCTCTGTCCTCAAGATCCCAGACGAGCCGCTGGAGCACCATTTTCTCCATTACCTTCCCTATGCAGCTTAGTAAAGCAATAGGCCAGTAAGAGTTGATGTCGGTTGGCGGTTTTCCTGGTTTAAGGACCGGAACTAGGCGACGGGAATTTTTTTCTGGTGGTCCGGTAAAATTAAGTAATTTCCTGATAGATGAGAAGTGGCGTCGGAGCTGCGGTGACCTCTGGGGCTCGGTGGGCCAGTTCGCGAGCCTGTTGGTGGGCGAAGTTGCCCGTTACAGGGACATGGGCAGGTGTCCAAACGATCGCCACTCGGTGAGAAGGATGGTATGGCTGAAGCACCCGTAGGGTCAATGGTGCCACCCTCCCTGATAGGAAACTGCGGCAGGCAGCTTGAGAGTCAGTGATGATGACTCTGCTGGAGGATTCGATGAGGGCTAAGGCAAAGGCGAGTTCTTCGGCGTCTCGAGGGGATGTCGTACGGATGGATGCGCACGAAAATAAATAGTTTTTGGATGTTGTGACTGCAACCATGGTTAGGTTGTCAGCGTAGCCCACCGCATCGGTGTAGGACACGTCAGAGCGATTGCCATATAAGCGTTCGTGGGCTTGGCTGCGGGTGGTCCTGCGCTCGGGGTGGAGGTCGAGGTTCATATTTTTTGGTAAGGGTCGTACAGATATATGTTTACGCCACTCGTCTGACCAAGGAGCCAGGTGCGTTTGTTCTGTACAGGGCCAGTTGATGCATTGCAGAACAAAGAAGAGCACCGCCATAACAGCACGGCGTCAAAAGAGCGCGCGACAAAACAGCACGAGACAAAACAGCGCAGCGTCAGAAGGGCACAGCGTCAAAAGCGCACACGACAGAAAAGCACAGCGACAAATAAGCACAGCGACAAAAGCGCACGCGACAAAATAGCACGGCGACAAAACAGCAAACCGTAAGGGCACAGCTCTGAAACAGTTGGGTGCGGTGGCGTAGCTAGGTAGTCTGACGTAGTCCACTGCCATGGCGGGCTCGGGCCGGGTAGCACGCATTTTCTGTGTCCTGGCCCGGGCTCGGGCTTGAACCAAAATTTTCGGGCCGTGCCAGCCCGAGCCGCCCTGGCCATCCCTGAGGCCCGGCAATCCTGTGCCGCAAATTATAAATTGTTGACAACAAAAAAGATTTTTGTTGATCGTTCAGGTTAAGTGAGAACAAAAAGAAGCTAAGTGTAAATTCATTACGGCGCTGTGAAAGATACGATAAAAGGCGATTGCGCTTAGAAACCTTTACATCAATAAAAAATATCTGGGACCCATCAGCATAGTGGGAGAGAGTGGGCCAGAAAACGACGACACTGTAGCCACATAGTACAACATGATTCTCTTTTCCCTTTTCTTTTCAAACAAACACAAACAGAACAAAGTGGCTTAGACATTGGACTATGTGCAGAGTTTGAAGGACCAATTTTTGAAGCAGAGCCCATGATTTCTTCCGGGAAGAATTTTTTCAAAACCATGAAAAGAGGCAAAAAAGAACAGAAGCGCCGATAAAATATTGCTGCCAACATAACTAGAGGAAAATACTAAAATGAAGTGGTGAAACCGGACGTATCGTCAGCTCAAATTTCAGCAAATCATGGAACAGCGAAAGCTGCAGTATCTGCTGAAGAATTTTGGTATTGCAAAAAATTATCCACTTGCTCCGAATCATTTAAAGTATCCTGGGTGTGTCTTTATTTCGAAGACTGGCAAACCAAGTGGCAAATGGAGTTGATGACTACTGAAAGAACAGTTTCAAATTGTTAATATTGAAGTTGTACAAAGTTCGGTCAAAGTTTAATGGAAATTTAAACCTAAATTAGTCGTATTCGCTTTGTGCTTGCGCTTTTTAAGCTAACAGCAAACTTCTTCGAGTTCATGTTTACAGCCTGTCAGACTAGGGAGGGCATTTAGCAAGTCTCGTGGGGTCGGGCTTAATTTATCAAATTCTGCCGGGCTCGGGTCTGGCTTGGGCCCACATTTTAGAAGTTTGCCGGGCCCAGGCCGTGTCTCTTTCGGGCACGTCCGTGCCGGGCCTAGAAATTGCGGCCCGGGTAGTGCTCTAGGTAGGGCAGAGCTCGGGCCCGGGACGGTCCGAAAGAACGAGCCCGCCCCGGCCCGGCCCGCGGGCCGTTCTCGGGCCGGGCAGCACGCATTCTCTCGGGCCCGGGCAGGGCTTGGGCTTGAACGAAAACACTTTTTGGGCCGAGCTGGCCCGGGCAGACCCTGAATCCCGGAAGTCGTGAGCCGCAAATTGAGAATGTTGACAACAAGAAATTCGGTTCATTGATCGTTTGGGTGAAATGAAAACAAAAGAAGCGAAGTGCTGGCAGTCTGTCATCGTGGCGATGCTAAAAAATCACAAAATGGCGGATCGCGCTTAGAAAGCCGTCAAGCCAACAAAAGAAAACGTATGGGCTTCATCAGCATAATGGGAGAGAACGGGTCAGAAAGCGAGAGCACTCTGGTAGTAGAGTACATGATTGGCTATTTTCTCATTTTTCAAACTAAAAAAAAGAACAAATGTGACCTGGACATTGCACTTTGTGCAGACCATAACACCAAAGATTGGCTACGTACCCTTGGGTCTTTCTTAAAGCTTTTTATACACGTGTCTTTTTGCCCATAAAGCGAGTTTTTGAGTAGAAAACTTTGTGAGCATGGGAGGAACTTAGGTGTACTTGGATAGACACCTGGTGCAAACGGACGACAACGAACCTTGGCAAACTAAATTGAGAGAAGTACAAATGAAACTAGCTGTCGGCAGAGTGTGCTAGCGTCAAAAACAAGTACGAAAAGAGTTCTTTGAGAAACGAATTCAATGAAATAACGAAACGTGGAATATCTGTTCAAGAAATACACAAATAAAAATATCCACTTTTCTCAGCATCATTTAACGATCCTCATTGTGCTTTAAGTTCGGAGACTGTCGCAAATGCCGCGCCTGTTTTACCAAAGTTTTCCGTAAGGATGCATTATTAAGGTTAGGAGATTTGTGTTGTACAGATATAGGTCCAAGCATTGAACAAGTGTAAATTCAATATACTCTCTCTAGGCTTATTTTAGGCTAAAAAGACCAAACTTTCAGGGCTCATGTTTGGGGTCTGGCGCACTCGGGCTGAGCTTAAAAAACAGTGCGCGGGCTCGGGTTTCTTTTATTAAATGCTGTCGGGCTCGGGCAGGGCTCGGGCTTTTATCTTAATGTTTTGTCGGGCTCGGGCATGGCCCTGGCCATGTCTCTACCAGGCGGGGTCGGGCCAGGCCTAGAAATTCCGGAACCCGCACTGCTCTAGTCTGTTTCTGTCATCCAACGATTGCTGCCCTCTCCCACGTGACCCGCGAATTACGCGGTCGTTTGAGGCACGCGTTCGCTCAATTTTTTTTTCCAACACTTAAATTCACGGGTATAACAGGGGCACGCGTGCCGGCTCAAACAGCGGCCATGTTGATTTACTCGCACCATTCGTTCACGGGTACTACACAACGCCCGGTTGCGGAAAAAATGGCCCCGGAAAAAATGGCCCCGGAACAAATGACCCCGGAACTAATGGTCCCGGAACAAATAGTCCAGGAACAAATGATTCCGACTTCAAAGTAGGAAAAAATGGTCCCACCACTACTGCACCTATGCATGAGAACCTCTATTAAAGAAGGGGGGAGGGGGTCAGTGTATTTATATTTATATGTCTGTATTTGTGCATAATGTATTTTGCATCTGTCTATATACAGGGTGATCAAAGTTAAGTCGACATTTATTTTTAAAATTAGACGCTTAGATATACGTGAAGACCACTGCTACAGTGAGGTTATGCACCAAGGGGGACACACAGTGAGGTGGTAACTATAGATGCCCGTGGCTTAATCAACTTAAATTGTTTCATTAACTTTTTTGCGGCTGCAGTAAGCAGGCATGTTTGTATTGAAAATTTAGAGGCAATCGTGTTTCCACGAAGTTCCATTTGACAGAATTCTTTTAGGGCATTCGTACTCTGAGATGACGAACCGTGAAGTTTAATTGCCGTTCGCATGATTACGCATGCAAGACCGTGAAGACCAGCGCAAAGCTCCTACCTTTTGTGGCGCGCCTGCTGTGTGCGGTGCTTAGTTGGACAACGGGGAGGAGGCATAAGAAAAAGTGACAACTGGTGCCCTTTCGGTCCTGGCTGGCGTTTCCGGAATCTGAAGTATTCAGAACCGCAATCGAAACAAAACAAAGGGGAGGAGCTTTGCGCCGGTCGTCACTGAGTAGCATGCGTTGCGAACGGTAATTAAACTTCGCAGTTCGATATCTCGGAGTACGGATGCGCTAGAAGAATTCTGCCGAATGAAACTACATGGAACTTCTCAATACAAACATGCCTGCTTACTGCAGCCACAAAAAAGTTAATTATTCAATTTTAGTTAATTAAGTCACCAACATCAAAATTTAGCACCTCATTCTGTGTTCCCCTGGACGCATAACCTCACTGTAGAGGTGGTCTTCACGTAAAATTAAACGCCTAAAAAAAAAACCGGTCGACCTAACTTTCATCACCCTGTATAATATATTTGCTAAGGCTGAATTTACTATCAGGTAAATGCTGCATACAAATTTTTCGTTGTACGTGCATGTTCTCCCATGCTTCCTTCGCTTGTGTTCTTCGGTTTAATAAAGCTTGTGAAGCGAGTACCACTTCAGCCTGTGCGGGGAGCCTTTTTACAGTGGGAGTAATATTTAGGTCATATGGAGTATCGAAAATGTGAGTGGGCCGGTACTGCTGAATATCAGACAACATAGAGCTGTACTAGTGCATCATGTTCGCCGATTTATCGCTGTTTCAAACAAGAATTTTTCACGATGAATGGTATATTTCGTTAGCTAAGCTGCGTTACGGCTCCATCTGAAAGGCTTGGATATCTGCAGTGCGGATCAAGCGAAGCGGCGGTCATAAAGATTTTGGACCTTGATAATTTGGCAGCTTGCAGCTTAGATTGATTAGATCCCCAGTTAAATTTAGGCTGACCAGTATTTAAGCAATTATGATCCAACTAGCTGAGATTCTGCCTATTCCAGCTTAGATACTTTTGTTTTCCTGTAAAAATATGCAATGTAGCTATTAATACGCCTCATATCTTGCTGCAAGATTTAGAAGACTGCTGCTAACATGATTTGTTAACTTTGCCGGCGTGTTGCGGGTGCGTAACATTTGCTAAGGGCAGCAGGTGAGCCCATCGAAACTGGTCACCCACCATTATTGTTCGGAATTGCATTTGAGCACAAATATATACAGTTTATTTGCGCAAATACGAAACACATGTTTTCGCTCGTCTTTCTCACGGCTTTACTTTGCCAGAAATTGCGAGAACCAAAGACCGTCACTTGTCATAGTCCAATGGAAATCCAATGATTGATGCAGGTTGATGCACCACGCCGCCAGACTTGCCTTTTTGGGACGCCCCTTAAAAACGAGATCAAAGAGGAAGGAGCAGGCGGGGGGGGGGGGGGGAGGTAGTGTAGGTGGTTCGCTTCGGTAGAATATTTCTTGGGCTTGAGCTGGCCCTCGTTGCCCTCTTTAGAAGAAATTTCCCATGGTGCTGAATGTCGTGATAGCCACGGTGGACCAGCGGCCCAGTGGATGGTGCGCGAGGTAGTCGTAATCAGGCGTGCCCATGTATCGGAACACTGCCTGTCACTAACATCTCCTATTCGCGGCGTTTCCTAACGATAGGTGCGCCTTCCTGGAACACAGCCGGACTCAAAAACTGTCTTCCTGAGTGAGAAAGGAGCGTGGAGTCTGGCCGTGCCTGACTTAGTTGCTGTTAGTGTAGTTGCTGTGACAAGGAAAACCTCGGAGAGGGGTGCGAAGAACTAGCGAAAATATATAATTAACGGATGTAACGGTTTAATAGTTATAATAACGTAAATAGAAATAAATTGTAGTGCGGAATATTTAAAAATACAAAACAAATAAATAAATAACACGAAAGAAATACAAAAAGGACAAATATTACAAACTAAAGAAATAAAAATATATTTTCAAACATCTACAACAAAGAATCAAATGAAAAGCCGGATAATAATGGCGGAAACACAAATAAAAATAGCAAGAAACAGGCCAACAATGTTACGCCATGCATTTGCAATTTGCACAAAAATGCATACTAAAATGAAGCGATGGTTTACTGACAGCTTTTCTTACAGAAGGCGATACACCACTCCAGCAAGATGCAACAAATTTAAACAAAGAGCCAACGTAAGGTTTTGTGGAATCATTTTGCCCGATGAGGTCCCCGGGACCATTTCTTCCGGGGCCATAAGTTCCGAGACCATTTGTTCCTACTTTGAAGTTCGGGACATTTGTTCCGAGACCCTTTTTACGGCAAGCAAATCAGCTAAAGCATTTCGGCGTTGTTCACTGCGGTATAATGCGTTCTTAATGATATTTGCTGAAAATAAAAGACACTCTCCCTTTACAAAGAAAGCAGCTTTACAAACATTCACTTGCCCCCAAAAATGCAGAAAATCTAATGAAAAGTTTTAAGTAAACTGTCTTGTCACGATAAACTGAATTTTCACACACGGTTGTCCCTAGTTTATTCTCCAGACAAGCCTACGATGTTGTCGTGGAGGAACAACGGACCTTTTTGAAAGCACAGGCACGCATTGTAGGTCCCCGTGCACGCCCTGTAATACCAGTTTGTTGCTGTTGTGTCGGGGGGGAGCGGGAGGTCATTGTATTCGCCCCGAGCGCGAACACAGTCGGCCCCTGGCGGCGGCGGGACTGTGGATGGCGCTCTCGCGTCGTTTGCTTTTTCACATTGCGTGCGCCGCAAGACGCGTGCTGCACACGATAAAACAACCAATATGTGTGCTCGTTTGGCAGTAAGCAATGCCATAGTTACCTCTGCTTGCGCAATTCCTCTAGAAACGCAATAATCAGCGGCCGTTCCGGGTTAATGCGCTGGTTGAATTCCACGAAACATCTTCGCCCTGGTCACCGCTTGAGTGTGAAACGTGTTATAAACATTGCTTCCACACATTGCACTTTTCTTATTGTTGAGTGCAGTCGTCTGCCGTGTGGGGAACGTCGAAGGGTGCTTTTTGAAGGTGGCGTGGTGATTATTTAAAGGATAAAAGTTTAGTACGCGAAGCGGGTAAGAAGCGACAAGAACTGTGCATACGCGTGCAAATTCCACACCATTGTAAAATTTCGCTGTGTCCTTATAGAAAGAAGAAACAAACAAAAACATTTACACTGCACATGACCCGTGCGCTATCGCCCATACATTACCAGACACGTATTTCACACCCGCAAGCGCCTGTGTGATCGTGTCCTTCCTGTACCTTTTCTACAATAAATACCATTTTTGGACAGTCGTTGTTTATATTGAGGAGGAGGAATAAACATTTATTCAACTGTATCGAGTTGCTAATTTTACGTATTATTTAAAATACGTTTCTATGGATGCGCAAGATTATTTAGGGGGGATTTTTCAGTAAAATTAAGCAGTTGTGAGTTTGCATCTGTCATGTGGCATTCCGTGTGTCATTTTCATATATATCATTTTCAAATCCGACATGAATCACCTTGTCCAGAAACGTTTCTCACTCAGCATAACCAAATGCCTAATATGGTCACGTCTTAACCTCTTAAGGTGGACTTAACTTTAAAGAAAGAGGAGAAAACGCGTAATATATTGCACGTTGATGCCCACATGTGTGAGGGGTGTGTGCCGTGACTCGCTGTTTTTTTTTTAATTTTTTCCCACAATGTTTGCTTTCAATACAATTTTGAAAAAGGCGAGCCACAATTCCTGGACAATCCCGGACCAAAGGGGGGTTAATCAGTTTTGAAAATACGTACTGCTTTTTCACCGCTAAGAACACGACGCCTAGTGTTGTTTCGATTGTAAGTAATACTGATAACCACAGTTTGGCTTTTCGCGTTACATGCGTTCTCTTCTCGCTGCTCTTGCGACGTTGGAAGGACCCTCCCCCCCCTTCCCGAAAAAAAAACTAAATGCACAAAATTTCATTTTTTAACCAATCCTGAAGAATTAAATGCCAGGACAAAGGCGATATTCAGTTTACAAAACATGGAGTTACCGGGAACTCGTTGCGCTGATTCGCAACGAGAAATAAAACGGAAATGTTTTACTACATCTGCAACAGCGCAACTTCATTTGTTGCCATCTTCAGGGTTCGTAAGCGACCTTATACGCAAGAATGCAAACACATCTCGCTGTTGCAGGCACCTGTTAGATTTTAAAAGGAACGCAAATGGTCAACAGAGCAGCCGTAACAGAAAATTTGTGCTTACTGGGAAGTCCCAGAAGCTTGGTTTGCACACTGTAAACCGGCTTGTCACTTTGCGAAAACCTAGCTAAACATGAGATGTTGATTGTACTGCGTGCGTTGACAATTGAATTCACAAGTTCACTTGCGACGAAAGAAGTAAATAAGTGATCCGAAACTGATATTCATCAAACCTTCCTTCAGAGTCGTTAAAATTTCATTTAAACGACCCGTTAGAGCGGTTACATTTATATCTCTGCGCTGATCAAAATTCAGTAATTTTATGTTGCCTTTTGAATACACAAAAAATATCGTAAGCTCTTAGAAAGAATTTCGGGGCAGTTAAGTAGTGTTACCATTTCAGGATATCCCAAAAATGCAAGAATGCGTCATGCTACCAGTGAAAGCGATTGAGATTACCGTTGTAAACTGAATTTCAGAGATCGAGGCTTCCTGATTTGTTTCTATTTATGCTTTTATTGAAGGCTCAAAGCCATAGTCTGGAAAGATCGAGCTTGCTACGAGCCACGGCGTACAAGTTCATTGTCACAATTACGGCCATTCTGAGATTCTCGATGAGTCGTCGCTTTTTTTGGCGTAGTAATGAAAACTGACTGCCGCTTCCATGCCATACATTGAACGTTGAGGAACCGAACTACAGCATACCACTCTTTTTTGCACGTTTCGTGCGCACATACGGCGGGAAAAAGGCACGAAGCGCACCCACAGTGTGCATTGTTACGGGCCGCTCAGCGGAGCATCCACACTAGAAGCGCGACGCTGTCGCCACCTACCTGTCAGGATGGAACTGCCCATTTGTTCCTCTTGGGTGCAACAAAAGCCGGCCCCCACTCGTTTTCACTGAGGAGAGGGCGCAGTCGAGGTTACACGGACGGGGGCAAATGCTGACGTGTGTATTTGAGAGGAGGGAGTGTGAACACGGGCGGAAATAGCGCGGTTGTTTTCAGAGGGGGATTTTTAGACTGGCAAAAGGCGTTCGGGTTGTTTCGTGTTCCACCCACCGCAATGTCCGTGCACCGAAATGTCCACACCAAAACGTCCTGCACCGACATGTCCTCCTACACCGAAATCTCCGGATACCGGCTGAAGGGCCCCTACTTGCTTGTTTTTCAGTCATTTTCATCACTTTAATTAGCGGGCACGACATACCCATGTTCGCCAGCTCAAGCAGCGGCTGTTTTGATTTACTCGCGTCATATCCTTCGCGTTCTTTTTTTCTGCGGATTCCGTGACCCCCGAGGGGGACACTGGGACTCGTTGCGGCTGCACTGACGATGTAGACGAGATTGAACTCTCCGGCTCATTATATCATGATTGTTTGTGCCATCACTCGTTTATTACAAGTTTGTTTGCGTATATTGCAAGGCTATAACTACTCTCTGTCAACCCGCCAGCTATCGGCTCAAGCCGGCTGGCCTCTCTGGTCAACGTCTTCGTCTACACTCCCATTTTCCCACCTCATCATGTTTTTCCCCTCCAAAAGATGACGACCCACGCCAATGCAATGACGACCGTCGCTGGCCCGCGGGGCGCCCGGAACTCCTTCCTTGGAATTTGGGTTCGTCGACCTTTCCCCGGGAGCGAAGCTCGCAGGTGAAGTTCGCGAGTGTTAAGTGTCCTGTACAATAGCGTCTCAATTGTTTCTCTCCGGCTTTTCGGCCACTACCTACACTCCCGCCCGCCCCCCCCCCCCCTTCTCATCTGCGGCATTCCTGGTAGAAAAAACGTAGAGAGACTTTCGCAGGTACTACGAAAGTATACGCGCAGTCTAAAGCAAAACAAGCTGACACATTTCATCTTTATAGCAGCGGGACTGGAGGCAGTTGGTCCAATGAAGTTTTGAACGCCCAAGAATAGAAAGAACAAACTTACAAAAATTACTGAACTAAATAAAAAGTGTGCATCTTATAGATATTCAAAAATTAACAAAGACTGAAATGGAAAATCCCGGAAAATAACAAGGAAAACTTGATTGAAATCGCGAAGTTATAATTGCGCGTATTTTGAAACAATAGCTTCTGCGATTTTTAATGAGGATCACTCGTCGATCCTTTTTCATTGGTTGAACTTTCTTTTAAACGATATTTCAACACGCACTCACTTTAATTACGCAGGCCGTGGCGCTATATTGCTCAGCTGTTGTCGCAGGTTGCTCAAAGCTTTGCTAAAAACAACACGGCAATAAGTCGTTACAAGAAACCAGTAAAACAAAATACACGATGATATTGTCACTAATTTGCTCTATAAATTATGTCCCTAGAAAAAAAGAAATAAAGAACAATATTGACTGAAAGCTTCAAATATGTCGGCTCATAATCCACAATTAAATGTACATTTTTGGAAAGGGCGCATAACCATCCGCTGGCCTAAAATAACGCAGAATTGCGAGCAAGAACATCTCTAATAAATAGTTCAGAATGGCGTGCTTTCTGCATGGAATTATGCTCCAAGCCGCTCTAACATCTGAATAAGTAGAATTTAAAGAAACGAATCGTAAGCGCACACTTTCTTCATTTAAACCAGAGAAAGCTTGGTGTTTCAGCCGTCTTCCTAATTAAATTACTTTGATTATTTTTTTGTCCTAGAGCCGTGTTTGCATGTAGCATTTGAAAGGCAGCAACTGCAACAAGGCATACATTTTTGCCATGTTAAGAAAAATGCATGCAACTTTACCGCAGAAGCCTAAAGAGCTAAGCGCTTCATAGTTATAAATTTGTTTTGGAATAAATGAGCGGCATGGATACCTACAGTGCACAAAAAATTAAGAACACTAGATTGCTGTCGAAATACCAACTTTAAATGCAGTAAGCGAGAATATAATACAACAAACTCGCTTATCTTTTGTCCATCCGCGCAAAAGACGCTTCTCTAGATGTGTACGATTTAATTCAACGAAACGTCATCACAAAATCCTCCTTCTACAAAATGCCATTCGTTGAGGCATTATTTGGTGGCGGTTTATTTCAGCGCGTTAACTGATTGTAGGTTTACTTGTTTAAAGCCACTGCTATGGTTTTATGCACACAGTGGAAGGGTTTCGCCTTGAATATCAGCTGTGCAAGAATAATTTGCGTTGAATTGAATAACTACATTGCTTCCCGCAGTGTCTGCGTATATACTGTTTAGTTTGCAACCTGCTACACTGAATGTCATTTATGGTAGGTAGGAGCCATTGATCTGATTCTGTTTTATTCGCAATCGCTGTCCTGTACCTTAAGCCAATCATCGGTCTCTACTTCATCGTACTAGGTTATGTGTATTTGCTCGATGTTTTTTAGGGGCTCGGGCTTTCAGCGTCTCCTGTCATTGTCGTCATTGTAGTCATGGTGCTAAAACACCGGAACACTCGTTTTCCAACGACTCGCACTAGAAAGTGACCTCACCAAGGGAAAAAACGCGTACTAAAAGAACTCACCGGGACAATCATTTTCCAACGCCTCGCTCTAGAACGCTTCCCGCTTCAAAGAAACGAGACTTTTTCAGCAAAGCTGTATACCTCTAGGCTCTACCCCTCATCGGTTTCATCTCCGTGGGCAAAAAAGTCAAGCTGCCAAGAATACACGTATACACTGCATGCTTTTCCCCTCCTCAGGTTTCACGTGAGTGGAGATGGTACGGAATTTTTTTCTTCTTTCGCAAACACTGTTCGCTACTATATTCAAACTTTGTGTGGTGGCTGCTATAACTTCTTATCCTCGTATCTAGCGAACTTGAATTTTCCAATTTTTTACAAGGTACACATTCGAGGGAACATCGTATTGTTTATAATGTAAATATTTCGACACTGTAGGTTTACGCAGTGTAAGCCATGCCATGTATTGAATCCTTGGTCCCAGTCAAGCTATGTTTAAAGCTTTTGTGCCTAGGAACCCATCTAGGTCTTTTAGAAAATAGGTAGGTAGCTAGGTTAACTGGTTTATTCAGAGGAAGGGTTGGAAGCCAGTAAACCCCGGCTACTCCATTTCGCTGAACGAAGGGTCATAGACCCAATTAAAGAAATCACAAATACACGACAACGTCCACAAGGTTCCTGAGGTTTAGTTGGTCTTTCTGGGTTCGTATTTAGGAATTCGCCGGGAAAGCCTTAAACTATTCGTTATTAGTTTGAAGGGATACCTGTTGAGTTGAAGAATGCATTGAAGGCACGGACAACCTTATTTTGACGTCCAGCGTCAGGCCATATACCTAATAGTTTCTGGACCCACCACAATATCGTTAACTACTGCTATTGTTTGTGGTACAGTTCACGTTTTAGCCTTGAGTATATTGGGCAGTCTAAAATAACACGCTGGAAAAAAATCCCCCGTGTGCTCTCCGCATGCGCGGGGTGGTGAATTTTCAGTCATTTTAACAGCAAAACTGGTTAGGCTGAGCTTTGTCCGTCAGTCTCACCAAAAATCCTCGAAGCCTGAGAAATAACTGTGGCTCGGGAGGGCATAAAACCACAAAACAGAAAAGCCATGAAACCGGAAACCTAACCCTGTACCACCCCAAAGGCCCGAAGGGTGGCACGGTTGTAGCGGCGGCAGTGAACAACACAATAACAATAATTGGAAAGAAAAAAATCCCGGGCCATCTCCACTAACGTGAAATCTGAGGTGGGGCGAAGCATGCAGTGTATAAGACTATAAGTGTATCTTGACGTCTTGGCATTTTTGCCAACGGAGATGAAACCACTGGGTGTAGAGGAATACAGCTTTGCTGTAAAAGTCTGTTGTCTTTGAAGCACGAAGCTCTCTTGCGCGAGGCGTAAACTATTGCCCCGGTGTTTTTTTTTAGTACACATTACGAAGCGCTCCAGCGCGAGGGGTAAATGTGTGTCCCGGTTTTTTATTACGCATTATGTTCTAGCGCGAGTCGTAAACGACTTTTCCTGTGTTTTAGCACCATGACTACGTGAGCCGACGAGTACGATGACGAAGACGACGACAGGAGACGCCAACATCCCCAGCCCCCAAAGGGACCCTGCCCGCGGTCGGTATCGAATCTGGGATCAACGCGTTAGGGATACTGATTGAGCATCGAATTCTGGGCGTACCGCATTTCCTTTGGGTTCGTAGCGCGGGCGTTGACTTTATACTAGGTCGCCAGTTCTAGCGCGGGCGGCCCACTTTGGGGAAGATGTGGAAGCCTGCGGACGAAACGTTCCGGGCCTGCCAGTCTTGGAGATCGTTTCTACAAAACTTGATCTATAAAGCCCAACCTTTCGTCTTTTCTTTTTGAATTTTAAAGCAAAGCTTTCTACCTCTACCCCCCAAGGGTTCTTTCGCGACCGTTGGTGTCACCAGAAAACTCCCGGAAAGAAATAAAAGAATTTACTGCACCGCCAGGGATCGAAACTGTAACTAACAGAATAACAAACCAAGAGCCCGTAGTCTTACCGATTCAGCTACGAGCCCACACAGAGACGGCAAAGACAAGTGGTGCATTTACCAAGCACATCTACGGCTTAACGCCTGACTTATCGCTAAATTCTACGCGATAGCGATTAAAGGAAGCGCACACTAACCCATGGCGTCTCACTTCTAGTACGACGTCAATGGGCCTGTGGCTTGCAGTGTTCGCGTAAAAAAATATCAGTTCCTTGTCGTCCGCCATCACGCCAGGCGATACCTCAAGAAACACATTCAAATACTCCTTGATGGCCAGGCCATCACTCCATGCCCCAGCATCAAAATCCTGGGCCTACATCTTCAGGACAACACCAAGAGTAACATATCCTTGCAGTGCGTCAAACACGACATTAATAAATTATAAACATGATCCGGCGAGTTACAACCAAGACGCGAGGCCTCAAGGAATCCGGCACCGTTTGATTAGCTTTCGTCTTCTCCAGAATCACTTACGTCAACCCCCTGTCTTCATCCCGGCAAGGAGGACATAAAGATGCTTTATATAATGATTAGAATGGCGGTTGAGCAAGCCATTTGTCTTCCCATGGGGGCGCCCAGAGAGGCTGCTTATCACGGGGCTCTAAAAAGCTGGGAGGTGGTCATCTTTCTATCCAGAAGCTCCGAATGAGCATAACTGCGGCGTTTTGCTGAATCTTTCACCAGATTGGCTGGGCAGCACCGAATATCACTCCGCTTGATGTACTCCTGGGCTTTTGGCGACAAGAAAAAAATATGCTCCCTTTGCTTAGACATATGAACCCCTCAGACGACGAGGGTCACCGACAAGCACGGGCTCAAGCGCTCAACATCACCAGCGGTGGAGATCATGCAGTTTTCTACACTGACGCCTCCAAACATAGAGTGCAGCAGTACGTCATCATCGTGTCTGCCTCCAGAACCAACCTCCTTGCTGTGCCACACTCAAGACCGAGGACATGATGGCAACAGAAGAGGCAGCCGTCGCTTTGGCTCTCAACCAAGGGTTTGTAAAGTAGTCACAAATTCCCAACAAGCCTAACAGAACTACCTGTCGGGTTTGGTGTCCCGACCTGCACTGCGTGTGCTAAAAAACCACTCCTCAAATGGTTCCATTCAGCTCATCTGGACACCTGCTCACGTTTCTATGGAGGGCAACGGATACGCCCACCAAGCCTGCACTTTCACCCTCAGTGCTATGGAGCTGCACGAGAGCAGTCACCCGCTTGTCTCAATCAGGGACATAAACCAGAATTATCGCTGTCTGAGGCAGACTCTACCTTTGGCTTACACTGACCTTTCCATAGAAGAACAAACTACCCTACGGCTCATATAATCCGGCTCCTTCCCACAGCGGATGCGTGTTCACTTAATGCATCCGAATCGCTAAGACGCTGCATGTAAATTTTGCTCATAAGTAGGAACACTCTGCCACATAATCGGGGTGTGCAACTTTAGCCCTGAGCACCTCGTCTCCTTTTGTCAGCTACCTAACAAGAGCAATGGGAGATGCTGCTATCCAGCCCTTCTCTACCTACCCAACTTCAACTGGTGGACAGGCGGCGCGGACTGAATATGGCCTACAGTGAAGAAGGAACCACTCTCCTGGACCGCACTTTGGGCCGTTCAGAAGTCCTAATAAAGTGTTTCCTCCTCCAGCTCCAGCTCCTCCGCCTCCACCTCCTCTTCCTCCTCCTCCTCGTTCTCCTTTCCTCCTCCTCTTCCTCCTCCTCGTTCTCCTTTCCTCCTCCTCCACCGTCTATGCCACCGATCTCATCGCCTCCGTCCGCTACGGCAAAGACGGAGAAGTGAGATCGTCTGACACCGGGTTTGAGCTTTTATTTTATAAAAAAAGTTTCCACTGATGTGCTACACCATACAACTCAACCAACCACCGTTCATTCCTCATGCAATAATTTTACCTGCGCAAGAATATCTCTTTGAAGAAATACAGGGTGTGGTTAAGTACATTTCACTTCTCTCTGGTTTAAGGATTTGTAGAGCGACGTGAGTGAATTTGTGATGTCGCATCGATAATCGTTGTGGGTGCCGTTTACAGCTTTGCTTTCAAACCACATTCACCGAGTGGATTGGCGCCAATTTTTTTGGGTTCTATACAAGTTTGTTTTCTCTCGGTGTCTGAATAGTTTTACCAAATGACGGCCCTGGCCTTTGCCGGTTTCATTTCACACATCCTACATAGTGTAAAAATTAAAGCCGGAACATGTTTCTCGAGAAAGAATAGCGGAACGTGAAGAGAAACTCATACAGAGCATCTTGCGCCCTCTATAATGTTTGTATACGCTTTAAAATCTAAACAATTGCCCAGTTAGGAATTCCATAAAATCGTGCCCTTCTGTCGCTGTGCTGTTTTGACGCTGTGCTGGTTTGTCGGTGTGCTCTGCTGTCGCGTGCGCTTTTGATGCCGTGCTGTTTTGTCGCGTGCTCTTTTGACGCCGTGCTGTTATGTCGGTGCTCTTCTGTCGCGTTCCCTTTCGTCGTGTGCTGCTTTGAGGGCACCCCGCTTTTTTTAACCCGACTGACTTTTGCCGGGGCATTCCCGGAACGCATCAAAAGGAACGAAGAGGCATGAGAAAGCAGGCAGATCTCTCATCGAAGTGTTGTTTCCTTCGCAATCGTAGAGTTCCGAACTTCCAATGCCCAGAAACTCTCTGGGCATTGGAACTCTACTTGGTGAACTTTTTATGCCGCAAGAGAAGCGGACAGGCAATACCGTAGTCAAAAGTAATTGGGAAAGTAATGAGTAATTTCTATGAAATTACTGTCCGGAAGTAATTTATTACATTACCAAATTACCAGCACTCGAAAGTAATTCATTACATCGCTCATTACAGCAAAAAGTATTTATATACTGTAATTTAATTACTGTAATTTCATTACTGCCAAGTATGCACGGTTGGTACCGCATCGAGCAACAGTTCTGGCTTTCCCCACGCTATGTCGACTTCTTTGCCATGAATGATATGTGCATAGTCTTTGACAATGCACGAAGCGTCAAAGTGTACCTCGACCACTAAGCAGGTTTCGTCTAACACCTTGCCCTTTTTGTGCAAGTGTTTTTCCCATTGCTTCATCAGATCAGCCTCTTTTGACACCTCAAACAACGACCGCTGCCCGCGTTTTGTCCACTGGTATCCTGGTCTTGCACGCTGCAGCAGCAAAGCAATTACTCTGACGTCGACAACATGGCATCGCATTTCTCTCAAAAAATAAACTTTTTAGCTCCAAACCGCGATGTCGAGCCGACGAGCCGAACGCAGTCAAAGAAGTCGAGAACTTCGACCCTACAGCCCACGTTACCGCAGCGCCACCGCATACATCCTAAACCGGTCTACACTTACCACTTCATGCCTGGAGGGCGCCTGCCGCGGAGCCCACTTCATTTATTCTAGTACACCATACCAGCGACTCGAATTTGGTCGCGCTGTTTTCAACTTTCAACCCAGTCTTTATTTTGAGGCACACGGTGAGGGTAGTGGAACCCTTGTCGTTTACCCCTTGTACTCGCTAGTGTTCCCGAGTTACTTGACTCACTTTGCTGAGTGCTGCAAACTCTGCCTCAACGTCGTCGTCCTCAACACCGTACAACAGCCAATGGTGCTTCAATTTCACCTCTTGGCCGCGCGGTTCGATGACCAGGCATCGTCGTCCTTTTGCTTGCAGATCTCCTGATTGATTGATTGATTGATTGATTGATTGATAGATTGATTGATTGATTGATTGATTGATTGATTGATTGATTGATTGATTCATTCATTCATTCATTCATTCATTCATTCATTCATTCATTCATTCATTGTGGGTTTAACGCGCCGACGCAACGCAGGCGATGAGGCGCGCCGCAGTGGAGTGCTCCGGAATAATTTTGACCGCCTGGGGATAATAAATGTGCGCCGAAATCTCGTACACACGGGCGTTTTTGCTTTTCGCTTCCATCAGAAAAGAGGCCGCCGCAGCCGGGAATCGAACCCGCGACCTCGTGCTCCGCACCGCAACGTCTTAGCCACTGAGCCACCGCGGCGGGTTTGCAAATCTCCTTCCGCAAGCGTCTTTCTGGTCGCCTCGGCGCTGTTAAACGTCACCGTCCATTCCCAGACGTGATTTATCTGATAAGCTCACAAGGCAACTACCTAGGTAAGCATGCCAGAGTTGGCCAGTCTATCCCTGAAATCTTCCACTCGAAAAGGTCGAGCTCGCACGTCGCCATGAAGAAAAACACCGTTTAAACCTACACACCATGTTGGCAGAGAGGGCAAAATAATGTGGTTCTTTTTGCTATCACTCGCACCGATCCTGTTTCCCCGGCTACCCTGCGCCACGAAAGCTGCCCCTGGGGCGCTCATGACCCTACATTCTTTCGCTATAATACCCAGAAGTAGAACGATGAGCCATCGCTGCAAACTGCTAAGTCCGACACGTTTAATTACGCGACTCGAAAATAATCACTTCCCAACGGTCACGAAACGATGCAACAACATACTCGACGAGCCGCACACGCCTGCACTTGCTCCTCTCAATGTGCGGTCCCTAGTTTCACATTTCCCCGATGTTACACATCATTTCATCCTCAAAGATGTACCTTTTCTGCGCTTCTCCGAAACTTTCGGACAAACGCATCGAAGTCACCGGTGTAACGATCGGCGTACGGTGTTGCGAAGACCGTCTGAGGTATTATCGGGTTCAATCACCCAGTCCTTCCGTCGTCCGGTTTTCGCTTGTTTCCCCCCCTCTTCGTTGACAGGGAGCCACCCTCCTTTGTTCGTAATGACGCGGTGGCGACTGCCGCTGCTGCTGGACACAAGCCGCTTTCGGCAGCTGCATGGTAACGCAAGCGGCCGCCGTCGAGGCAAGTCACAATGACCGAGAACGTTAGACGGAGGGAGTGACAAAGCCATCGCGAGGCATGTTCCTTTCGGTGCAAGCTAAATGGTCCTGTCTTCTTCGGCTGTCATCTTCTCGCATCGGCGGGACCCCTTTGTGGCGTGTCAGAAACTCCGCTGTTCAGCGAGCGCTCGACGCCAGGGACCCTCCGGTCACTTCTATCTCGGGTGGTCTTAAGGGCTTCGACCTTAGGAAGATTGCACCACCTAAGTCAACCTGACGCTGACCTGTGTTAGAGAAAAACTGCCTTCTTTCTGTGAGTGTGTGGTGGTCAATTTTAGTGCCAATAACTTTGGTGATTGGTGCGTTCCTGAAAACAGCGCGAGAAAGGGTAAGAGGGGGTGGACCAAACCTGGTTATTTAATCTCGCGTGCGCAGGGGCGCAGAACCCTGTTCACTCAGTCAAACGCCATGTAAATGTCCACACATAAAGTTTCTTTCTTCGCCCTACTCAGCCCAAGTGTTCGCCCAGCTCCGGACTAACGGACGCCATCACCGGTCACGCTACCAGATCCGCAACACTGTATGGCAGTAAATGGGATCGTCTCTACCACGTCGAGATCATCTCCACTGCGGACATGATCGTCTGCATGAGGAATGGGTCGACTCCAGAGCATCGGGACTGACTTCACGGAGGAATGACTGCAAAGTTTGGTGCGTGCGAGGCCATTCTGTTTGAGGTATTACCAGGCTCTTACAAAGTATAGCGAGAGAGGTAAAGCGTATTATTCTTTTGACGCGAGGTTGGTTTGGTGCATCGGGGTAAAGGATTTTTTGTAGTAACAGTTGGCAGCACTCGAGGCAGGCATGAACGTGAAGTCGCTACGAAAGCCGCAACACCTAGAATTTGCAAAAGTGTTGTAGTTAAGCGTAGGCGATGAGAAAAGAAAGCCACAAATCATCGAGGCTTTCGAAGCAAGGGGGGGAAGACGACGATGAGCTCTTAGAGTGCTTTGAGCTTATGAAATAGCGGGAGCAAGATGAAACTGAAAGCAGAGGAGGAGCTAGAGAAAAAGAAAGGAGAGAGAAAGCGGAACCACAGCGTCGTGCAGCTGAACTAGAGATGAAGGGGCTCGAACTGGAAATACTGAAAGCCCGAAGTGGTAGTGGTGTTGGCGAGGTCTCTATTGGAAGAGGAGTAAAGTTGCCGTTGAAAATGAGGACTCGATGTAACCGTTTAAAGTGGGAGAAAATATGGGTCTATTTTTGGTGAATTTTGAAAGCACATGCGAGAAAGTGGAGTTTGCTTAAGACACTTTGGAGCAACGTCTACTTACTTTGTTACCGTGTTGAGCCGCCGATGTAGTAGCCCGCTTGACTAGACAAGAGGCAGAAGATTACAACGGTAAAACCGTCTCTTCTAAAGAAGCACACGCTGTCCGCGGAGGCCTACAGGCAGCGGTTTCGCGAACGTTAAAGAGGAAGAAATCAGCCATACTCAAAATTCGCGTATAAATTGATGGCAAATTTTTAGGAGTGGATAAAGGAGGAGGGCGCGTTTGGCGACCACGATAAAGTTGTGCAACGCCTCGCTTTGGAGCAGTTTTTCCGCCGGCTCCTTGCAAGCATGCGTAGCTGGGCAATGAACAAATCAGATGTCACAATGGTGGCACGAGCCGCCAAGCTCGCGGTAGAGTTCTTGTCACGTCATGCTAATGAAATTAAGGAGGGTTAGAAGCAGGAGTTCCAACCCAAATAACAAACATTCAGCGTTTCCCGAGATGCCGAGGGCGCTGGCGACAAAGAATTGAAGCACCTTGACAGTGAGAAAGCGGATACTCCAGAGGACCAGCCGAATCACGACATCGCCGGCTGTCGGAATCCCAGGGTAGCTTTTCTGGCTGCCGGTGAAGGCGATGTGAATAGGAAGCAGCTGGAACCGCACATTCAGGAGATGACGGAGAACAGTAAATGCTGCCGAGTATTCCGTGATTCCGCGTCAACGATGGGTGTGGTGCATCCATCTTACACAGCACGAGAGCAGATTCCATACGAGTGTGCATGGATGAGGCAGGTGGTTGAGGAAACAGCGTGTGCCTTCCTATCGGGGGAATACGTATCCATGGTCCATTCGGGACACTTGACACGGAGGCTGCACGGTGTCGCCTAGTTTGCCACTCGAATCGCCATACCTATTTTCAAACCATTCGAATGAAATATTGCGTCAAAAGGGCTTGAAATTTGGAGTAGTCATCCAAGCGCTGATACGGTCTAAAGCTCGGGGGTTGGCTGCGAGAGCGCCCAGTTCAGATGACGTGGCACCCCCCAGTCAGTGCGTGGGAGAAAGCAGCACTCCAAGCGCAGAGCCGCCCCCGCCTGCCACGGGAATCGAGGTGACATCAGGAGACTCTAAACTAGATGGAAACACCGGAGGCGAGAAGAGGTTTTCCGACTTAGGTAAGGTGTTTGTCCCACCCACTTCCGTAGGTTTGCCAAAGTTGTTAGGAGTAACCAAAGCGACCATGATAGCGGAACATGAACGAGCTTAAACACTTCAGGACATAAAGTTGGACGGAAGCGAAGGAGTTGCAAAGAAAATGTTATTTTTCAGGTAAGGAAACGTATACAGTACTGCAAGTACAAGGACAAGAAGGGAGTGCAGTTTGATCGGATGGTTGCGGCAGAGGCTTACCGTACGAACCTCTCGTGCCTGGTTCATGGCCACGTGATAGGCCAAGGGAGCCGACGGCCTCAAGAAGTCAAGGTAGCAGCGATCGGCAGCCCCGTACTGAGACCGACATCCGTTACTTTTTGGCGTAGCAGGATACTACCAAAGATACATTCACAGGTATTCGGAGTTACCCAGCCACATCACTGACGCTCTTCTGAACACTGAACCTTACGATCAAATTGGATGAGTAGAAGGCGCAAGCTTTCGATGATTTGAAAAGAGCGCTGACGAGCCAGCTGGTGCTTGCAGTACCTGACTATACCAAACCTTTTGTCATTCAGTGCGACGCTAGTGATTGAGGCATGGGGGTGGTATTGTGCCCCAAAAGGGAGAAGGGTGACGAGCACCCTGTGCTTTACGACAGTCGGAAGCTGACAGTGCGCGAGGAAGCATGTAGCGCATCGGAAAAGGAGTGTGCGTCCCTCGCATGGGCAGTTCAAAAGCTAGCTTGCTACATCACTGGCTCATATTTCATTATTGAAATTGACCACTGTTCCTTCAAGGGGCACTGATACAAAAATTTTGCATCTTGTTTTTTTTTGTTGCGATAAGTAGCTAGTGACCTACTTATAATCTGTAGAAACCTCATTTCCTTCAGCGTGCGACGGTTGTTTAATTACAGGCATTTTCAATGCGGCCAGTCGCAGTTTCGGTTTCAGCGAGTGCCGCCAAACGATGGATTTTGTGGATTTTGTGTGAACAAAGATGGCCACGGGACCGTCGGAGGGATATCACAGGAGAGCCGCCGTAGCACTGTCGAATCCGCATCGACGGCAGTTTCTGCGAATGCCCCCACGTACTGATCTCGTGAGGCGCTTAATTAAAAAGCGACCGTGGATGTGACGCAGGCGCTGCGAGTGCAAATGCTACCGCCTCTAAAGAACGACGCGCGACGCTCGAGACGGTGGGTGGCAAGACGCGCGCTGGGAGCAGCCGGCCGGTCTGCCTACAGGTCCGTATACAGATGTGTTCGGCTTAGCACTGCGGCGGATATTCGAGGGCCGCTCTCGTCAGTGGTGCAGATTACAATTTTTAATGCAACCCGCCATCGCATCATTAACTCCTTTCTCATGTAAGCCACCATGGTCGGAACTTGGGGACAATTTCGTGCAGCGGTAACAAGCTATCACTCGAGCTACCTGCGCCGGCCTGGGCCACTTCGCGGCCGTGGCCGCCGCCTGCACAGCGACCGTGCGGCTAGCTCAGTGGGCTTTTGGTGCCTCCGGCGCGTTTTCGCATCCAATGGTAATAAACAGTAATAGAAACAGAGCTCCTGGAATCGCTGTAGAACTTTGCTCGCGGCCAGCTGCCCGATGAGCTGACGAAATCACGCCGCCTCCGCCGCCAACGATCGGGTCATTCGTTCTCGAGAGCAGAAGCTCCGCCCTCCGGCCCTCCGATTGGAGCGGCGAGCCGGGCGAGCCGGCGAAAAACGCCGGCAGTGCGGATGCGGCAAACACAAACTCGTGACGTGTTTAGATGTTGTTTATTTACACCATATCCTCGGGATGTCGATTGCGCGTGCTCCTCTGCTGGCTGCTCGGTTGCGTTTCGCACACTTTAAAATTGATTTTAAATATGTTCTAGGCTGTATTCGCCGCTGATATTTTGCAGATGAGGTATATGTGTTCCCACCAATCTATCTCCGAAGTTATATCGCCTTCAAAATTTTGTGTCAGTGCCCCTTTCACATCGTTGCAGACAATGCCCGGTAAGAACGGCCTCTTACTGCGCTGGAGCATCGCTTCGAAGAAGTACTTATTTGAGGTCCGTTACAAAAACGGGAGGCTCAATGGCAACGCTGCCGGCCTTTGCCGCGGCCCTAATGGAGAAATGGCGTCGAGGAATATGGTTTCATTATTTTCCTGAAATAGTTTTTTACTACGAATATGAAGTTCTGCGGTTTGTATCCTTGTGAGTCCTTTGCTGATGCGGTTTGCATGCCAGATTTATTATTAATCAATTTATATTCTCGTGTTGAGTGCTGCCACATTATATGGGTTTTAGTCCGCGTGTTTGACGTTCGAGGAAACCTGGTGGTCCTTCAGGCACTTTTTCTGGCGCCAGGTTGCTTTGAAGTTGTGTCTTGTGTTTTAAAGCAAAGCTTTTTACCTCTACCCCCCAAGGGTTCTTTCGCGACCGTTGGTGTCACCAGAAAACTCCAGCGAACAAATAAAAGAATTTACTGGCACCGCCGGGAATCGAACCTGAAACCAATAGACTAACAAAGCGAGAGACCGTTGTCTTACCGCATTAGCTACGAGCCCACGCAAAGAAGGGGAAGACAGGTGGTGTACTCACCAAGCACATCTACGGGTTTTCCCCCTGCGTTCTCGCTGAATCCCACGTGAAAGCACCACGCGACCACTCACGCCCGTCTAGCGGCCCTGTGCGCACCTTGCTCATGTGCTAAGAGTTAAAAAATTAAAGTAAGCTTACACCAATGCATGCAATCTCACCTCTAGTACGCCAATGTGCTAAAGCCTGTGGCCTCCAGTGTTCACGTAAAAAATCACAGCTCCTTGTCGTTCGGCCTCACGCCAAATCAAGGAATACATTCAAATACTCCTTGACAGCCAGGCCATCACTCCAAGCCCCAGCATCAAGATCCTGGGCCTACATCTCCAGGCTAACACCAAGAGTGACGTCGCCTTGCAGCGCCTCAAAAACAGCATTAATCAAATCATACACATGATCAGGCGAGTTGCCACCAAAAAGCGAGGCGTAAAGGAATCCGGTAACTTTCGATCAATTGAAGCTTTTCTCCTCTCGAGAGTCACTTACGCTAACCCCCCGTCTTCTCCTCGACAAGGCAGACATAGAGATGCTTTATATAATGATTAGAAAGGCGGTCGAGCAGGCCATTGTTCTTCTCATGCGTGCGTGCACACAGAGGCTGCTTAGCACGGGGCTCTACAACACGGTGGAAGAGCTGATAGAAGGCCATCTTTCTAACCAGAAGGTCCGACTCAGAACTCCGGTGGGTAACCGCATGCTTCACCAGATTGGCTGGGCAGCCCGTGTTGTCACTCCGCTTGACTTACTCCCAGACTCTGGGCGAGTAAAATTAAAGATTCTCCCTTTGCTTAGAAATATGAACCCCTAACATGAAGAAGGTCACCGAAAAGCACGGGCTCAAGCGGTAAATACCACCCTCGGTGGGGATCAAGCAGTTATCTACACAGACGCCTCCAAACATCGAGGACGGCAATACGCCATCATCGTGGCTACCTCCAGAACCAACCTCCTCGCGTGTACCCCGCTTAGGACCCAAGAAATGACGGCAGCAAAAGAGGCAGCCATCACCTTGGCTCTCACTCAACTAGGGTTCGGAGGATAGTCACCGATTCCCAGCAAGCCTACTGGAATTACCAGTCGGATTGGATGTCCTGACCTGCACTGGGCGCGCTAAAAAACCACTCCCCAAACGGTTCCATTCAGCTCATCTAGACACCCCCGCACGCTTCAATGGAGGGCAACGAATACGCCCACCCAACAAGCCTGCGCTATTACCTCATGTGCTAAGGAGCTGCACGAGGACAGTCACCCGCTTGTCACGTTCAGGGAGATAACTCAGCATTATCGCCTTCTGAGACAGACCGCACCTTCGTCTTACCTTGACCTTTCCAGAGAACAACTACCCTACGGCTCATACAATCCGGGCTCCTTCCCACAGCCTAAGCGTCTTCACTTAATGCCTCCGAATCGCTACGACGCTGAATGTAAATTGTGCTCAGAAGTAGGAACACTCCGCCCCGTAATCGGGGTGTGCGACTTTAGCCCTAAGCACCCTCCTCTCTTTCCGTCAACTACCCAACAATAGCAATGGGAGATGCTGCTGTCCAGGCCCTCTCTACCTACCCAGCTTAAGCGGGTGGACAGAACAGAGGCCGGCCGGACCGCATATGGGCCCCACAGAAGAAGGAATCACTCCCCAGGGCTGCACTCTGGGCCGTTCAGAAATCTGAGCAGAAGTATTTCTTCCTCCTCGTGCTCCTCCTCCGTCTCTGCCGCAAATCTCGTTGCCTCCGTCCGCGGCTCAGAGACGGAAACGTCAGATCGTCTAACATCGTGTTGGAGCTTACTTTAATTCTATAAAAAAAGTTTCCACTCTTGTGCTTCACCAATACAACTCAACCAACCACCGCTCATGCATAATGCATTGACTTAACCTTACCAAGAATATCTCTTTGAAGTAATAAATGGTGCGGTTAAGTGCATTTCACTTCTCTCTGGTTTTACTTTTTGTAGAGCTATGTGAGTGAATTTAAGTGACGTCGCATGGGTAATCGTTGTGGGTGCCGTTTACAGCTTTGCTTTCCAACCACATTCACGGGGTGGATTGGCGCGATTTTTTTTTTTCGGAACTAGCGAGCACACTCGAGCGAGCCATGATGCCCTCCACGACGTGTGAAGCCAGGGGTGTTCCCGCAAGTGTCGGGGCCATAATTTCGACCGCTTCGTCGCGTTAAAACAATGACAACGTACAGTAAAACCCTGGCGAAGGACTTATTGGCGAGTTTGTGTGCCGGCCCGCAGTCTCTACCTGGGACAAGACTCCCTCCTGCACGGGCTAGACACCAATGTCGTCGGGAGTTTCCCGCCGGCCGGAAATGCTGTCACGATCGGCGTACGGTGTTGTAAAGACCGTCTGCAATATTATCGGGTTGAATCACCCAATCCTACTGTCGTCCTGTTTTCGCCGGTTTCCCTCCCCTCTCACCGACGGGGAGCGACCCGGCTTTGTAGGCAATGACGTTGCCGCAGCTGACGCTGCTGCTGTACATAAGCCGCTTTCTGCGGCTTCACGGCATGGCAAGCGCCCGCTGGCGAGGCATGTCACAATGACCGAGAAAGTTACACGGAGGAAGTGACAAATGCGTCGTGCGGCATTGGTCTTTCGGCGGTAAGCTAAATGGTCCTGTCTTATTCGGCTGTCATGTTCAGGCATTGTGAGAACCCTTTGTGGCGTGTCAGAAACGCCGCTGTTCAACGAGCGCCCGACGCCGGATTACGGACGGGGTCCAGGGGCTCTCCGGTCGCTGCGACCTCGGGCGGTCGTAAGGCATTCAACCTTACGAAGATTGCACCACCAAAGTCAACCTGACGCTGACCTGCGCGAGAGGAAAAGTGCCTTCTCTCCGTGAGTGTGTGGGCGTCAATTTTAGTGCCACGAATTTTTGTGTTTGATGTGTTCCTGAAAACAGCGCGAGTGAAAGTGAAAGGTGGCGGACCCAACCTGGTTTTTTAATGTCGCATGCGCAGGCGCTCAGAACCCTGTTTACTCAGTCAAACACCATGTAAATTTGTGTACATAAAGTTTCTTTCTTCACCATGCTCGACCCCAATGGTTGCCCCAAATCCGGACCAACGGACGCCATAACCGGTCACGCTACCAGACCCGCAACACCGGGAATACTGGGATCACACATTGCTTAGCGCCTTGAGGAAATAGTCTCTGGTGTAGCAATCCATGCAAAGGAACTTTGGGCTTTAGAACTATATGAACTCCTGTCCGAAACCTTACACCAAGACATCACCTACTGGGTGGATGTGTGTTGTTTTAAAGATTATTGATGGAATGCTAATCCTCACAGCTTACCTTAGCCCTGGAATATCCAAAAAAGACCTTGAGAACTTTATCCGGAAATACTTTGAGTGGGTGAGACACGAAACAGTCACAACATTAGTTATCGTCACTGATTTCAATATTGACATCGTGAAACCTGCCAACAAAGACTGGTTCTTGTCGTTTTTCAGGAATTACTGTGAACTGGAATGCTACAACGACCCCAATCAACCAACCAAGCCGCATAGATCGTGCTTGTGTTTGGTCTTGGTTATGAATGTAGCGAAAATGGTTGGTTGCGGAACCAATCACGGTATACCACCCCAACAACTAAGCCATTATCCCTACCATTATTCTAAAGTAATAATAAAACATATCTCCCATCAGCATGTGTGGTCTTTGATAAAGCTTCGCTGGACATTCACGTTTGCAGGGCGGGATGGCGGCAACTTTTTTCACATGTGTCTGTCTCTTTAGTCATAGTAGTCCAAAGTTCGACGAAAACTCGTCTGCAAGAAGATAACATTGTCAGTAACAACATTGCCGGTAACACTGAAGATAACATTACCGGTGCTCGCCAAAAAGGGAAAAGCAATAGGTAAAAATAAATTATGTTTCAGGGCCCATACGGGTACCTCGTTCACATGTAAAACGAAAAGCGGCTCCGCCGTTTTTGTATACATGCGTGGAACGTTGCAAAGCGGATGCCTATGTTGTAGGCAATGGCCCACGTGTCCTATTTGGAACGTGCCGGGTTTATTGGATCTGGAATGACTATAGGAGTTGGCGCATTGATAATATTTTCTCATAGACAATGATTCTGGCAGAGTCCCCAGCGGTGACATGGTTACGCTTTGGTGTTCTGTCAAGACGTTTAGGTGGGTGCGTCCGTTAGCGACGTCGTTTGTGTTTCCTTTAGTCGCCTCTTGATGTTTCCGGCTTCACCAATATAGGCTGCGACACAAGTCTGGCACAAAATTTTATAGGCCACCCCGGGGTATCTTTCACGTTCCAGCGCATCTTTGGCGTGTACAAGTTGCTGTTCGAGCTTATTTGTAGGCACGCGGCGAACTTCGACGCTGTAGTCACTTAAGATTCGCGTAGCATTTCGTTTACACCGACAGCGTAAGGAATTGCTCCGGGCTTCCGCTCCTTTTTTGGTGACGTGGGTAGGTTTGCCGATCTGCGTTGCTCAGCGCTTAGGATTTGTCTGGGGTAGCCATTGCTTCCGATGTCCTCTCTTATCTTCTTTTCTTCTGCCCTCCGCGCTTTCCCAGAAGAGCAAAGGCGTTACGCGCGTGTTAAGAGTGCCGAGGCCACAGAGCGCTTGTGTCCGACCGGGTGCGCAGAAGGGAAGCCCAGGTATTGACCGGTATGCGGGGGCTTCCGGTAGGCCGTCGTCACGAAGCCTGTATCCTTGCGCTGTACTTCAGCATCGAGAAAAGCGACACGGCCGGCAAACTCCTCTTACATCGTTATATGGAACGTTGGCTGGACGGAATTCAGGTGTTGCAAAAGTACTAGCGCGTCTTTCTGCTTTAAAACACATAAACAGTCACCCCCGTAGCGTAGGAATATTTTGGACGATGACTCAACAAGCTTAGGGTGGTTCTCTCTTTGGCTTCCAAAGGGAGATTGAAGCACCGAAATTGAAGCACCATCACTCTACCGAACACCTGCCTGTTCATTTCTCAGTTTTTCCGTTACTCCTAGCCTCCCACTAACAGCAGCCGTGGTCATGAAGCATAGCGCCTGCGCCGTGAAGTCCGGTCTTATTGCCTTGGGTACGCAAATGCTCGGCAGTCATGGTCACCAGCCGTGTCGGCAACATTACGGCACCACCAAAGCACCTCTGCAAACGAGACTAAAGCCGGCGCTAGCTACGTTTTGTCACCTACGTAAAAATGATGCAAGAGATTAATGCCAGGTTCTTTAAATGTCAGGAAAACCTAATTGCAACTGGAAACAAAATGAAATGTGTCCCAATAAAAACTAACTTCTAGTATTTCACTTGTAATTACAAGAATGTTTTGAATTCTTCGCGGCCCTGTCCCTGGCGGAAGATCTGTCGGAGAAACGATGAATGGGACCACGCGACGAATTTGAAATTCCTAAACATAGGTCAGCATGTGATCTAAGACAACAGCTGCGTAAAACTTATTGGCATTACCCTTGAAACAAGCGGCCGAGCCCGTCACACAATCTTTAAAATGCACGAAATATTTAAAGATTGCACGCACATTGTTAAAACTGGATACAGGGAAGACAAAAACTAAAACAGGAAACCACAAAACGCATGTACGCACTTATCATGACCCGGATGTCGTTCAGTCTGCCGTTCTACAAATCGACCCGCGCTGAAGACAGCCAAATAAGCCCCTTTATCGCACAAGCATGTAGGGCAACCGAAACTCACAATTTTCGTGATCACCCAACAGGCCCTAAATGGTCACTTATAATAACTTTCAATAAATCAGAGAAGCCAGTCTCTTAACCAAAAGGTGACCTCTGGGGAAAAGAAGTAGGCACCAGCCATACTATGGAATTTATGCCGCACCTCCAGAGAGAAAACATCTGGAAGCCATCATGGATACGCCACCGAAGCAGCGGCTCTCTATAATAGCCCTCCCACTACCTAAAAACATCAACCAAAAGCTACACAAGGACCTCGGATCAAATTCCGTCGACGAAAGCTCAAAAACTATAAAAATATAGTATACGCCGACACAGGGACGTTCCAAAGAACGAATGCAACAAATGTCGTAGAGGAGTACCGTAGCAATTGCCGTGTTTCATTACCCTTCTACACACAGGAATGAATAAACGGAAATCCTCTTGGTGATCCGCGTAGCGGAACTACCAAATAGATGCTTTAACATCGTTACACACGCTCGAAAGTTGCCTGCAGGCACAGTACTTAAACGCTTGAGGAGGATTTGTAAATCCACAATTATGAAAGTTGTCTACCCCCAGAAAAAAGGGTCTGGAAGGGAACGACGCAGCCTACGAAGATACACCTTAACTTGCACGCCGTGCTGTCCTCCCTTTGGACAATGAGTGCCATTTTTCCTTCCACGAACAATATTGAGAACGTCTCCTCAACCTGTGTATAGAAACACTATCCTTCCCTTTGCCACACAGATATCTTGGCGCCGAATAATCGTAAACTCTGCACAGGGTACGAACCAACCAACGCCTTTAAACCCGAAGACTGTAGCAAGCCATTCGCCTGTGGCTCTGCTTAGGAATACTTAGATGCCTTAGCGTTTCGAGAGTATCCTTCGTTTTGGCCAGAAACATTGTTTTGAACTTCGGCTGACTCCTGTTGAAAAGGTGACCCTTGTACGCGAGGTTTCACGCCATTTACTAGACTCGGAAAATTTTCATTGCATAAAACAGTCAGTGCTCGCAATTAGGAGAACCGTAGATAAGCTCGGGGCCAAATTTGCGGGGCTAGTTCACTGGTTCGTTGACAATGGCTTTCGTGCTTCTTTTTCGGCTAAAGAAGAGTGCTTTGCTGAATGCCTGAGGTGGTGGTCGACAGGGGAGCTGTGGAGGCAGCGGAAAAAATTTCAAGCCTTTGTCGGAAAAGCTTCGCGTATAAAGAAGCGCACGATTGCCCTGCTTAGTGATTTAAATATCGAACGTTCGCATACTGGAGTGAAATCTGCCACAGGCCTTGATCTCCAGATTTTGTCCAAGCAAAGACTCACCAAGCTGGCATTCCTTTCCGATCCATCGTAACCGACTGGAATTCATGGCTCCATGTTGTGTCGGATTTTTTTGCGAAAGGTTTAAAAGCACTGACAATTGTTGACCCTTTTCTTGTACGTAACTCAGACGAGGTGGTGAGTGCACTAACCGAGCAACTCCGAGGAACCTATTACACGTTTAGCGTGGACATGCAGGCTTCTTCCATTCATTGCCTCACGAGCACTGAATGATTTTCGTGCCAACTACTATTGTTGAGGACAACGACGATGTTACGTTCAGAAATAATGCTGGCATTCCCGTGGAAAGCTTTCTAGAGCTATTATGGTGGCACTTCTGCGCTAAAGTTTTTTCTTACTGGAAAGGTCTTTTGTGCAAAAGTCTTGGGTATGCATTGGCTCCAGGGTGGAGCCAGCACTTAGTACCATTTTCTTGGGAAAAGTTGACAAAGGCTTATAACATGACGTCGGCATGCTTCTATGATATCTTTTGATGTATGTGTGACTATTTGATGTTTGTGGGCGGTGCGCATTTACACGGCCTATAATCGAGTTTTCAAGCAGTTCAAAGAAAGGGAAAAGACGGACTTCTGAAGTTCCACGAAATAATGTGCTACAATTCCTACAATTCCTAGGAAATTATTTCAAATCAAATCAAATCAAATCAAATCAAAGGTTTATTCGTTTCAAAACAAGGTTGGGGTTACATCAGGCGAAAAGCAGTTGCGTACTGCTTGAGGGTGCCTGGCGACCCTTGGATAACAGAATGTTCACAATAAAAAGTACTGCGTAAAATGGCCTACTTACAACCTAAAGTACTTGCGTTAAAGAAGTACCATAAAATCGTATGCTCATACCTAAAAATATGCACTCAAACAGGAAAAAACATGTCTACAAATTATTTGTTCACAGTGTGTCGTCTAAAAAGTATTCCACCAGTTGTTTCCGGGTAACACTTCCAATATCAACACCTTTTTTTTCACACGTATTAAGCAGAACAGGTAATGAGTATGCGAGTGATTGCAGTACATAGTCAGTGCGTCGGCGTGGTACAAGCCAGTTGTCATTGCATCTAGTGCGTACATCAGTAACATTTTTGGATAACCCAGATACTGAGTGCAAAAATGATTTGAAGCTCATGTTTGAGAACAAAAAAGAATGAAGCAGACGAAACTCGTATGTTCGCGGAAAGGGTATTATCTTATAACCTGTAAACAGCGGCTTTGTCGTGTGCGCAAAGGGGACATTGGCAATACTACGCAGTGCTTTCTTTTGCAAAAGCTGAATTGCGTTTATGTTTTTATCTGTAGTCGTGCACCAAACAAGTGTGCAGTAATTGACATGCGAAGCGAATAGGGCATGATAAATTTGCAGCTTGGCTTTTGTTGGGAAAAAAAGGACATCTAGCTAGCGCTCCCGATGCAGATGATAAAGATTTCGCTACAGACTGCACATGGCATGCCTACGTCATATCATTAGAAAAAGTTACCCCAAGAATCTTGTGTCTGCTGACAATTTCTATAGGGGCAGACGCAAGTGTCAGCTGCTTATTTAACATTGCCTGTTTGTTCCTGGCCCTGAACATTATAGCTTTTGTTTTCTGCGTATTTATTTTTGACCATTTGAGCTAGACCATCTGGATAGTTCTGACAGACATTTTTCTGCCCTAGTTGCTACGTCACTTGCATCTGGCCCTGAAATAAAGAGACTTGTGTCATCTGCATAAAGTATAAAGTCAACACTTGGGTCAAGTTTAACAATGCCGTTGACGTAAACATGAAAAAGAAAGGGACCTAAAACACTCCCCTGTGGTACACCGGAACATATTTGCTCTGCGAGGAAACAAAGTTTCCAATTGCAACACACTGCATCCGATTACAAAGGTATGATTGAAACAGAGCATATGCAACACCGCGAACACCATACACATGCAACTTATGAAGAGATACCCGTCGCACTATCGCGCTATTATGCCTTTTTCATAAATACATAGTTCGCGTCACACCTAACCCACTTCCTCTTAACGCCCCAGTACGTACGTCACGCCGCCTTCATAATAGTCATAGTTTCACGCGAATTTTTGGCAAGACGCTTGCTTTCAATTCATCTGCATTGCCTCGAGCAATCATGCACTGGAATGATCTTCCTGACCAAATTGCATCCATACTTAGTCAGGATGGCTTTAGCGATAATCTGCACCGACATTTTTCTAGTAATTGTGTAATGATGAATTGCTAGAATAATATTGTTACTGTTTATGGGTGTTTCCCCCTTGCATTTGTGTTTTTGTGATGTTTTTTTTATTCCACAAAAAACCCTGTGCGTTTGTGATAATTGTCTGTTAGAAACGTGTATGACGTGTTTCATTTACGTCCGTAAGCCGGTTACCCAAACTCTATATTGTGTACTTGTCTTTTCTTCTTTTTCCCCACTATTTTTTTTTGTTCTTTCAAAAATGTAACCCCCCTTACTCAATGCTCTTCAGTGGGCCTGTAAGGTATAATAAATAAATAAATAAATAAACAATATGTTATGATTTAGGTAGTCAAAAGCTTTACTGTAGTCTATGAATATACCAAGCGTGATCTTGTTGCATTCAATATTTTTTTATGATCAGTTCTTTCATTGTTAAAATGGCCGTCTGACTGGACTTTCCCTGACGGAATCCGTGTTGGCTTTCTGCGAGTATAGAGTGTTTACTAAAAAAATTATTGATGCGGAATAAAATTACTTTCTCTAACCCCTTGGAAAACACTGAAAGTATGGAAATCGGCCGGTAGTTATTCATTTCATTTTTGTCCCCTCCCTTATAAATTACAGAAACCTTCGCTATTTTCATGGCATCTGGAAAACATTCCGACTCCAGAACAAGGTTAAATATGTGTGCGAGGCAAGGAGCAATAAGATCAATGACATATTTAACAGGTTTAATTTGGATGCTATCAATGTCCGAGGAAGAACTGTTTTTCAGGCTGTTGAATATCTGGCATATTTCTGCTTCTTCTGTAGGTCGAAGAAAAATAGACTCATCACATTTATAGCTAAGCGGAACCCCGCAAGGTTTATCGATAGGTTTCACCATGTTCACAAAATGCGTGTTAAAACTTTCGGCTAACGAAGGACCAGAAATGTTTTTGTTGCCTATGCGAAGTTCCAAACAGCCAGAGTGGGCTTCTTTCTTTAACGTTTGGTTAATTATTTTCCAGACTTTATCAGGGCGCTGTCTGTATGCATGGGAGAAAATGTTTTCGAAATACGACGCCTTTGCTTTTTTTAATTCAGCGTTCAGGTTATTTCTGAATTCCTTAAAAGCCGTTAGCACAGTTGGATCTTTTGTACGTAGAAATTTTTTAAACAGCTTGTTTTTTTTTTCGGATCATTTTTATGTGCTCTTGTGTCACCCACGGCTTTCGAATATTTTTACTGGTTTTTGCTTGTTTATAAGGAAATGAGGCATTATGGTGATGAAGAAAGATCAGGAGAAATTCATTATAAGCATCAGTGGGATTATTCTTGGCATAGACTGAAGACCAGTCTTGGTTTAAGATGCGTGAACGAAATGAATCCATGTCTGCACATGTTATTCGCCTGTAGATTGATCCGGTTTGTTGGTTTCCTTTGTATGATGTAGATGCCACATAAGTGACAAACGCTGGGCAATGGTCACTGATATCGTACGATATCGTTCCAGCTGTTTTCATGATAGTATCCCTACTAACGATGAATAAATCTAGAATGGAGTGGCTCTCGCACGTTACGCGAGTGGGTGTGTCGATGACATTGCACAAGCCGGCGGCATCGATCCCACTACTTAATTGGAGAGAATTACCAGTATTTTGGGTCATATTAATGTTCAAGTCACCCCCAAGTAAAATACGATAGCCGTGAAGCGAAGCATGGTCCAATAGTTTTTCTACGAAGTCAAGGCATGCACTAATGTTGCCAGATCGTGGACGATAGATAACAGAAAACATATTACTGTCACTAAGGAAGGATAGGCATTCGTAATCTGCAGTGATCTGCGTGAACTCGGGCAGCAGTTCAGAGGACATGCGTCGCGTAACATGCATTGCGACTCTCTCTCCCCCCCCGCGTACCCCAGTGCGATTTAGAAAGTAGTGGTTATAATCATTTAGGGACAGCATGTCTGTCCCTAAATGACAGCATATTTAGTGGTGATATTCCCTATGATCTGTGAAAACCCTGTTCAATTTTTTCTCCACATTACAAGGTTGTCAAAAAAGTTGCAGCTTACATCAAACTTCGTGTCTTAATGTGTACGACCCCAAAGCACTTCATCAACTGTCTGGGAGCGTTGTCCCATGAAATTAGTGCATTTTCGATGTATGTTTCATGAGCACTGAAGTTAGACGAAAAGAGATAGACTAGCTGCAAAGGTGCTTGATCGCCGTTGCCGAGGAGAGACAGAGTCTCTCTGGGATTCTGTGGATTGCGATTTTAACGCGAAAGTTTGCGGCTGTGCGTTTTGGCAAGTTCGAGCGAGGTAGTTACAGTGTAAGTGTTTGAAAGTGTTTATTACCTAATGTCTATGCCAGACTTACTGTTCTTACCTTTTTGGCTAAGATGGAGAAAGAGAGAGAGAGCGACAGAGAGAGAGAGAGAGAGAGAGGGAGAGAGAGAGAGAGAATGGGGTTTAGAAAATGGGTAAATAGAGGGTAAGGAGCTCAAGACTAGAATTTTAAAACTAGCGCCCCAAATGCAGCATCCTCTTTCGTTGTCGTCTCAATCAGATTGTCCTGATCGTGAGGAAATACGCTGGCCAAAGCCCCATTCTATATCACGATAGAAGTTCGGCAGCAGTGACGCCGCTGCGCACACCACCCTAAGCGTCCCCTGTATACCTTGCAGATCAAAGAAGCAGCAGATGCGGGCCTGAACGCGCACTTCCGAAGACGACGAACATACCAGGACCGTACACGTGGCATCACTGCCTTCCCCCAGCGCCAGCGGAAACACGCTGTGACCAGCCGGTCAGGTGGCCAGTTTTGACGCCCATAAAAGCCTGCAAGCTGCCGGTGCCCAACATTTCGGCAGGATGGATGGCGCTGTGCACACCAGTGTTGCGGAGTTACCAGTTTGGAATTGGAATGAATCCGGAAACATTCCACATTTTCGCGACCCCGGAATGGAATCGGAATGGAATGACGACAACACTTGAAGGAATGGAATGGGAATGGAATTAAGCGCCTTTTGCCCGGAATAGAATGGGAATGGAATTACATGTATTTTTCCCAAAAATAAAGCGCACTTATTCCTTCTACGCGCTGTTTTTGTCAAAATATGCAAAAATACGCAAAAAATCCCACCAGCCCAAGTTCAAACATTAGTAAGCCGGAGCCTTGAATTTAACAATAACTTAGTACTGTTAAAATCGATTGGCTGATTACAAGCACGGTATATTTATAAGCAGCGATTCTACTACAGTTATGTCCTTAAATACAGCGCTGCTACGAAGTTCGTCGCGATTTTCCGCCTAACAAACGCGGCTCTAAGCCGTTGGTATCCGTCGTGGGGAACTACCGCGGTGGTATCCTCCCCTTTCTCTCCAACCAACTTCGCCTTGTGATTTTTTTACCTTGGCGGCGCCTTCGCCCCGGCTGCGAGCTGTCTCCCCACGCTTCACTATTAAATGCAGAGCATTTCAGTAACTCACGATGTCACCCGCGTTGACGTCCGTCGTAGTCCGCACCGTCGTTGTCCGCCCCCCTCCCTACACTATATAAAAAATCCAGCGTTAACATCCCCCTCGCGAGGGGCACGATCAAATGCAGATCATTTCCGCTCTTCTCTTCAAGCGTAGACATTGTCGATGAAGTCGATGGTGAAACGTGAAACGTGCCGTGAACCCCCTGCCGCGGCTATGACGCAACGTGGAGCGGCTATAACGCTACGTGGCGCGGCTATGACGCAACACAATCCACTTTAATCCAATCCAAACCAAATCCAAACCAATCCAAGCCAAGCCAATCCAATCGAATCCAATCCAATGCCTCTCGCGAGAGAGTGTTATAGCGCCGAAATCGCGCCACCACATGAACGCGTGATGTTGACGTCACGATCACGCCACAGATGTTAGCGACCGGAGCGCGCGCGAACGACATATGTGGTTTAAGCGCGAACCGACCGCGGCGAGAGAGCGCGATGCGAGCGCATCAGCAGCTTCTTGACGTAGTTTGAATGAGTCAAGGATATAAGGCGCGTTCGTAGCCTCCCATTCTGTGTCGGCTTTGTGGCGCAGTGGGTAGAGAACCGTGTACATTGCGTTCCGCCCGCAGGGTCGAGGGATCGAAACCAGGCGCCGGAGAGTATTTTTTTTATATAGTGTAGGGGGAGGGGTGCGGACAACGACGGTGCGGACTACGACTACGGACGTCAACGCGGGTGACATCGTGAGTTACTGAAATGCTCTGCATTTTAAAAAAATGTCGTTTCAAATCGCGCACCATCAGCCGCAAAGGGTTCGCACAACATCCGACAGATGGCGACGAGTGTACTGGCCAGTAGGAAGACGCAGTGAAACATCCCCCTCGCGAGGGGCACGATCAAATGCAGATCATTTGCGGGGGCGCACGACGTTAAGTAGTTTGCGTTACGTTAATGTTGCTGCACTTGTGGCAACTGCTGACGAGAGAGCGCTCGTCAGCAGTAACTTGAATGAGTCAACGATATAAGGCGCGTTCGTAGCGTCCCGTTCTGTGTCGGCTTTGTGGCGTGGTGGGTAGAGCACCATGTACATTGCGTTCCGCCCGCAGGATCGAGGGATCGAAACCTGGCGCCGAAACCTGGCGCCGCGCTGGCCGCTTTCCTGACGGAGGCGAAAGGCAAAAACGCCCGTCTGTACGAGATTTCGGCCTAAGGTAGGCAAAATTAATCTGGAGCCCTCCGTTACGGCGAGCCTCATTGCCTGCGTTGCGTCGGCGCGTTAAACCCTACAATATATCAACGAGAACACCGACGCCCCCGTAGCCCGAGTTCCCAGTTGATTTGTACAATGTACGCACACAGTCTTTCGTCTTTCTTAATGATGTAATGGGCGAACTTTCACGGGAGAGTTACGGTTACCGATGATCTCCCCCTCTCGAGCTTCGCCACACTTATAATCATTCATTCCGTGGATATGGCGTGATTTTTTTCTGGAGTAGAGATTTCCACAACACTAGACTGACCGGCTGCCGAACGTGTCCTTCTAATATTATCGTTATCATTTTTTTTTACATCTTTTCTTTCGGTTGATCGCCCAGACCAGAGGACACTTGGGGGAACCTTCATTGCTACTCCAGTGCATGCAACTCCTCAAATTAGTTATACAGGCCTCAGTTATATAATTAGTTACGCAGGCCTTTGCCCCAGTTTTGCCGAGTCCAAGGCCGCAACGCATTCTCCAAGTCCTTCTTCAGTTAGCTAGAGCCGAAGGTTGCGTGATGCTTAAGTGTGAACAATCTGCCAATTTAAAAAAAAAACAAGACGGAGATTAGTATACGAACCAATGCACCATCCCAGTTGTGGGGATCCTGACGCCCAAGCCATTGCGCGATCACTGGGTTTGTGGCGTTGCGCGGCGCTTTTCCCCTCTCTCCCCGAAATGCCGGCTCGTCTCGGCGCCACTGTGCAAAGCCGAGCCGTCTTCTCACACTCCTGCCTGAGGTGAAGGCTGCAGGGACCATTGCGGCTATAAAACACTGTCACGCAGCGGGCGCTCCGCCCTGGTAGTCCAGCTAAACTCACCTCATTGGCCCGTTTGAACGATTCCCGAACTTCGCTCTCGCCGGGACGCGAACGCGCGCCCTGCGCGGGGGTCCGTTCGGGAAGACGCTTCCAGGGCGCCCAAGGCGTTGGCCGAAGGTATGTGACGCTTTCTTTACCAGCCGGCTGCAACTCTGTTGCGCAGGCGAAAGCCCACCAGCCCTTCCGGCTGCCGGCCCGTGCCTTAAGGCTGCTCCTGTTGTACCACGCTTGCATATAGTAAGGCCGTACCTACCACTCGACGAACACGGCGTGCGGTACGCGCCTGTGAGCGAATGGGCCGCGTCTTCCTCGCTGCTGCGAGCCGAACTGGCCAGCACGGCGATGCGCGCGCACAAAGGTTGCGCCGCGCCCCGGAGTTTGCCCTGACCGAAGAGCCCACTGGCTCTGCGCCGACGACGCTCGCACACTTGCGCGTGGCGCCCCATCGCCCCTTTCACCTAACGGGAAGTACGTACGTGTACTGTAAATTATGTAATTGGGTCTGTAAAATATCTGAGTAGTACGTTACTATAAAATAAACGTCTTCCCTCCGTACCCTGGGCATATTCCTTTGTCGCCCCCTTCTCCACCTGCCCAACAGAGGCGGTGTTAAGTTGGCGCGAGGGCGTTTCAGTATCGTGAGCGTGCTGAAATAGCTCGAACCCGCGGTGGTTCCTCGCAGTGTGCATGAGTGCATGCCTTGTGCAATGCTAGGGTTATGCATATTGTGAGGTAGAGAGACCACACAGTATACACTAACGAGAGAAAAAAATTCCCCCGCATTTCCCCGAAAGGGAGTATGAGGAAGTGCGAAGCACGGGGTGATGCTATGAGGGGGAGTTTGTTGAAGTTTGGTGGCATTTTGCCCGTTAGTTACATTAACACCTCCTCGTGATCACGTTCGGCTTAACACGCCTCGTTTGTCCCTCTGCGGAAATCTTGGTGAATTAACGTGTATGTTCGAGAGATGTTCGAGAGGGAATGTAATCACGCACACAGACACACACACACACGCAAAGTAAAGTGAAACGACAGTATTTATTTCAGCACTTGTTTGTGTTGTCGTTGTATGCGACGGTCATTACGACCGCCTTGTGGTCGCTAAAGTGGACCGTTAAGGGTTGTTGCAGGACAGCCCTTACATTACAGTTCCTAGCAAAGGCCAGGTCTATATACCCGCCGTTGACGGTGGTCGGAGACTCCAACGGTAGGCACGTCATGGAGTGATTGTCGAGCATGTAGTCCACCAACCACTCGCCGCCCTTTCGCACGTCCACGTTAAAGTCCCCGACCAAGACGACGGGGTCCGAGTCTCTTACGCACGCACTCGCGCGTTTGAATGCGTTAAAGATATAAGGCGCGTTACTAACACTGATATCTGCGTCGCGTCCGTGGCTTAGTCGGTAGAGCGTCGCGCTGCGGCCGCGAATTCCTCGGATCGAAACCTGGCGCCGGATGCTGTTTTTTTTTTTATATAGTGTAGTGGCCTGGCTGGCGCGCCGAGAGAGGGTGTTGCGAGCTGGAGAGTAGTAAAGGGGCTTTAGGAGAGTAGGCGAGGGGGAGAGGAGGCGCTATGCGAGCGCCCTCACGCGTCGGAAATCCGGCGCCGTTGCTAGGCACGGTAGCTAGCTCCGTTGCTAGGCTGCGGACTGAGGACGGCGGTGGAAGCAGGAGTAGGCCCGACTAAGAAGTGCTTCGCACTTAATATGCTCAATCGCAAAGCACCAACGAACGTGTTTTCCTTCGTGCATTCCTTGGACGGCGGTTTTCTTTATTGGTCATTATTCTTGAAACCGTAGAAGGATATCGAATCTTTGGCACTCCCATCGAAAGCCATTAGACCTCCAACAACCTGCTCAAAACGAAGAGAAATGGCACTGCGATGTAATTTTCACACCACTGATGCCATCTCTAGAGTAATGGTGCCATCTCTAGAGGTAGAGGAAAAGCGGTTTTATATCTTACCGGTGAGAGACCCCTGGTCAGTAACGGCAGCATTTTTCGCCATAGCAGTTGAAATCCTTTTCTGCGACAGCTTCTTGTGGTTCGTGTGCGCAGTTCTCGAACATGACACGCCGCGTAGGTTCACGCTTGTGCTTGTTCACTATGCAAAGTTAAGAACATGTTGCTATGTGGTCGCTTCTTGCTGTAAGGTAAAAGCACCGTAAGGTGCCTCCAAATTTACTACATTATATCCCTAATGACGAACGTTGTTAGAATTGGCAATGGTTGCGTGCGAACAAACAAATTTGAATGCCTTTCTTTCTAGCGGAAGTTCCCCGAAGGTTGATGAAGGAGCCGAGGGGTCATTTAAGCAATGCCTTGCATGTTACACAGCCAGATGTATGTAAATAAAGAGGTGTCCAGAACTTTTTGGCTTTGAAACTCTCGATTGATTGTGAGGTTTAACACGCCGCCGCTTCACAGGTGATGAGGCGCGCCGTAATGGAGGGCTCCGGATTAATTTTGACCACCAGGAATTTTTGACGTGCGCCGAAATCCCGAACACACGAGCGTTTTTGCTTTTCTCCTACATCAGAAGAGCGGCCGCCGCGGCTGGATATAGAACCCGCGTCCTCATGCTCAGCAGCAAAACGCTTTAGCCACTTAGCCACCGCGGCGGTGTTTTGAATCTCTCAAAAAATTCAACTGTTCTGGCTGTATGTGGGTCATTCCACTACGTGGAGCCGGGAATGCGCGCTGGCTTCTAGGCTATCTAGAGGCGGTAACCGACATTTATTCCTACACAGATTAATATTTTAGTACTTATAATGGAGACAATTATGGCTAGGCTATAATTAATTCGCGTCAGTGAAACCAAAGATTGAAGTAGGAGCTCTCCCATATCAACCCTAACCGCGGATTCACGTCCTGCGATCATAAACAACGTTACAAAACTAGCTTCATTTGACAAGTTAAGGCCCAAGCTAAGATCGTTTTGTACGTTAGCCATTTTATTATCCTTCCGACTGTTTTACGTAATGCGTGCGAGCGTGAATTGGAGCATTGTTCGTGCCCTGCTCCTCCCAGTTTGACTGACCGAAGCAGTGGCTACACGTGTTCTCACGTTTTGTCGACACATCAGGGAATGTTACCTGCTTCGGGCTTCCTCTATTAAAGGGACACTGAAGGCAGGCAACCAAGTCAACTGCACCGTAGCCAGCTCAAAAAATTCAAGTACCAGCTCAAAAATCACCACATACTTCAGTAACAACCACCCACTTCTGCTTTTCGTAGGCGAAGCGGCCCTAAACCTAAGGAAGAGACTGGGTAACGATATGACTGGCAACTCGTGTTTACCTAATAAATCAAGTAAAAATGCCAAACTGGAAAACAAAACAACCCGACAGGACAAGCCAGTTAGTGAAGAAGCGGGCAAACACGCGAACCGGGAAGTGAGCGATGGAAATGTCAGAGGTAGCGAATTGGACGTGCTGGAGTACGTTCATGATGGTCAGCATAGATACAAACGGGACCAGAACCGTTTGGAGGACACAAGCGCTACCTGCCAACTTAACTTATATTAGGAAAACACGTTATTTAAGCAAAAAGTGGGATTCAAAACAAGAACAAAAGCAGAACCCAAACAGCATTAGAAAACTAATCTCACACAACCACTTATACACAAGACTGGTCTAGCAAGGCAATCTCATCATCTGTTAGCGAAGTTGAAGGGTAGCTCACGCATATTTCTCCGCGGTTTATAGTCTTATGAGCTTTGGCAATGTCACTCCTGCGTTGGGTCGTGCTTCTACCACCACGACTGTGCGATTGAACCGGGGAGCGCAGCCGCGCTGCTTGCGGTGGTTAGACACGCACCAGGATGGTAGGCCCTTTAGAGACTTGGCATGTTCTCTTGAAAAAGCGTTCAAGAACCGTCCCGTCTGGCCGATATGGAGCACACAACTCCACAAACTTTGTTGGGTACACGTTTGTTGTGTTTATGGAGCCCTTTTTACCACCAATAGCTCTTGCTCTTTCCTGCACCCTTGCGTAAATACTCGCACACCAACTCCTCAGCTTCTTAAACTATATTCAGACTACTGACTCAGAAGCCATATCGTCATGTATGGACGTAAAAAAAGGGCGTGTCACGCAGTTAGTTTGGCTGAGACGTGAAATGACGTCATTCTTTAGGTTTATTACGACAGTTGCGGCAACAGTCATAACCCGGCCTTACCTGCAAGAAAGACGCCATTCACGTAATACTGGCCGGCAATCTTTCTAAGCGGGTGCGAAACGGATTACAGAGAGAGACTAAAAGCAATTTTTCTTCGTCGATCTGAGAGCATTGCCTCTTCATCCTTGCCAGTGTTTTATTCTCAGTCCAATTGATTCTACAATCATTGAGGCACGGAAGCGAGAACCGAGCGCGGTAAACCTGCGCTTCCAATCTGGCAATTCGGCGCGCAAAAAGTCCGTGCAGTACATCCGCAAAATACTTTTTTAGCGCTGAGCCCAGACGCGAAGTGGGCAACCGGTTGTTAAGAATGTGGGAATGTCCAGAATTTAAACTTAACAGTTGTTTTGCATATCAGGGACAGGTTAAGGAATTTGACCACAAAAATTCTGCGGTACCACAGACGTAAAAGGCAAGCATTTGCCACTTTGAATGAACCACTTCAAAACATCGATAATAGACCAGGTAAAATGCGCACGGTACACAAACACCAAATAGTACTCATCCACATATCTGAAGGCATGTCATGCGATCCCGTCAAAAGCTGGTTCTAAGGCTGTTACTTTTTTCCCGAAAACTGTTACTAAGTGCTGGCACCATTCTAAAGCCGATACATACCCCAGACGTCTGCTCAAAAAGTCCTTTTCCGAAAGAAACAGTTGTAGAGCTAAAAAATGGCCGCGTATCTGCTCCTTTCGTTGCAAATGTCGTCAAAAGACGATAGTCTTTGTAGACATTTACCAAGGAAATGCCCCCCTTTGCTTTCCCGCTCATCTCTCATGCTGTTCCTGTACAGTCGCGCTCATCCCAAGGTAAACACACTAAAGGTTTGCGCAAGGCGATTTGAATTTACCGCGTTCCACTGCTACAGGCCGGGTTCCTCCTTGCCAGCGCTGCAGTACGGTGGAGACGCGTGTGAATGGAGGCGGCCGACTACAAGGTTTCTAGAACCACGTGGCCGTGCTCCACGTGCGTTCCAAGCAGATCGTGGAACCGAGCTAGTGAAACGTTTCGTTGCTGTTGCCGCGTGATTTTTCATATGCCGCCAGAAGGCGGCGGTTTTCTGCAGTAGATGTAGAATATCATTTGTAATCTAAAAACCAAGCGTCCATGAATTTTTAATAGAGGAACACTGTAAATATCCCTTGTGTACTAATTTCCTGTCCTATATTTGCGTAATTTCTTGTTCTTGTTCAACAAAGCTGACAAGTATGAATATGTAAACCTGGCTTAGACGTTTACATTTGGCTGTGAGTATATAATACTATTGCGCAATATCAATTTTACTTTGGCGGGGTGGCTGAATCGAGTTACAGACAGACAGACAGACAGACAGACAGACAGACAGACATACAGACCAAAATTTCTGGGTTTAAGTAGCCCAAGAAAGACTATCGTCTTTAATAACACCACAATAGCTCTAAAACTCTCTTCATGGGGATGCCAGTGTTGTTTCTGAAAGACCTTGGTCATTGTCCACAAATAGCATTTGTAACGGAAGTCATTAAGAGCTCGTGGGGCAACGAATAGAACCAGCCCTATGCGTCCACACTAAATGCGCGACACATTGCCGGGTTGCCCTCGGTCAACACAATCACCAGCTACTCTGATTTACGTACAAGGGAAGGGTCAATATCAGTGTTCCCAGTGCTTTTGGAAAAAATCCGACACAACATGCTGCCATGAATCGCGATCGGTTACGATGATTCGGAAACGAATGAAAACTTTGGGAGTCGTTTGGGTGAAAATATCTGGCGTTGAAGACCCTTGGCTGATTTCACTCCAGAATGCAAATATTCCAGATTAAAATAAGTAAGAAGAGAGAGGGCGCGTTTGTTTATACTAAAAGCTTTTTCCGACACAGGCGTGAAATTTTTTTCCGCTGCCTCCATAGCTTTTCTGCCGACCATTCCCTGAGGCATGGCAACAAAGGAATTTTCTTTGTCCGAAACAACAGCACGAGGCCCATTGTCAACGACCAGCCAACTAAGCACCTCATATTTGGCCCCGACCTCGGCTTATCCACGGTCCTATCAATTGCGACCGCTGACTCTTTTATACAATGCATACTTTCCGAGTCTGGTACATGACGTGAAAACTCGTGCCAAGGGCTACCTGTCTAACAAGGGTCACCCGAGGATCAAAACAATATTCAGGGCACAAACAAAGGATACGCTCGAAACGCTCAGATATCTGACTATTCCCAAGGAGAACCACAGGCGAATGCCTGGCAGCAGACTTCGGTTTTGAAGGCAACGTCGGAAATGTTGCCTTCCACATGAACTCGGCGATGTCATCTGTATTCTTTGCCCATTCGGCGTTAAACGGCGCTGTGCAACAGGGCCGCCAAGAAGTGCAGAGTGTAGACGTAGGCACTCATGGAAGTATCGAGCCTGACGCCACCACTCAGAACGCAACATGAGGGGCATCTTCCTTGCGTGGCAGTGTGACGGCTGTAGCCATCCACATATGACCTGAATGTCCCGAGGGCACCAAGACCGCTTGGCGGGCAGAGAAGCGACGCGTGCTCGCGAGTCGCAAACGGTGGTGATCGATGAGAGGAAAGCAGGATTAGCAAAGTCGAGATTAACACATTTAAATGAGCCCGTTGGACTAGTGATGAAATGCAATAAGTGAGCAAATTGGGCGAGTTTAAATGCTTTCATGATGATCTGCGCAGACGAAAACAAGACAAGACGAGTATGAACGACACAAACTCTCTCTGGCTACTGTGCAATCATTAGAAAAACACGTGTTATTTAGGCAAAATGGGTTTAAAACAAAAACAAAATAAAGAAACAGAAAGGGTTAAAAAAAACTAATCTCACACAATCACGTATACACCCGACTTGTCTAGGAAGGCAACCTCATCATCTGTTATCGAAATTAAATGGTGGCTTAAGCACGTGTCTCCACTTTTTATAATCTTATAAGCTTCGGCTATGTCCCTCGGGCTCTGACTTTTGCTTCTCATCACCACGACCTTGGCACTCAACTGGGAATCCACAGCCACACTCCAGAGTCAGGAAAAGTGCGCAACTGATGTCTAGAAAGGAGGCCAATGACTCTACAGCAGAGATAGAAGAAATGACGCACATTTTAGCGGGTATCACGCCTGAGCAGTGAAGTTTGTTCTACGCACTTTCGTTGGGGCATGCTAGGCAGATACAGTCACCAGCCGTGCCCGCAACTGACGCAATCACACAAAATTGCCTCTCCACCGGAAGACAAAAATTTTAAATTAGCGGTAAGCCAGGTGCCCAAGCCCCATCTGTACTATCAGGTGCGGAGTAGTGTAGGGCCCCCCTCCCGGATTGATTTCGACTGCATGGGGATCTGTAAAGTAAGCTCAGATTTTGACACACAGGCGCTTCTGTTTTCTGCTTTCATCAGGAAAATTCCGCCGCAGTCGGGAATCTAACCGCGCCCTTGGCTCAGCAGCGCAACACCTGACGCACTAAATCACCGCGGCGTGTTTCACACCGAAACTGGTGCGAGCACCTGCTTTTGGTCACCAAACTAAAACCGGGGCAAAAGATTAACGCCAGTCTCCCAAAAATCAAGCAAAATATATGGACTGAAAGGAAATAAAATAAAACATTGTTTACAGCGTGTAATTACATTAACTTTTGAACTACTTTTCGAAATGCCGCGGTTCGGTTTCCGCCGCAAGCTGAGTTTGGCAAATGACGGATGGCGCACGCGGCCACGTTTAAAGTCACGGTAAAAATAGGTAAGAATGTCCTTCCACAGAACAGTCATGTAGGAATACACGGCGTGGCTCTATCATCAAGCAGCAGATCCGACCTCACCGTCGCCAAAAGGGAAAAAAATTCGCGCCAATCCACCCTGTGAATGTGGATGGAAAGCAAAGCTGTAACGGCACTCACAACGATTACCCACGTGACGTAACTTAAATTCACTCACGCCGCTCTAGAAATAGTGAAAACAGAGAAAAGTGAAATGCACTTAACCACAACCTTTATTACTTAAAGGAGATATTCTTGGTAAGATTAAGTCAATGCATGATGCATGAGCGTTGGTTCACTGAGTTGTGTTGGAAACTCTTTTAGTTTGATTGATTGATTGATTGATTGTAGGGTTTAACAAGGCGACGCAACGCAGGCGATGAGGCGCGACGTAGTGGAAGGCTCCGGATTAATTTTGACCACATGGGGATCTTTAACGTGCGCCAAAATCTCGTACACACGAGCGTTTTTGCTTTTCGCCTCCATTAGTTTGAGTTGAGCGCAATTTTTTTCTATAAAATGAAAGCTAGCTCAAACCCGGTGTTAAACGATCTCACGCCTCCGTCTCTGCCACCGTAGACGGAAACGGCGAGATGGGTGGCGGAGACGGAAGAGGATATGGAGGAGGAGTAAAGGAAGGAGGAGAAGCAGGAGGAGAAGCAGGAGGAAATGCTTGAAATTTCTGAACGGCCCTGAGTCCGGCCCAAGGGAGTGGTTCCTTCTTCACTGGAGCCCATATGCAGTCCCCGCCGCCTGTACTGTGTCCACCAGTTGAAGCTGGGTAAGCAGAGAGGGGTTCGACAGCAGCGTCTCCCATTGCTTTGTTTGGGTAGTTGACGGGAAGACAGGAGGGTGCTGAGGACTTAAGTCACGCACACCAATTATATGGCGGAGTGTTCCTACTTCTGAGCAAAATTCACATTCAGCGTTATAGCGATACGGATGCATTAGGTGAATACGCGCCGGGTCTGGGAAGGTACCAGATTGTATGTGCCGTAGGTTACTTTGTTGTTCTCTGAAAGGTCAGGGTAAGGCTAAGGTAGGTTCTGCCTCTGAAGGCGGTGATGCTGGGTTGTCTCCCTTAACGTGACAAGCGGGTTACTGTCCTCGTGCAGCTCCATAGCACGGGGGGTAAAAGCGCAGGCTTGTTGGCGGGCGTATACGTTGGCCCCCAAGGAAGCGCTAGCGGGTGTCCAGATTAGCTGGATGGAACCGTTTCGGGAGTGGTTTTTTAACACACGCAACGGAGGTCGAGACATCCAACGCGACTGGTAATTCCGGTAGGCTAGTTGGGAATCTGTTACAACCGTTGAGAGGCAGCCAGAGCGATGGCTGCCTCTTCTGTTGCCATCATGTCTTGGGTCTTGAGGCTGGTTCTGGAGGTAGCCATGAAGATGGCGTTCTGCTTCCCTCGATGTTGAAAGGGGTCTGTGTAGATAACGGCATGATCCCCACCGAGGGTGGTGTTGAGCGCTTGAGCCGATGCTGGTCGGCGACCCTCGTCGTGTGAGGGGTTCATTTTCTAAAAAAAGGGATCATATTTACTTCTTGTCGCCAAAAGACCGGGAGTACATCAAGCGAACTTCACCGGAAGTACATCAAGCCCAGCCAATCTGGTGAAGGATGCGGCGTTGCGCCGCAGTTATGCTCAAACGGAGCTGCTGGTTAGAAATATGGCCCTCTATCAGCTGTTCTGCCGTGTTGCAGAGCCCCGTGGTAAGCAGCCCCTTTGTGGACGCACTCATGGGGAGAGCAATGGCCTGCTCAACCGCCTTTCTAATCTATGTATAAAGCAGCTTTAGGTCCTCCTTGCCGAGAAGACGTTGACGTAAGTTGACGTAAGAAGAAGACGAGAAGTTCACGTAAGTGATTCTCGACAAGACAAAAGCTTCAAATATTCGAAGGGCATCAGATTCCTTGAGGCCTCGCTGCTTGGTGGCAACTCGCCTGATCATGTGTATGATTTTATTGATACTGCTGTTGAGGCGCTGAACGGGTACGTCACTCTTTTTGTTGGCCTGGAGATGTAGGCCCAGGACTTCGATGCTGGGGCTTGTAGTGATGGCCTGGCCTCAAGGCGTATTATTGTGTTCCTTAATGTGTCGTTTGGCGTGAGCGCGGACGAAAAGGAGCTGTGATTTTTACGGGAATAGTGGAGCCCATAGGCTTTAGCACATTCGCCTACTAGAAGTTAGATGCCATGCGTTGGTGTGAGTTTTCTTAATTTTTATAACTCCCAGAGCATGTGTAAGGCGCGCACACGGCCGCTACACGTGCAGTGGGCTTAACGCACACTGGTGCGAGAGGTCGCGTGACGCTATCACGCCGCATTCAGCGAGAATGCATGGGGTGAAGCCGTAGATGTGCTTGGTGAATGCACCACCTGTCTTTTCAGTCTCTGCGTGGGTTGGTAGCTAAATCGGTAAGACAACGGGCTCTCGCTTTGTTATTCTTCTAGTTACAGGTTTGACTCCTGGCGGTGTCAGTAAATTCTTTTTTTTTGTTCGCCGGAGTTTTCTGATGACACCAACGGTCATGAAAGAACCCTTTGGGGTGGAGGTAAAACGCTTTGCTTTTAAAAAAATAAACTGTCCCCGCCGCGGATTAAACCCAGAACGTTGACCGAGCAGGCGCGACGCACGAGATCACTGCGCCACCGCACAAATGCTGTCCCGTCGCGAAATACCCGATGTACTTGATAGAAGCCCATCCTTCCAGTCGTAAGTTGGTGTTTACTAGTTAGTTTACAGGATTCCTGGCTGGTAAACTGAAATTTCTCAAATAGCGCTGCGAACCAAGGTTCCGCGAAGTCACCGCAATAGCTAATCGCCATCAACTCTGCTCCTTTGCGAAATCGCTCGCAAAAATATGTGTGCCTGCTTGCTATATGTGCTTGCCGTACTTTGGTTTTACGTTAAAAACCTTGGCTGATATTGATCTCTAATTACCCAAATTACCCTACGTAACTCTTCTTCTGCACGAAACTGACCTTTTATTTTCTACAGGTGAGCCGATAGCACACGCATATGCAGTTTGCAGCTCCGGTGTAGCGGCGTCGCCGAAGAGCACGACCGAAGCGTCGAACGCCAAAATACAGATCGCATTAGCACTAGTGTTGAGTTGTATGGGCTTTGTCGACCTTACTGTGTTTATTACACTCCAGAAACTAACAAAATAGAGCCGCATTCATTGCGGCACGAACGTTGTCGGGGCGCAGTTTTCGCTTCTCGGTCGATTCCTGACGACGCGTCGGAGACCAGTCGGGCGACCGGTTTTGTTGGCGCCTTCGGTCGGCGAGTCAGTCTCACTACGGCGACTTTCCGTCGGCCGACGTGTTTGTGTAGCCGTCGGCGCGGTCTGGCAATTCGGCAGTTGGCCGATGGTTTGGCGACTCGTCGGCGTCGCCGTCGTGTTGGCCTAGTGTGTGTGATACAACCAAGCGACAAAACAAACTCTATTAACTTGAGTTCACGTTGACGTCGCTCGAGCCGTTAACGTAATATGACGTCACAAACTTTGTTATGGTGGCAATTTACTGACGTCATGGTTAGTGGCGTTAGCGATGGGTCCCGATCTCTAGAAGAGCTTTTAGGTACTTCTTAGAAGCGAATTAAAATATATATTAAGCTCTTGCTGCAGCCAGCACTTCGTGTTGAGGGTCCTTGCATACAGAGAAAGCCTACAGCCGGCTTTTTACAGACTTAAAATTTGGTTGCACAACCCCTTTAAATCCAATTTCTGTAAAAGTTCAACCATTTGTATTCAGCTTTTTGCTGTTCTTTTCGCTGTTAAAAAACGGGGCAGAAACCCTGTCAAGCTGCTTCTTAGCAGAGTTTTGTTTCTGCCCTTATTATTTAAACTTTGTATAACATTACAATGCTGAATAAATGAACTTTGAACAATTAATTTTGAAATACAGAGGTTGCTACAAACCGACAGAAAAAAAGTTTAGCGCAGACCAAGGCCGAAGTGCCGGTGAGGAGAAAGTTAGCTCTGTGTTGGAAGCAATGAGTTCGAATAATGAATTCGTGAAGCCTTCCCAAGTTCAGGAATATTTTATTTCAGTTCCCAACCAAAGCCTTGGCCGATTTTTAGGTATAGGTAAGTATGCCAGGCAATCAGCGCTTTCAACAATGTTTCAGACTCGGCTATCTTGCTCCACACAATTTGACTATAACGTCCAGGAAATGCCTGGAACGCATCTGTAGGTTACAATCAAAGCTTATTGCCCATTTTCACGCACTAGCGCTTTGACGCTTGAGTGCATTTGCTTACAACGATTAAAACAATTACTGGCAACCTTTTCTGAATTGGCGTGATAAAGCTATTCGTCGCGAGAAAGTACACTCGAAAGCGATCTTGGAATTCGGCTCTTCCAGATTGCATTAGAGTGGCCTATCGATAGCACGTACAAAAACATTTGTCAAATAACAACAGCGCGTGCATATCATTTGACTCAATAATGTGATCCGCGCTGTAAAACAGTGCATTGAAGATCGCCATTCTTCATTGCATGATACCACTGCGCGGGCCCAACGCTTGATCCGAATCTTACGCTGGACATCTTCATTCGCCTAATTTATTTGCTGGCTGCGTGGATTGATCAAACCAGTTATTGCTGGTAACGCTAAACCACCGGAGACAAACCTTTATAACAATAGGCGCACGTGAGCCATTTTTCTCAAATATTACTTTAACTCTGCCGAAAGCAAAACGGAAAGTTTGAAAATAAGAATGTGACAGCATCCGGCCCTACCCCGGTTGACAGACGACGTATGCGACAACCATTTGTCACACATCTATCAGTTTACATGGCGTCGGATGAAATTCATAGTGTGAATTCCAGGTATACGTACCCAATCTGGACAAAGTTGAATAGTGCTGTAGAGGTGGTCTTATCCTATTAGTCCGTCACTGAAAATGCGCACTTCAGCCTCCAAATCCTTTTTCAAATTTGTGGTTTGTAGTTGTTTTGTAGTGTTGCGATGTAGCTTTAATTGCCTTTAGCGAAACGGTAACTGTACTGGAATTTCCCCTCAGCAAATTTATTTTCAACGCACAGTACGTCCCACCACACCAACTGGGACATGACTTATACCCCGTGGAATGCGTTGGTAATCAAGCATAAGCGTTTAAAATAGCTCAGTAGCAGACGACGCTGCACCTGCTGGCGGATCGCGCAAACAGCCATGAAGCTTAAATGACATTCCGGCCAGCCAGGTGCTTGGTCCTCCGGCCATCCAGGAGAGCCGGTCGAGCTCCGCTGGGCGTTATTCCTTTATTGTGCTACCGCGTGGGCAAAGGAAAAGGTAGCAAGGAGGTTTACTCCGCCGGTCGGCCGCTCGCTTGCCCGCTGCAACGTCACTTCAGCCTGGCCATACTGACCGCGCTCTTCTCGATTTAGGATTCAAAATCGCCGATTTTTGCTGGTAGTTTGCGCTGTGAATGCACGTGTTTCCGTTGTCATTGAATCTTGATGTCTTTTTTGGCGACCTATACGAAAATAGGGTTTTGAGGAGGTCGACATTTTCAGGGCAGTTGGCCGTTGAATGTTCGAAACGTTTACTTCACCTAAACGCCGATTATTTTACTACTTGAGGTTTGAAATTCCACGCCTTTACGCCTTCTGTGATGTGTTTCTCTCGGGCAAAGTTCAGGCTTCTCATCAACACATTTGGCCCTTTGTCAGCAACCACAGCATCTGACTCTTAACTGAAGAGAAAAACCTTCCAAAAGACGACGTATCGAAGCGTAGCAAAGAAGAGGAGAGCTACATAAGAAGACGACACACAGAGTCCTAACTTCCAACTTTAGCGCTCTGTGTGTCGTCTACTGTGTTCCTGTCCTCGTCTTTGCTGCGCTTCGATACGTCGCTTTGTACGAACTCGCCAAACCAATACTCTCCTGAACTTCCAAAATAACGTCGTGCTTTGTTCTAACATACTGAAGGGGGCTTGTTCTACATTTTCCAATTCCTTGCAAAAGTTTTACGAATTTGCATATGAGGTTGACTTCATCACTAAACTTTTGACACCCTGGTATTGACCCGATCGCATGTGCATATCTTGAAGTGTGAAAATTAAAACGAAGTAGTAACAGCAGCGGAAGCGAACCTCTTACGCACTTGTTTTGCGGGAAACGTCCCGAAGCATTATCATAGAAGGTAAGCAAGTTGCCAAGCGCCTCTATTGTTTACTAGAACGAGTTTGTTTAATATCAACTTTTTTTATTCCGGACGTTTACACCACCACGAATACGGACCCGCTATGGGAGACAGCTCTCGCGTACTGCGACTTGGCATTAAGAAGCACTTGACTTTTTAAGCCCCGAGAGGAGAGAAGAGATTGGGGTCGTGGAAAGAAGGCACCACCACGAGGCAAATAGTAACATCTCTTTTTTACAATAAACGTTGCTCTCCTTCTCTCTCGTGCTCTCTTGTAAAAAGCATATACCCAAGGAGCATTATGGGCCGCTAATATAACGGGACATTTGATATCCCGCTACTGAATATAAAGTGCTTCTAATGCATTCAGATAACTACATAGGCGACAGGAAAAGAAAACGGAAATAAACTAAGAAATAACTGTTCTCTGTACAAATTTCAGATTAACTCCGCTTTGGACCAGTGGCATCGTTCATTAGTTTGTTTTATTTCTATTACATATGATTGGCATTCCTTCCGCGGCACTTACAGAAGCGTAACGATTCCCGGCCTCCGCAATTCCCAGTGCATGGCGAACTACGGCAGTGGTAAAGCCGAGGTCGGCCCTCCGTAATCCACGCCTGACACTTGACGCGGCGTCTGCCGCCAACGGGACGGCCGCCGGAAGCGGGCCGGGGGCCCCGCGTCAGCAGGACGGGAGCGGGCCGTGACTCCGGCGCACGGATCAATGCGGTGGGCAGGGCCGTTACCTAGGCTCCGGCGGTGGGGGGGCCGCCGTACCGGCCGGCACACTGGCCACGCCAGAGGAGCCAGTCCGGCTCACGCACGCGGTGGCTAAAGATTTCCTCAGGGGACCGGCACCACCGATCGGTCCATGAAGACGGCACCGCAGGCGAGTGAGTATAGCAGCCGTCCAGAAGAGCACCCGGGGCCATTCCTCGCGCTTGCGCCCGTTTGCTGCCAATCGTTTGCCATTCATGTTCGACCACACGTTCGATCTCTCCGCCTTGTTTTTGCTACTCCTGAATGAACACCGCGCAGAAACTAAGGGATACGATGGTTTATCAGCATTGCCACGGACGCGGTGGCTACACTATTGCAGAAAGGTACCTATGGACCAGATGATCGTGGGAAAGGCCCGAATTACCATATCACACCACCAGCAACAAAACAAGTGGTAGATCATTGCGTATCACTTGCTTTCTGATTGCCTTTCAATTTCGTACTTCTAAGAAGCAGATTTTTTTAAACGTTGCGGCGTACCCTTTAAGCATACATGCTGCTCTCAGCATGACCGTTACTGAGCAGCAGTCCTTGTAAAAGCCCATAATAGCAGGACTTGTCCTCTCGAACTCTAGCCTAAAATAAGATTAGCACGGCAAGAGCCAGTGAGTCTAAACCTACATCCATTGGGACACTTAGAACAGTTGTCGAGACGACTTCTCAATAAAAAAACGAATGAACCTTAATTCTAGTATTCGTACAATTAACGAAACTAAGCAATAATGTAGTTCCACATTTAGGCATGCAAGGATCGTAGATTTGACTCGAGCAGTGCTTTAAACGAGTGGAGCAACCAATGTTTATGCATAGAGGCAGCCAAACTGTGAATCCAGTGCTAGATTGTCACGTATCTATCCCGGTGACATTGCGCTTGAAGTGTTGAGAAAGAACTTAAAATGTATTCGCGTTCCCGGTTTCCAACTTAGCCCTTCCAATCACCCACACAGTACAACGAAAAAAAAATTCGCAAGCAAGGAAAATTGGCATACACAAGGCCTTTTCGCAATAAAACTCCACAGTAGTGTTGTGTTCGTGTTATTCAGTTGCATATGGTGTCTTTTTGCGCTGTATAAGGCAGACGCACCAAAAATGAAATTACCTGACCTATTTAGTGCTTAGATCGCTGTGTCTGTGGGCTATTTATGAACGTCGCCGCCAACAAATCGTCGCGATATCCTCTTGTGTCTTGATGCGCATGGATGATATATTTCTGCCATGGCGGCTTCCATTCATATTATTCAGAACTATTTTAATGCCACTTCTTGGGATGCTAAATATCATTTGCCAGCATTGTAGTTTACACGTTCTTTCTGCTGCAAAATATCACTTGCAAACATTCCCGCTCGAACGTTCTTTCTGTGTTTCGTTTATTTCGATTTTTCCCTGAACGCACTGCGCTCCACACGAAGCTAAAGACCGCACGTGGCCAATGAAGGCAGGCATTCCGATCGATCGGGCGTATTCGCCTACTTCATTATCATATATAATTTGCAAGGGTAGATGTACCATTTTTCCTTTAGCATTGAATTTGGTTTGATTTTTCAGATCTTGAAGATGAAGGAAAACCGGTATTGTGGAGCGCGAAAGAAAACAAAACCCGTCATTTAGGTAACCTAGCTTATGGGCGCAAATAGCTTTCTCTTCAAAAAAAAAAAAAACGATTGAGCAGGAGTGTGTTATACCTGCATTACAGCGGGCAAGAGTTGTTTACTTTATCGGGACCCGAATCAAAGAGGCTTTGGGAATATTGCGAGAAATAAACACATCTGTCTGTGCTCTAGCAACGTAAAACTGGGGTTGAGCAATTCGCCAGGACAGTCGGTGGTTGTACGGGGTGGTATGGTAACGTCTACAGGGGTTATGGCAGCTAAACAGTGAAAGCTGAAGAGCCGGGAGTACAAATCCTATATTTCATGGTAACTTATGGGGCAGGTAGCTGCTAGTTTTGATCGCACAAGACGTAAACAATATCTAAGGACATTCGGGGACTTCTTTCTTGAGTTGTTCTCATTTCTTAGCCGCTCGTGGCTTGAAACAGTTGGGATCCATGGAACATTTTAGAGCAGAACAGCAATTCCAGTCTGAAAAAAAAAGCGCAGCCACCTGTTGCGGTAAATCTAGCTCGACAGAAATGGCTGCGCCGCCCTTTCGCAACCACATACCTCATAACTGATTATTCGGGTAAACCTGTAGCTTTCACTGTTGTCGCTAAATTGTGAAGCAGTTCAATTGCATTACAGTGACACGTTTCCTGTCGGGAACCTTTTTGGAGACCATTATCTTTCAGTACGGTGTTCCGTTGTAAATTATTTTTAGCTAATGTCAATGATTCCGAAAGATGCAGAACTCCTCGTAGACCGGCAAGCGGGCGTAGGGCCAGGTCGGCAGGCGTGGGTTAGGTAGACTCGGGAAAGGAATAACTTTTTTCTGTTAAGCTCTGTTAAATCCCAATCACACGCACACATTAACAGAATCACGTGCAACTATTACTCATGGCCGAGACGGCAGCATGGCCCTGACCATGAAGTCCGTTTAGCAAGGTTCTACAGTTCTTACTTTCAGATGCCTGCGAAAGATGTTTGCGCATCGCGGAGAGCACCGCAATCAGGCGCTATCCTGCAGAACAACCGACGCCGGATTCGAGCTGAATTTGAAGATGAGGGGATTATGAACCCTTGCAGTCTTTTTCTTCTAGCTTAATATAACAGCTCTATCAATCGGGTAAGCTTACTTTGTTTGGTAAATGTGTGTCGGCCTGCATGCTGACGGCTCCAGTGAAGACGCGCTCTCGACTTTCGGGTGTCTGTCTAGGCAGTGCGGAATGGTACGAGACAGGCGCGCATACCCAGCATTTTATTCGTTCTTCCCGCCCGCTCAGCAACACTTCACATTAAAGAACCTGGGAGCTCTGGTTGTGCCGCTACCACTGTGCAACTTAAGCTTTCCTGGGGATGAGGCGATGTTGAACGTTCAAAGACGACCGCAGGAGTGTGATCGCATAAAATGGATGTCGGAACTCGTAACTACAGTTCTGCTCTACGTGGATGCGTTGTAAGGCAGCCGTTAAGTTGCCAACAGTCTCCAATCCTTGCGCTGTTCACATTTATATATAATATTACTTGCAATAATGATAATAATAATAATAGTTAGTTCATGGCGGTGATATGGGAACTGAGCAATACTGTTGGCTCTTAACTGATAACTGGTGGGCCTATTACTTTCACCCGCCGCGGTGCCTCAGTGGCTAAGGCGTTGTGCTGCTGAGCACCAGGACGCGGGTGCGACTCCCGGCCGCGGCGGCCGCTTTTTTGATGGAGGCGAAAAGCAAAAACGCCCCTGCGTACGAGATTGCGGTGCACGTTAGAGATTTCCAAGTGGTCAAAATTAATCCTGAGCCTTCCACTACGGCGCGCCTCATCGGCTGCGTTGCGTCGGCGCGTTAACCACTTCAATCAATCAATCGCCTATAACTTTCTTTTGTTACACATGCCTTTTAAAGGAAATGCGGGTTGTTTGGCGGATAAAAGCGAACTGAGTGCTTTCTACTTCGTTGCAATTAGCGGTAACTGTTTCAAAGTGAATGATATGACGCCTGATCATCCCCAATCGTCTGTATCCTGGCTACAACGGTGCTTTGGTTGTTTCGGCCGGATAACGTGGACGGAGGGAACCTTTGACCCTGCACCGCACATCAAGGAAGGATCTTTCCACTCAGACGGCGGACAGAGCACAGCTTGATGGATGACGCCTTCAAAAATAGCACCGACTCTATCATTCTCAATTAAGTATTCCAAACACCATTAAAAGGGGGAGGGGAAGTGAAAGGGTAATTGAACTAAACAGCGCGAATATTATGAGAAAGCGTCCTGTCACAGAGGTTCGATTGTTTGTTTTACGTCGGTGGATGGAAGAAACGAACGAATAGTCCAACTAGGCAGCAAGAGTGCAGAATGTTTTAGGAGGCATTGACTTTGTATGCTTCCATTGACAGGTCAGTCACCTACTACTCTGTTGCATGCGGCTATTCTATGCGTAAGTGCTGCCTCGAATATATTGTCCTCATAATAAACCACTCGGCAACACCGGATGCCTCTCATATAGTGTACACAAAGACGGTGTGTATTTTAAATTGACTATTGATTAAAATAAATTTACCTAAATTGGCTACACAGTAGCAAAGCATGTCATAATTGTATCATCGCTGGGATAATTATAATACTCGGTGCCGTGATACTGTGGATAAGGCATTTCTACTCCGTAAGGCCCCGTCTTCGATTTCCGTATTTAAAATAGAAAACAATAAAATACGGTTGGGTACTCCACTAGGGCACCCATTAAGGCCTCCGCGTGGTTGTTCAAAGCGACACTGAAGTGAATTTGTGAAGCTCCTGTTTTTGCTGGCACTGCGAAGACTGACTCAAATAAACACAGTTTTCATCGTTTACCCGGCGACAAGGCGGTGTTTATTTTATAAAGTAGAAACACTACCATGCGCGGTTTCCTGCGGCCGCACCAACTAACAGCAGTGACGTCAGTAAAAGGGGTGCTACGTGATTGTACGATGTGGAAGATTAGAATTCAAACAAGCTTGGGTTTCGGTTCTGTGCAAGAACATGCCTGGCATCCTGCGTTATCGTTGGATGGTCATTGTATATATCTCAGTAATTGGCATACAGCACTTATGCGATGTTGTCGGCTGTAAAATGAGTTAGGTAAGCCTACCAGCACGGCTTCGAATCATACCAATCACTAGCCGAGGCGTACGCAATGGATGAACGCCCTCTGCGTCACGGGAGACACTCAAATGCGATTCGCTTTTCCCCAACCTTTGGAGCTTGCCTGGCTCGGGTCTGTGTCGTAAGAGGCGTCTTTGCAACAGGCCAAGGGTCGGCTGTGACTCCACCCGCAAACAGTCAATGCTTGTGGCAAGACCACGCCAACGAGAACTCACCAGTGCGTCAGTGTCAGTTTCCACGCATTCTGTGGACTCGCTTGTGGAGTAATGAACGTTACAGTGCAAAAATGGCGAATTCAATATAGAAAACATTGCCCCAAAACAAACAAATCAACTTAAAAAAAACATGCGCTATCGGGAATTCGAACTTTACATTCGAACAACAATCGTAATGCCCCACACGACTCCGCCACAAACCAACGCTGTCAGGAAGGCAAATATAAAGTATATATTGTATACCCTGTACGCACTTTTATTTAGTTTTAGCATCCGAAGCAGCTTAGATAACTATTTCTTGATTAACTCTAGTCCAGTAAGCATCCCCCAAATCTCCACAAATATTCCATCTCTAGCGACTGCATTCCTTTGGCAGAAAAGCAATCGCAAATGTGTGGTCGTGCTGCTGGCTACAGTGCTAGTTTACCCAGAGCAAAAAACGCTCCTCGAACCATGGGTTCACACTGTAAATAAAGGTTTTGCTTGATTTGAATTCCTTAGTACCTGTATTAACTTCATTGAATCTTCTACAACCTTTAATTGGCCTTAGATTTTTTCTTTTAGTGTACCAGTCAGCGAAGCGTCGCATGTGCGCTTGTGTGGAGCTACTTGGACTTATATGTTGGTACAGTCTGCAAACTAAAAAAACTATAGGGACATTCTTCCTGGCACAAAAGTGTCGTGGCTTAGCTTCAACTAAACGAACGAACTGTGAAGACCCGGTGGCGGTCGGCCGACTAAACGATGGGCCGACTGATTCTGCAGGGGGGTGGCGAGCCATGCAATAGCACAGTCAAACCAAGCCATCTTGATTGAACGTTATAGGAAACGTCATACGAAATCGGCAAGGAGGGTGCAAAGAGGAGGACAGCACTTTCCAATTGATTTTCAAGTGAGTATAGTCGCATAAATGCAGGGAAAATGGTCGAAACATAGCCTAGAGACTCATGACTACCATTTGCGCTAGCAATCCGGCAATGTTTCCAATTCACTCCAAGCTTAGCAAGGTCCTCAACCTTAACTAGGTCATCCTGATACCGGCCTTTGATGAATGTAGAACTTCCTTTGATCTTTCTAATGAAGCAGGATCGTTATGTATTCTCATTAGTGTGCTCAGATTCGCCCATCAGACGCCCTGAACTATTTCGTGAGTACCTGTGGTGTGTAGCGAGCAGCGATCACTATCACGATGAAATAAATTTGCCATGACAGGAGGTGGCCGGAAATCACCCTTTCCTGAACCTCTCGTGGGCACACGGCAATTTTACCACACAAACTAAAATTCCAGGTAAACCTGCTTTAGGCTGCCTGCTTCAAGTTCGTGATATGGCTTGCAGGAAGCTCCAATCCGGGCTTAACGTGCCGGAATCGTACTTAATATAATGTGTGCGCCGTAGGGGAGACATGCCGAATAATTTTAGTTTTCTACGGATCTCGAAAGTATACCGGAATATTGTATATGTGTTTTTTGCTTTCATCTGTAATAAAAACTAAAAATCGTATTAGTACTTTTTGCTCAGTGGCACAAATGAATTAACTTTGTGTGGCTTTCTACTATATTTTAGTACATTTTGCAATAGATAATTAGCTCTGAGAAAATTAACTAAGAGCTCATTATCTCTTGCAACAAGGGAGGTATAATTAAGACCACTTTTAACAGCCAAACGTGATGTATGTCGTCTAAGAGACCTGTGTGACAAGAAAGAGTTATAGGTGTCCCAAGTACTCGCTCAAACATCCCCGTATTTCAACGTACGTAACAACTAGGATTTCTAAAAACGTCTCGGACCTCCGCCATGAAATTAGTATTATTCAGAAGGATGTCAACCGTGGCATAATTAGATAATGTTGGCGGCTAATAGCTACACAGAATATATAGCGTAGCCACCTGCACTCACTCACTCTTTACTGGCCCAGCACGTATACAGCTTCGCTTATACGACAGTGTTCGATTTGCTGATGGTGTGAAAGTTTACACTAACAGATGCTAGGAAATGTTCGGCTGTAACTCCTTTGTGTATTCTGCAGTTGCTGTTCGACCAGCTGGAAATTTGAAGCATACGTAATAAACACATTGCCCAACGAAGACTGCGACATGATCAATACAGAAGACACGTCAACCGTTTTCTTTGTGCAGTTGCTTAATGACTATAAATGTTTTTAAGATGGCTTAAATTCTTTGCAAGTAGTCTTAGTTCCAGGAATAATAAAACTGCTGGCGTCGAGTGAAGCGTTCCTGTGACCTTGAGTATGGGCTGAAACCCGGTGAATGAAACACTGGGCGTCTGACCTTACTTTAGCAAGCGCTAAAGCGTTTAGCCAACCTTGACGTCAAAGGAACCCTTCGGCGTCAATTCTCTGTAACTTTGTAATACTCTATATGGACTTCAGTGATTCCGCATATTAGTGCAGTATACAATAAAGTGTTCAGCAGAGCTGAAGTTAGTGAGGTTGCGTGTGCCCGGTGCAAACGGCGAGAGATTTTTCCGAGCCGAAGGACAAAAGAGGATACGTATGCATGAGCATCGTCCAGCTTACAATTCAAGGTTCAGTTTATGAAGGGTTTAAAAAAAAACAAAGAAACTTCGTAATTTACCTCGAGAGGTTCCTTTTCAAATTTTTTGGTGCAACAAAAAATAGTTCTCTCGTTATTGGAAACGTCTGCAATAAAGACAACTTGTAACAAAGTGTCTCTCCCGTACTTCATGGACAGCGAAATGAGTGCACCTTTTCAAGCTACAAAAATTTGTTTCCAATATTCTTATAAAGACAGCAACGTAGTTTTAAGTAGGGATTTTGGTTTCTGAGCCCGCCTCCGAAATTTTATTTTATTGAGATTTTAGTGAAATTTTATTGCACTATTAAATAGATCGTTGGAGCCCCAGCGTACGCGCAAAGCTTGGAAAGAGAGGAAACGCCATTTGGAAGCACCTCACGAAGCACAATTTCAGCGTTTCAACTTTTTCCAATGCAGAATCATGCGATGCCGATTTTCGCACAGTTCACTTTCAGCTATTTATGTCTGAACATTTTCCTTTTGTTTCTCAAGATTAGTTATTTCACAGGAACCTGCTCGAAATCCGCTAAACGCCACTGTGCAGACTTCTTCAGTGTTTCATTCTGCCAAAATCACCTTCTCACTGTAGAGAATGTAGTACGGAGGAAACGGCGTTTTTCAATGCACTGCTGAAGCCATGTAATTGCTTTTAACACACCGAAGGATCTCCGCACATAAAGTACGCATTGTGGACTGTATGCTTTACAAGTTTTGCGGGAATGTTTGCGATTTCCTTTCGAGTTCCTTCAAAGGCACTGAAGCATAATATTTTTTGCTGCATGGTGCTTTTAAAACCATGTAACTTGTAAACTGACTGTTTAGCGGAAATCTAGAGCCTCGCTGTAATGAGCGGCAGCACATAAAAGATGGGGCTGTGTTCGCTACCGAAGTTTCACTGCCTAAATAACGTCACTCATTTTTCTGCGTAAATGCATTTCTATTGCCTTGTGGTTTCAGTAGACTGTTTAGTCGCCCGCGCACAGGTTGAACAGGTTGAACATGCTAGCGATGCGTTTTATTTGATAGTCGTCTCAGTCGACGTCCTCGAATCGGCGCCGAATAGAATCGGGGGAAACAGCACTTTCGGGCGAACTTTTCTTGCTGTTTCCCATAAATAGACCCAAAGAACTCTGAGCAAGGCGTACGCACTCTAGATTTTCTTTATGATATGGAAGTTAAAATTATCTATAGAGCACAGCAGTACCCTTTTAAGGAAAGTGCTATCACAGGCGAGAAGCTGCGTATTCAGCATGATATAGCTGATGGCGGAAGTGTTGCGCGTTACTGCATGGCCGATCCGCGACCAACACGCTCGAATAATTCCTTAGTCTGCACTACTGTGCGTGTCATAGCCCTCGCCAGCGTAAGATGTTGAAGTGCAACAAGGAAGTAGTCACCCTCGGTATGGCTTGCGTCTTATTATGGGTTTTGCCATTGGCGACCTTAATCGCTATCTCACGAATATGTAAAAAAAAATTTACCATCTTCCCGTACGGGAACCCTGAGTAGTATGCGAAGCAGCCATGGGGTCTACTCAAGTTCCCATTAGTTTTCAGTTCGAGCGCGGCGTTGCGGGAGGAGAATGAGAAGAGCGGAAGCGCGCGCGCGCGCGTCATTTATACCGCGCTGCTACAGTGGCGCCCCCAGCGGGGCCCCACCGTCGCGCCTCTGACCCTAAGCTGCTTCGAATTATCGCGCGCGGAGCCACAGGTGTTGCCATTCGTTGCGCAATGCCGGAGAGGAGAGGAGCTTCGGAGAGGAGAGGAGGAATGCCTCGCATACTACTCAGGGTTACCCTACGGGAAGATGACGACGGTGGTTGAACACGAAGCTATCTCGGGATGGATTCTTTGGTTGGCCAATCCCTAGGGGCATCCTGCCACAATCATCATCAGCGGTGCCTGGCCAGACATGCGCAGTGGGGGTGTGGACGCCGCACAACGGCGCCCAGACAACGGCGGAGGGAACAGGCTCGATCATAAGCAGCTTCACATCTAAAAATCGGGTGCATGACACGATCCGGTGAAGGCAGTTTCCGCCCGTACTTAGCCAAATGTGGGAAGTCTGGGGTTGGTAAATGATCAATCTTTAGTTTAGTGCACAAGGTATCTCAGGGGACCTTTTTAACTGCTGTTTGTTGATTGCTGGCATAAATGATACCGTTATTATGGCCAACGGCGATAAGTAGATATTCTATGCTAATTGGACCTTTCTGATAAGCGTCGTCAGTCCCGCTGAACTGTCCAGCGTGAAAATGCAATTCCTAATACGGCGTGTGGAGTCACAAGCATTAAAGTATTCCTAGAGTTGAGTGGGTATTGGAAATATCCAATACTAATCCAATATTTGTTTTTGCGGCATTATTATTAAATTCGACATTTTGGTATTCCTAATAACGCAAGTTATGTTTGGGCGAAATATTCGGTATTTAAAATATTGGGGCTTGCATTGTCTCCTCATATGCTGCAGTTCGAAAAGTCACTTTCCGTGGGTAATTTTTGCACTCGAAGTCCTAAACGTGCCCATCGTAGAAGCACTCACACAAGCTCTTTTTCCCGCTTACGCGTATTTGGCGACAAGATTAACATCTGTAAAGAGGGTTGTGTTTTTTTTAAGTCCTAAGTTCTTCCACTCTTGAAGACAGATGACCTGCGAAGAAGCTTTCTAGCCCACTACAAAGAGGTAACAAGGAATTTAGGTTTAAAGGTATGAGCAAAGGTCATATCTCTTGCGCTTTGATAGTGGTCATTCCTAATAGATGTCCATACATACATGCACACACATTTTTTTAACCTACTGATAAAAACGCTGCCTATTGGTAACTAATATACTAAAAAGACATATCGAAGTGATGAGGCGTCCATGCTTGACATGTAAGTCGTGTTTTAAGCTTTCAAATAGTCTGGGACATTGCCTAGTCTACCCAATCGCATATACAAGAGAAGACGCTGATAAGCTTGCGAGTGAAATGACGAAATGATATTGCATAGCGTGGGCCTTTGGTGTTGATCGCATGCTAGTAGTTTAAAAACTGGGGCTCCCGTTTTGCCATGCTCATGCTGGCAGAAGGAACGGCTCCCGAACACACGTAGAGACGCAGAAGTTCCCATTCGCTCGCATGAAAAATACATGCAATTCTTGCCATTAAAGCTTAGCTTAAAAACAGGCTTATACAGCGAAAAATATTTGATATTCAATTCAATGTAGAAATCTTTTTCTACATTTCAATTGCTTCTGCTAGAAAGTTCCGCTATTTTAATGAGCCCAGCTTTCTCCCATCTGCCTAACCCCATACGTTTCAAACGCTGCAGTGCAGTATTTAGTAATGAAAATAAATGTGTTGGATATGTTGACCACGGGCAGTCGCAGCGGTCCCCTGCGAGTGTTCGTATTCTGCAGAAAACACAATTTGCTTCGCGTGCCCGTGCCACGCGAATGAACATAGTTCACGCGACCAACACGTTGACCCGATGTAGTGTTCTGGGACAATGGCGTCGTGGAACTCATCGAGCAAGCCGAACCGGAAAATCAAACTTTCAACGCTTTCGCCCTCGCATTGAAAAAACATGCATCATTTTGCAATCTTTCGACGCCAGCACTTTCACTTTGCGTGACATTCTAAGTTTTGTGCTTCTGATATTACCAGGAGGAATACTTACAGTCTTGCCTTGATTTTCTGTACCCGCATACCTGCACCACCCTAGCTCTTGAACAGCTAGGAAGTTCAGTTTTAGTTTTCACTTTGAGCCAGATCGGACAAAAGAAACTTGTGGTGGCAGAACAAGAAAAGTTTTTGAAATAATGTAAGCTGAGAATTCCTATTTTTTCTATTTTTTGTACGTGGATACCTGCCTCTAAATGGCCCTTTTAAAGACGGCATGATATCGCTTCATATGTGGAAATACAGTTCGAATGCAGCGAGCTGCAGCCTTTTTGACTTGCCGCGTTCTTGACCTTCTGCGTGGCCAGTCACAGTTACCCAGCATGGTGAATTTAAATACAGACGTTAACAAATAAAAGCGTGCCCATTATATAGATGCACGTTTAATGTGACGAGGACGGAATCGCTACTTTTTGACGATTACCTTTGGCGAAGGCACTTATCCGATTCTAGTGAGCTCAAAAATCCATTTTTACTTTACGTGCTCCGGGATATTATTGTGGAAATACAGAAAAGAGGGTTCATAGCTGATGCCGCGTGGCATGTGGTGAGGGCGCACGAGAACGCAGTGAAAGACGACGCTTCACGAGACAATTGGGCATCACCTTTATTGCACCCGAGCATATTATAGAAAACTAGAAGTAAAGCAAGTGGCGCCACATAGTAACACCGCCTAACCCGGGTGCCCAACTGTGGAGTGACCCTTACAGTTGGGAGCAAGCGAACACATGAAGTGCCACAAGAACAGCGCCAAAGACGGCACCAATGGCGGCTTAATGTGTAATATTGATCATGATGACCAGGACTGCGACTGGCTCTTTTTTGCACTAGCAGTGGCATGCGCCAGTTCTTGACTGGCTATAAAGCAGCGTCGTGAAGAGCTACCGTCTCAACCTTAGTACTACTAGTACTATTAGTTCCCTTATCATATTCATGCCAGGCCTAAGAATTCCCCAAGTTGCTGATTTCTGCTTTTGAGCTTTGAACGCGATAGCAATGGGGCTTTCTGGCACGCTATGGAGCCACGAAAAACGCGCTGTCTATTGCTGTTTTATTTCTCCTCTTGGCATTGAATTGAAGCATGCGCCACTCCGGGAACGCGCTCGTTTTTTGTTACCAAAGCAAAGCGGTCTATGCCTCACTGATGCTACACTGGCTGTGGACTTTCTCCTCACTTTCTATGCCTTACTGACTTTGGACTTTGACAGTTCGGACTTTGATTTGACTCAGCTTGCATGTAGAAAATTTTACGTTTAGCCATGTTTTTCTTATGAAAGGGCTTTGATTTTTATTGCCCCTCATCACACCCTTTCGGGCATATCTAAATGACCCCCCAAAAGCTGCGTTAATGTGGCGTCGGAATTGGGTAGCGGTTATCTCGCTGTTTGGTCCCCGCGCGTCCCTCTAGGTGGAATTCGGGTTTCTGGGGCAGTGTTTAGTTAGCTGACTGGGTTTTTCCATACCATCTTCTGCTCACAACGCTGGGTTTTCACCTCATGGAGCCCATGCAGCTTTGGCATACATAAGAAACTTCATTTTGCATATCACGCACGAGCAGGCATTACGCGTATGGCGCCCTCTCCCTCTATTTTTCCAGCAATGGTATTTCTGTCACCTCTTAGTTGGAATGACGGGGTAACAGTATGCTTTATGCTATTGTTCCGAAACCAGGAAACTTCAGAAAGACGATCGTTGTTCGTACAAAATTTTATGAATACTAATACAGTACTACCACACGCTTTGAATCGGGTTTGTCACGTTTGCCCAGCCGCCCTCCTCTTATCACGTCACGTATACTCTTTTATGAACCTCTCCGTTGTTGAAAAACGCAGATAATAGTGGGAATGTTATGCAGTGCTTTCATGTTTGTATTCGAAAATATTAGTTCCCTTATCACATTTTCAGGACAAGGTGAGCCCCTAATTACACTGTTGATTTTATTGTTTCTTCGTAATACGTTTCATTAGTAGTAACCTAATTCTGATAATGGCAGTGATTTTTGTAGTTTACTAAGGTTGATATATTTTATTGTCAGCCTTGTGTGCGCTATTCACTGCGCCGTGTCTGCTGCCTTGTGCGGATATATTTAAAAGGAAGATGAATTGCTTTAAAAAAATTGAGATAGACACGGGCTTACTTTGTTTCTCGCACGCTGACTACGAATATCACATTGAAGTTTATCGTACACGTGTCCAACCGTCATTTATCTTGCAAGTGCGCGCTCCCGTTTTGCAGACGCGCGCTCTTGGTCTTTGATGCCTTTGATCAGCTGCGCCCTCAGTGACGTCAGATGAGGACACCTTCGGCCACGCGGGCTGCCGGCAGCATTCGGAACGAGCGCGCGGAAGCGGCGGTTGCCTTTTCCGCGATTTAGCTTACAGTTCAATATACGCGCGTGCCCGCAAGTTTATTTTCTAAGTTCCCGACCTGTTGTTTCAAGTGTCTTGGCACTTGAATTTGTTTTACACGACAGATAATCCGAACACAGTGACTTTGTGGCGTCGACTAAAGGGTTTCCTCAGAACATTTTTGAACTGGGTAACCAGCATAGGGGGTTTCTCTTTAGGTTAACATTAGGTACTGAATGAACTCTTTGTTAATAGATAAGAAACCATTTATGCCAAAGATTAGGCGGCATTTTGTAAACAATGTGGTAGCGAAAAGCAGGAATGTACGTGCCCGGAGGAAAAATATAGCGTCCATGGGCTGTAAACGTCTATGCGGGTCAGAACTTATGTTGCTGGTAGATGCATAAAACAACAAGCGGACTCTGCGGCCGAATTTGCTTTGTTCGTTGTCCCCCACCACAGCTCCCTTACTCATTACGCCTCACCCACACGCAGGCGGGCGATTTTGGCAGCGGCGCTACGGTGCGGTGCCTCCGCGATCCCTGCACTTCGTGCGTCTGTTGTTAGAAGATTAATGGCGTACTGGCACCTCCACCGCATTAGCCGCTCCAATGGGGCTTCATCTTCGCGTGTGATTTGCGCATTCTGCTATCATGTACGGCCAGCTCTTTATAACCGACCATCCGGTTAGTTTGTAGTTACGTTACTTTTGGTAACAACCACCCAAAAAAGTTCGTGATAATGAGTCGTTGGCCTGTTCCACCACTGCTAGATGTAAGCATTTGGCCGCGGCGACCACTTTTCTGACGGAGGCGAAAAGCGAAAACGCCCTTGTGTATGGGATTTCCGCGCACGTTAAAAATCCCCAGTTGGTCAAATTTAATGCGGAGCCCTCCACTACGGCGCGCCTCATCGCCTGTGTAACGTCGGCGCGTTAAACCACACAATCAATCGACCAATAAATCAATAAATGAATGAATGAATTAATATATCCATCAATAAATCAATCAATCAATCAATCAATCAATCGATCGATCGATCGATTTAAGCATTTGCCCCTAGTCGCACATGGGCCATATATTCTCTTCTCTTCGCTCCTACGTTTTTAGTCTCGTCGTGATTTCTGGGCGATATTGCATTAGGATGTTTTTTATATATCAACGAATACTGCTGGAGCACAGTTGCGGTTCAGCGGCAACAAGTGCCGTTGCAGGCACACGGCATCTTGTACACACGGCGATATGCAGGCACACGGAACCTTGGAAAAATAATTAGGCTGCCTTAGTAACTCGTGAGTTATGGTACTCTGGCGATTCGGAGCTGAATTTTCCCATCCTAGACAAATATTATCTTCCCGTGCCGAGTATACTTCAAAAATAAGTAATGTTGTGGTCTTGGTTCTTTTACCTTGTAGGAATATTGTTCACCTATTAGCTTGGGGAAAAGTTCTATCAGAATTGGCAGCTTCATTTAATTTCGATAAAAGTGTGGTTCTTCAAGACTGTCCTGTGTCGCAGGGAAGGAAAACCGACGCGTTTTAAGGAATAGGTATTTTCAGAACAAATGCGACTTCTTTTCGGAAACACGAACGAGACATATCGGGCTAAAGCGCAGACGTAGCATCTGATTGAGCATTCGGGTCCGTCGCATCAAAAAAAAACAACAACAACAAGAAAGCATCTAAACTAGGGTAGTGTATACTCTGTCATCAAGCACGGGCACCTTGGGTGTCCCTTCCGTACGTTATATCCCGGCATGGTAGAGACACGGTAACCTGACATATGGCTGCTTTGACGTCGGTGCATACTTTTTGAGCACAAAAATTGTACAAATAAGTGTTATCAAGAACTACAACAACAACAATAAAACGAGTAGCATTCTTCCTGTGGCGACGCTTTACAGGCAACACGGCGAAGAGAGCGTGGCACCGGCGGCCGCTCAGGCCGGGAGTCCAGCTATGCCACTTCCCTGCTGATTTTCGCCTCCGATGTTCGCTCTTCCGGCGTCGCGCGCCCAGATGGGGGCGGGGCATAGGGCCACCTTTGTTTTCGTATTGCGCTGCTTCTGTTGCAGGTATTGCGAAAATGTTTGGTACACGGGAACTATTCAATGTCTACTTGCTGCTGGTCAACTTTTCTTTTAATTCTAAATCTTCTTTACTTTCCTTTTAAGCACTTTATCTTACACGCCTTGTGGTGTCAGTCGCTGGCTTTCGCATTAGAACGGCTTCCACATTGCGCTTAACTGACGGAAAATTACGTACAACCCATCAAATATAGCCCATGGCCCTGCACTGATTCGTCTATAATTATGCAATATGAGTTTTATATCAATTGTGATCCCTATAATTGCTGTCTTCCCAAACATGACATGGTGACAGCAACAATTGTGGCGTTTAACGCGCCTAAGCTACGCCAGGGCTATGAGCCACGCAGTAGTGGCGGGCTCAGAAATAATTTTGACCACCCGCGGCGTTCATACACGGGTGTTTTATCTTTTAGCCTTCATCAGATAAGCAGCCACTACGGCCATGATTGAACCTTTGTCCTTGGGATCAGCAGTACACCGCCTTAGCCAGTGATCTGACGTGGTGGGTTGGGTAACAGCTTTAACGCAGCGCGCCAGTATCACGTAAGCGAGAGCGCAGTAAATTGGCACCAATTAGTTTTCCAATGTCTCACTCTTGAAAAAATTCAAGCGACACAGATATACTCTCTTCATAGAACGGCAGTGCTATAGGCGCCGGACAGCGCCCAGAGGGCGACACGGAGCCCGCGACACCCAGCGCCCCCTTCGGCAGACATGCGCAACACTGGGTCGGTCCCCGCAAGCCGGTATGCTACTGGCGCGGGTGCACTCATCTTTTTGCAGCGCGGATGAAGCATATTAGTCGCCCCTTTTGGGCTTAAAACGAAGTAAGAGATTGTAAAGTAATCCTGCCACATAGTGCATGTGAATGAAGAAGGATTTATTCGGTTGAACTCGCGTATAGGAAGGCATCTAAAGGCAGCATAGGAGTGAAGGCCAGAAGAGAAACGCTTGTACAGCCTGCCTGCGGGGCAAAACGTTCTCAAGATCAGCATGTTTCGCTTCAAAAGAAAACGTAATTTATATTGTTCAATCCACAAAAAGAGGAGGCTTCGTCTGCAAATATATAAGTTGTTGCGCGATGTTTCCGCGCCGGGTATTCCATTCATGTGAGCGCGCTTGCATACGATTGCAGAACTACTAACTGGACCACATGGGAGTTACACGTAGGTCTTTGATCCGAATATGATGCTCCATACATGTAACAGTACGAAATTCACGTTTGTTGGGGTATAGCGAAAGTGCGGAGGTTAATCAGTGCCCGCTTCGCCGAGAAACGTTTGGGCTTCCAGTTGTAGCCCAGTACGCTAGTTGCGTATACATGTAAACACGCGCCGAAAAAAAGAAACTCTTCACGAGAAGGCTCTAACAAAAAATTTCTTTGGGCAGGGATGGGATGGGGGAAGGGGTAAGCAGAACATCTAATAGGCGTAACGGAATAAATTACGGAATATTCATACCCGGGTTTTTCTTTCCTCCACGCCAACGGGTAGGGCAGGAGAACTCCGTTAGGAAGGAATAGTAGCGCTTTTATTTCCGTCAACACCTACGCAACAAAAGTCCCGGGAGAAAAATTTAGTTCCCTGAGTACACTCCTAACTGGTCCAGAGTGACCGCAATCACAAGGGATGGGATAAATAAAGTTTGTCCCCATCCTACTACTCCCCGAACGCGAAATTTCTTTTCCTGTGTACATATTGTTCCAACTTTTATTGCGGCACGTCTTAGCTCTATTTTTATTTGCTTTTCAGTGGCTTAGACAACAATTTTATTGTTTCTTTTGCAAGAAGAGACGGTGATTTCCTAATATCCAAAAGCTCGCGAAACATTTGGAAACGTTAACCCCTATAAGTTTCCGCGCCCCATATGTGGTTATATGTATTTAATACTGCGGTATAAGCACGCGGAATATTAGATGAAGCAGAGTAGAACCGGTTGGGGATAAAACTACAATTCTATAACGGTGTTTGGGGGCATCTTTGCTACCAAATTTAAAGCGCACCTGTGTGTATTGACCGCCTGCTAACCAGCCTACTAACAAGCTGATCGTACACCACGGCAGCATGTAATCCGCTCGCTTAATGTGGGCCTTTCAAGATTCAGTAACCATGCTTGGTATCTGCGAAAAAAAGAAGAGAGAAGAAGAATCCGCGGGAGAATGCAAAGCCTTGAACACATATGCTTCCCAGCTGTGTTAGCCTACGGCTCGGCAGCGAGGCGACAGCATTTTATCAGCTCCCCGTTTTATTTTTAGGCTTCCCCCAACTATATAGAATTTTTCATGACTTTGTTGCACTATGTAGTACATGTACGCGCAAATAACGTTATAACACATGTTATAATAAGTTGCGTTCACTGGCGCTGAAGGCGGTCGGCGCGGCGGGACCGACCCAGAGTTGCGCGGTCTGTCGCGGCTGGCGCTGCGCTAGCGCGGCAAACTTCGCTGTCCGAAACCTATACGCCTCGAGCGCTGCCTGCAGGTGCGCCACTGAAATTCCCCTAGCGGCCCGTTTCGAAAGCAACCGCAGGAGGCTCCGCACCGCTCCCCGCTGTCGCCGCTGCTTTTGTGGCACCTTAATGACCGAGATTTACAGGTTATATACGTCGGAATCACATATTTTTGTGGAGGAGTCACTCTGTTCGCACATGTGGTGTATTTACGAGCGTGTAAACGATTCTGACGCGATCTTAGTGTGGTACATTTGGTCTGTATAGGCGCCTGGTGTGTGCCACAGGCCGGCGTCGCAAAACCGAAATATTGTCACGAATGGCACTCGGTACTTCTAACGATCAAGGCTATAAAGAAGATTTAATGTGTCTAAACTCAAAGCTGCAGCCCATAGCCCATGAGAAAAAGCGCTTGCCCGAGCGTTCTCGTCTTCTTTTCTGCTTCGCTGATAGTGATAGTCGCGGCATTTCCTCCCTGAATTGCTGTTGATGATAGTGGCGGCATTACTCCCCCCCTTCTGAGAGGGCATCGACTCGATGCTACGGAAAGCGAAATGACATTGTCCAACGCGGATCAACATCTGCAAGACGGAACACTTCCAGTTCTATACGTGGGTGCGTAGTCCGTGCCTCAACGTTCGTAGTAAGGCTTGAGCCGCACGACGTGTACCACTTCGGATCTTGGCCTTCAACAGGAGGCTGTGCGCGCTGTGTCAGGTTTCAATTCATAATTGAGGTCACCAATGCGGCGGAGTATTGTATAGGGCCCGAAGTACCGCTTTATAAGCTTCTCGCTGAGACCACGGCGCCGTACCGGTGTCCAAACCCAAACTAGATCACCAGGGGTGAAATGTATTTCTCGTCGACGGGGGTTGTAGCAGTTAGCGTCGACTGATTGTTGATTTTGAATCCTGATCCTTGAGAGTTGTCGTGCTTCCTCAGCGCGCTGTGAGACAACTTCCGCATCTTCGTGGGTATGGTCGCTGGGCAAGTGGGGCAGCATTGCGTCGAGCATGGTGTTTACGTGCCGGCCGTGCGCCAAATAGAATGGAGAAAATCCCGTCGTTTCTTGGATCGCGGTGTTGTACGCTAAGGTCACGAATGGGAGCACTTCGTCACAAGTTCGGTGCTCGACGTTTGCGTACGTGGCTATCATATCTGTCATTGTCTTATTGAGGCGCTCTGTAAGTCCATTTGTTTGGGGATGGTACGCCGTTGTTCGACGGTGGCTGGTGTTACTTAAGCGGAGTATGTCCTGCGTCAGTTTCGACGTAAACGCCGAGCCGCGGTCAGTTATTAACACTTTGGGATCCCCACGCCGCAAAACAATTGACTCAATGAAAAATTTCGCTATTTCAGCGCTTGTTCCGAGTGGAAGCGCCTTAGACTCGGCGAAGCGGGTTAAGTAATCCGTCGCTACCACAATCCACCGATTGCCTGAGTTGAACATGGGGAATGCGCCCAGAAGATCCATGCCAATTTGTTCGAAAGCAGTTAGTGGGGGCTGGATAGGATGTAGAAATCCGGCCGGCTTTGTTGGCGGCTTCTTCCGTCTCTGGCATTCTCGGCATGTTTGCGTGTAGTGACGGACTGATTTCGGAAGACGAGGCCAGTAGTACTTTTCTCGTAACCGGGCTAGTATGCGGCTATACCCGAGATGTCCGGCGGTGGGGTGGTGATGAGAAGCTTCGATGATTTCGTCGCGAAGGCTGTCTGGCACAACGAGAAGCCACGACCTGCCGTTTGAGTCAAAGCTCTTTTTGTAGAGGACGCCCTGTCGAAGACTGAACGAGGACACGTTACGGGAGAAAACTTTGGGAAGGTCAACTTGTTGGCCTTGGAGGTATGCCGTAAGTTTTTGAAGCTCAGGGTCCTGTCGTTGCAGTGCGGCCATATCAGAGCCATGTAGTACTCCCAGGAAGGCGTTGTCATCATCGACTTCCGGCTGAGCGCTTTCCACGGGGGCCCGAGAGATGCAGTCCGCATCACTGTGTTTGCGGCCCGACTTGTAAATGATGGAAAAATCCAATTCTTGAAGGCGTAGTCCCCAACGAGCGAGTCGTCCGGATGGGTCCCTCAGGTTGGCAAGCCAGCACAGTGAATGATGATCTGTGACTACACGGAATGAACGACCATACAGATAGGGACGAAACTTTGTAACTGCTCAAATGACTGCAAGGCACTCCTTTTCGGTGGTTGAATAGTTTTGCTCCGCTTTGGTTAGCGTACGGCTCGCGTAAGCGATGACTCGCTCAGCTCCATCCTGCATTTGGATGAGCACAGCACCAAGTCCCGCGCTACTTGCATCGGTATGGACTTCAGTTTCAGCCTCCTGGTCAAAATGGCCTCAGACGGGCGTCGTTTGCAGAGCGGATTTTAAGTCCTCGAATGCGCGATGATGTTCTTCATTCCACTCGAACGGGACACGTTCTTTTGTAAGGTAAGTCAGTGGGGCAGCTATCTGGGAGAAGTTCTTAACGAAGCGGCGATAGTAAGCGCACAGACCCAGGAGCCTTCTCACTGCCGACTTGGCAGACGGTGTTGGGAAGGCGCAAACCGCGGCTGTTTTCGCTGGGTCAGCACTTACACCTGCGCTACTAACAATGTGTCCTAGGAACTTCAGCTCATCGTACGCGAACCGGCATTTTTTTTTATTGAGCGTAAGGCCGGCAGTTTCGAGAGCCTTCAGTACTTCTCTAAGTCGCCGTAAGTGTTCGTCGAACGTACTTGCAAAGATGACGACGTCATCGAGATAAACGAGGTAAGTCTGCCATTTAAGGCCGGAGAGAGCGGTGTCCATTACAAGCTGGAAGGTCGTTGGTGCTGTACATAGTCCGAAAGGCATCACTTTGAACTCATAGAGCCCATCTAGGGTAATAAAGGCCGTCTTTTCTCGGTCGTGCTCGTCAACCTCAATCTGCCAGTACCCACTCTTCAGGTCTATTGACGAGAAGAAGCGGGCACGGCGGAGCCGATCGAGAGTGTCATCGATGCGTGGAAGCGGGTACAGGTCCTTCTTTGTTATTTTGTTTAACCGCCGATAATCTACGCAAAACCGCAGTGTCCCATCCTTCTTCTTTACAAGCACCACTGGTGCAGCCCAGGGACTGTTAGACGGTTGGATGAAATCGTTCTTCAGCATGTCTTTCACCTGGGTTTGTATTGCCTCTCGTTCTTTGGGCGAAACTCGGTACGGCGGTTGGCGAGTTGGGTGCGTGGCGTCATCAGTCAAAATCCGGTGCTTAGCAACGGTGGTTCGGCCAACTCCGGACGGCGTAGCAAAGCAGTGACGAAATTCGTCGAGCAGTGAAAGCAACTCACTCCTTTGTTGGCCCGAAAGTTTTGAGTTCACGTCGAGTTCCAGACTTGCTGCCGTATCCGGCAGAGACGATGTATCGGCGTCGGACACCACGTCAACAGCTGAAATTTCCGCGATGCCTTCCACGTGGGCTACGGCCATGCCCTTGGTCAGGTCCTGCGACTCGTTTCGAAAATTTGTCACCAGAACTTCTGCGCATCGATTTTGAAGCTGCAGTAGGCCTCTGGTGACCCCGATTCCCTTCTCCAGAAGAAGCTGGATACTTCCTTGTAAGAGTGCTTCCCCGTCTGGGAACGTGTCAACTTGCACCAGCAAGAAAACACTGGCCAGCGGAGGCAGCTTCACGTGCTCCTCTAACACCCTGGCCGAGGCGAAACTTGGCGCGGAGTGACTCCGTGGTGCATCCGTCATCCGCAGCGTGAGGCTGTTCGAGCCCAGGTCAATGACGGCACCATACTCGTAGAGGAAGTCCATACCTAGAATGATGTCTCGGGAGCATTTCTCCAGAACGACAAACTTCACAGGGCATGGCTCTCCGTGGATCTCGACGCGGGCAGTGCAAAGTCCAACAGGCGTCACCAGGTGTCCTCCGGCGGTGCATATATCCGGGCCATGCCACGCTGTCATCACTTTACATAGGTGACGGGAAAGCCTACCGCTCAGAACGGAGTAATCAGCACCAGTGTCAATGAGCGCCGTCGCGTCGTAGCCGTCTATAGGGATCGACAGATTGTTCGATGGCGCAGCAGTACGGATGAAAGGGTTGCGGGAGTCGGAGTGGGAGCTTCGCAGCGTTTGCGGAGGTTCTTGATGGCTTTTGTTGTCGGCAACACCACCTCCAGGCGTTGCCGTACTTAGTTTTCTAGGCGAGGCACGGGTGAAAGGCTTTAGCGGCGAGACGAGCGGAGAGGCGAAGGTGGGCGACGGGGCGACGGCGAACGGGGTCCACGAGGAACGGCTGATAACGGCGGCGTTGAGCGTCGAAGGTATTCTTCGATTTCGCAGGGTTTCTGACCGTAACGTGGGCAGGGATCTCTTGGACGGAACCCTGGAAGTCCAAGCTCACGGTAGGGGCAGCGGCGAAAGGTGTGGTCTGGCTCCCCACAGTGAAAGCAGAGTGGACGGTTGTCCCGTGTTCGCCAGACATCCGTTTTTCGCGGGCGAAGCTGCTGTGGTCCCGGCGGGGGAATATTCGACGACTCACCGGCCACCCGCTGTGGTACCAGGTTTGAGTAAGGAGCGGCGACTGACGAGGGCGGCTGGGAAGCCGGCGCGACGTACGTCACAGAGGGACGTTTGGGGACAACGTCGACCGGAATTATGGGTGCAAAGGTCCGCTGCACTTCTTCTCTGACAGCCTCCGCAACCGATACTGAAGCAGGCCGCTTGCGCGTTGGGAACAGCTTTTGTAGCTCCTCTTGGAGCATGCCACGGATGATCTCGCGGAGACAACTATCATTATTGCTGTTCAGGTCGAGGCGAGAAGTAGTAGTGCAAGCAGCAATTGTGGGGGAAGCCACTAACCTGTGGTAATGGTTACTCCTCGCCGCTAGCACCTGTTCAATATTGGTGGCTTCCGTCACAAACTCATCGACAGTCCTCGGTGGATGGCGAACGAGCCCTCCAAAAATGTCGCTCCTAACGCCTCTCATAAGGGCCCGCACCTCGGTTTCTTCAGTGGCCAGCAGAGCCGCCCGTGTGCTCAATTGCAGAACGTCTTCCACGAAGCTCGTCACGCTTTCGGTAGGCCCTTGGGCCCGGGTTCTTAAAAGTTCCTCGGCCCTTTGACGTCGAAAGCGGTTAGGGAAGGCTCGACAAAGGCCCTCCTTGAAGGACTCCCATGACTTCAGGCCCGCCTCGTGGTTATTGAACCAGATGCGAGCAGTTTTCTCCAAATAAAAGTAGACGCTCTTGCGGCACAGGTCTTCCGTCCAACTATTGTGGCGAGCTACACGCTCGTACTGCTCAATCCAGTCTTCCACGTCCTCGAAGTCCTCGCCATAGAACGGGGCAGGATTACAGGGCGCGATCGGCCAGAACATAATCGGAGGCCCGAACGCGTCAGTCTGCTGTGACTGCGACGTCATGCTAACTGCACGTGTCACCTGTGTCCGTCTGGGATTCGCCGTCAACTACCCGTATTCCGGTGCTTGGCCTTGGAGACGTCGACTGGTGCCGACACCGGGCTCTTCGAGGAAGGCTCGCCGGCCCGGACTCAGTATCGGGCTTGGATTACGGGGCCTTGAGGGGGTACTCAGCATGAAGGGGGTTTACCCAGCACCTCCACCACAAATGTCACGAATGACACTCGGTACTTCTAACGATCAAGGCTATAAAGAAGATTTAATGTGTTTAAACTCAAAGCTGCAGCCCAGAGCCCGCGAGGACAAGCGCTTGCCCGAGCGTTCTCGTCTTCTTTTCTGCTTCGCTGATGGTGATAGTCGCGGCATTTCTTCCCTGACTTGCTGTTGATGATAGTGGCGGCAATATGCATTTAGCTGATTCTAATTCCTTTGCCTGAAATTTACTAACGTGACTCAGTAAGCAGCGTTTCATCAGATGGTCATGCTACGACGATACACTACGATGTAAATCGGTTTTGTGCACCGACATAATCTAGAGGAGCTCTCACACCTGACAGCACGCCAGGTACGCTTGCTCACTATTGATCACTACCGTTGACAAGCCGGTATATCATAAACTTCACGAACATTCTACGAAAGAAGTACGGTGGAAAATAGAACCTTATACTTGGGGATAACAAAGTGTAATGCTCGATCGTTTTGTCATGAGGTGAGCGCCCGCAAACTTCATCTCTGACATATTATATATATATATATATATATATATATATATATATATATATATATATATATATATATATATATATATATATATATATTGTCACGTAGACAAAGACGAATAGGCCTAATCAAACTGATTTATTTGGGGCGCACTTGGGCCCGTAGACAAGAGAACAAAAAAACTCCCACCTCCCCTCGCGGGAACCCCTGTGTAGATGCGACGCATAGGCGGAGCGGCGAAGGGACCGCGTTTTATAGCGCGCATAACGTTGAGGGGACTGCGTAAGCCGGTCCCAGTCGATGACGACGTTGGCGTACTTGTAAAGCGGCGTGGACTCTAGGTGTTTGAGCCAAGCGTGGATGTTGCTTCGCCGGAGAACGGCACACCGGTTATATGCGCAGCGCGCCCGAAGGAGAAGAAACCGCGCAAGAGAGAGTACTGCACATGCGCCGGCCCCAGCGCGTCTGCCGCGGCTATGACGCAACACAATCCAACACAATCCACTTTAATCCAATCCAATCCAATCCAAATCCAATCCAATCCAAGCCAATCCAATCCAATCCAATCCAATCCAATGCCCCTCGCGAGAGAGTGTTCGCTATCGGAGAGGAGATGGGGTGAGCGGCGGAGAGCGCAGCTGGCGCGGCGAGGAGAATGGGGGACGGGTGGACAACGCCCACGACAATGACGACGACGCCGGAGGGACAAGGGGAGTGAATCAGATGCTCTGCATCTAAAAAAGTGACCTTGCTCGCTGCTCAGCGTCTCACACCACCCGCGCGCCCAGCGTCTTCGTCAACCTCCGTCCCGCACGTCGCGGTCCAGTCCACTTGGTGATCATGCGAGGGGTGGCCGGGTGTTTAATTGTTCGCGCGTCGCGGCAACACCGGCGAGCGCCTGTGGGACGCGCTTAGCTATGAGGCGTTTGGCGAGCATCCGGCATTATTCCCCTCTTAAGGAAAGCATCGACCCGATGCTCAACTAATAGGCACGTAATAAATGGAAAATGAAGAAGGGGGAAAAAATGTCCCGACAGTTCCTTGAGGTCGATAGGTGGTTATGACACGGCACAAACCACAGTTTCAGGCGCACACGATGCTAGTTGCCACTACTGCGTAGATTGCAAGGTACGATACACCACACGCTCACGCGCACAAGCACACCACACCGCAGGTTGTTACGTTGTTACCGGCGAAAGTACGGCTTTAGGCGGACTACGTGCACTGTTTGGGTACGCGGTTGACGGCGTTGTCCCACTGTACCATCCGGGATAACTTCGTAGGTGACATCGGAGAGGCGTTGCACTATCTTGTAAGGTCCGAAGTACCTGTGCATTAGTTTTTCTGACAATCCCTGCCGGCGTATCGGTGTCCACACCCACACTCTGTCGCCTGGGCGGTAGTACACTTCTCTATGGCGAATATTGTAGCGCGCGGCGTCCGATAGCTGTTGTCGTTGGATATGAGGCCGGGCGAGTTCGCGGGTTTCTTCGGCGCGCTCGGCGAACTGCTCCGCGTCTGGCGTTGCCAGATGCTCTTCTTCGAAAGGTAGCATTGCGTCAAGCATAGTCTGCACTTCCCGTCCATACACCAAACGAAATGGTGTGAAGCGTGTGGTTTCCTGCGTCGCCGTATTATAGGCAAAGGTCACGTACGGCAGTATTTCATCCCACGTTTTTTGTTGTACATCTACGTACATCGATAACATGTCGGCCAATGTTTTGTTGAGTCTTTCCGTCAACCCGTTGGTTTGTGGAAGGTAGGCTGTTGTTTTCCTGTGCGTGGTACGGCTGAGTTCTAGCGTTTCTTGCATCAGGCTCGCTGCTCAGCGTCTCACACCACCCGCGCGCCCAGCATCTTCGTCAACCTCCGTCCCGCACGTCGCGGTCCAGTCCACTTGGTGATCATGCGAGGGGTGGCCGGGTGTTTAATTGATGGTTCGCGCGTCGCGGCAACACCGGCGTGCGCCTGTGGGACGCGCTTAGCTCTGAGGCGTTTGGCGAGCATGCGGCAATATATATATACAGCGAATCAGAATAGGAAATGAGGGGCTCGTTGAAAATAAGACAGAAATAAGAATTGGCACTCAAGAAAACCTCGGAAAGCAAAGGGGAGGATGTAGTTGGTCAAGATAAAGAATTTCGAAAGAAAGTGGAGAAAAAATGCCCGCCAGGTGGGATCCGAACCCACGACCTCCAGAATACCGGTCTGGTGCGATAACCACTACGCTGCCGGCGGGGCTCCTTTGGCCTCCACTTTCTGGGGTATTTATGTTCAGGTGTTTTTGTTTCCTGCGCTTGGGGGTGGTAGCCAGCGCCACTCGGACTCGCTGGCTACATTTATATGTATATATATATATATATATATATATATATATATATATATATATATATATAAGGTATATATATATATATATAAGGTATATATATATATATATATATATATATATATATATATATATATATATATATATAAATCGCGCGAGCAGCGCGGAGACAGGCTGTTCGAGTAATCCGCCTCGGCGACCGCCTAAATGTTCCTTCGAAACATAGTTATATATGACCCTGGGAGTCTGCAGCATCCAGCAGAAACTAAGATCAGAGGGCCTTATTAGGTACTCCAATCTTCTAACGACACCTTGTATCCATGGTGAATTGCCTATCTTTTACTTCAAAAAATGCGTTCGCTGAGTGATCAGCTGTTCGTTGAAGTCGAAAAACAAAAGGAAAGTGAACGAAATGAACTAAAACGTTCATTTCTTATTTTCGCTCAGCATTTGAACACAGCGATAGTTAAGCGTCCTCATTCACCCCCCCCCCTCCCCCCCCATGTCTTACGAGATAGCAGTGTATTCGCATCTGCTTAATCTGGTGAGTCCAACCTGGTTTAGGTTTAGGCAAACGTCTTCAGCATTTGCGAAGCTGCACTGGGATTTTTCATTGCCGTACGAGGTATTCTGCTTCTTCCCGACTTGCAGACTGTTTATTTTTCCGTGGATTCATTAACTGACCTTGGTTTTTGCTATAAGGCGTGAGTGGGCCCCCATATTTTAACGACGACGCAGGGCCTTAGAATATACTTAAGATTCTCGCGTGGTTTATAGTCCCATTAAAGGTACTGAGAGGCTCCGGCGAGAAGGCTTTGTTGAAGGCGAGAAGGCCCTTTATTCGGCAAGCAGCAGCCCGAACCCGAGAAGGGACTTCAAACCACGATGATGATGATCGAGCGTTCCGCGTGCAGGCGATGATGTGCTGATGATGAATGGGCGAGGTAACAAGGCGAAGACGATGCATTGATGGCAAATAAATGAAGGGAAAACAATAAATGGAGGGAAAACGATGAAGGGCTGCGCTGCATGGTTCCACGGCTTAATTTCTATCTGTTCAGATCAGAACTTTCACCTACAGAACTATGTGTGCGGTGCCAGGTCCCCGAAACAATCGAACATTTTTTTCTCGACTGTCGCCGTTTCTCAACAGCTAGACAACTGTTTTTGAAGGAGCCGATTGAGCGGTTGGGGTTGACTTTATCGATAACACTTATATTATCTATTGGCGCATCAAAGCTGGGGTTTGCAAGAAGGGATATATATATTTGCATTCAAAATTTTCTTTCTGCCTCAGGTCGTTTGAATTGCTAAACGGTGCTGATTAATGGGTAATTCGGGTTTCATTCTTAACTAAGTTTCCTTTTACACCCTCTTTCCGGAAATAAGTATTTTGAAGTCCTCACGTTTATAACCAGTTTAGCCCTGGCCAATCCCCCCTTGTGGGTACGTGCCAAAATATTTGAGGACATCATCATCATCATCAACGATGAAGGAAGCTCGGCAGTCACTTGCGCTTACAGCACAAGTTATGTTTAGGGATTGGGTAAACACATCCCCGAAACAATTTTTCTATGACGTATGTATTCTAAACGAAGTCGCATGCGTTACCCGCGCTGCAAAACAAAACCAGTCTCTTAATGTACCAGTATGTGTCTGGTCGAAACGAGGTGATGGTAGAATTCACTTGTGCCTGACGTGTTCGAAGGTGAGAGTGGTGATACGCTGCTGCCGTCGCCGACGCCCGTAAGAGAGGCCAAGACACGCATAGAACCGCGCCCTTGGATAGCTGTTGTTGGCGTTCGAGCACTCTACCCAGATGCAGCTGTCCCTTGAGGTACCCTAAGCGTACTATTTTCTTACAGACGTCACCATAACAAGTTGTAAGGCGCGAAAAGGTAAATAGAAGCGAAACAGAAACGAAACACTGCATGAGCCCATATCAGCATCGCAGCGCTCATACCGTGAACGCCGTGGAAAAGCGGTGGCAGGCGGCGCTGCGATCACGAAGATCGAGGCGTATAAGCAAACGTTCTATATTGGGGGCTACTTTCATCGATCATTGGGGGCTACTTCTTTCATCCACCATTGACAGTCAATATGACTCGTGATGGTCGCCTTTTAAGTTCTGTACGTCGTGAAGTGTTACTTGTGGATTGTAAGTGGTTCTCTACTTCGCTTTTTATACCTACAAGATTTTTTATTCACTGCTTCAGGAATGAATTGACCCCGTGTTTTTTTCAAAACCTTGCTCCTGCATCTCGGCTTGGCTTGGACCGATCCTTTGCCAGCGAGTTTCAGCTATATCTACGCAAATTTGTTTCCAGTTCGCCCAGCGACTGTTATGTAATTAGGTTATTGGAACCGTGAAGGAGGAAAAAACAGTTTTTTATGCATCTGATTCTTTTTTTGCGAGTGCCGGATTAATAGCAAGACTTTTTGTTATCTCCGCACCAGCTCGCAGACAGAGATGCTGATGTGCAATAAAGTCACGGTAATTGGAAATCGTTCAAGCACAATTTCCGTTTAAAAGGAATGGTTGTTGTGAAAGTGCTTGTTTTTATATTTCTAGATTGTGTGAATGTTTCTGTTAAATGGAGCGAAAACTTCTGCTTTGCGTATACACGACATAGAGGAGCCCGTAGTAAGCTTGCAAAGGCTGTTTCTAGTTTTCTTACTCTTACATTGGTTTCTCAATAAGCGAAAGTATATCGGGGCCATGACGACAAAATACAAGTTAAACGCATCTAAAAGGCACTTTTTTGCCCATGACAATGCCAATTTTATCGCAAACTGTTATCACAATTTTAACACAGTATGGCGCAGAAGGTGAACGTTTTTCAATATTTCTTGCGTCTTTTCGGCTAAAAAACGTCTTTGGTTGCTAGAATGGAGATGAGTGAACTCCCAAAGTCTAGTTTTTTTTTTTAATTTGAATAATGTTGTATTTTATCTTCATGGCCCCTTTAAGCATGTTTTCTAGGTATGGTAAGGAACATAACCTCATTTTCATCAATCAAAAGCGGTGCATTGCCTTAAACAGCAAAATGTTGGCTCTTCCATCGTCTCCGAACGGTGGGCAGGGACACAATTCACTATATCGGTGAATGCACACTTGCACAGGTAGCAGCTTAGTACCTTTTGTTTTTAATCGTGGTTTTACGGAATTTTTCTATGCGGAAATAAATTTGAAAGAGCACAGTGCTGCCTTAAACTTTAAATCTATGTAAAAGAGTCATATAATTAACGGCCAAGAGGTTCTTGGCACCTTTCGATCCATTCTTAGGGATAACGCTGTGTGCACATTAATCTAATTGATTGATTTTTTAAGAGAGATTGATGGGAACGTAGAAATAAGAGCACTGATGGTGAGGGGATATCTCTGAACAACGCAATGGAAAAATTTTCCCACAGATTATCAAATACATTGATAACGGCCATACAAAAGACAGCCAGAACAATGAAACGGATGCCACCATCTAGATCCTCGAGCGATGTTTTATTTCCGTTCTTTGTCACAAACAACCCAGAAATCCGAATTCACGTGTATTCGAGCTCGCCTTCCGGTATGCTTGTTTATTAGGCGGAATACAGCACAGGATGGTCCCAGAATTAGAAATAAAGGAATCATTACACACCCAGCGATTAAGTTGGTAGACGAGCACGGCCGGAAGTCAAACTTTCACGGTTTGAAGACGTGTGATGTACCAAAATACATCTCTCCACATAAATATGTGACCGATAATGACGTTCCAATCAGCATAGCTCTTAAACAGAAAGAGATCTTTTAGTTCCGTGGAAGTGAAGGAGGGTGTCGAGTGTGTCCGCTGTAAGGCAGGCAGAGGCGCGGGGGTTGAAATCGCGATACTGCAGTTAACCCGGACGTTTAGTCTGCGGGCACACCGCGAAACTGTGAGCAGCTCATTTTGTTACTATTCATTAGTTTAGTTGGTGAGTCATGGTCTTCTGCGGCCATTATAATTGTGGTAAACTGGAGCTGTAATAATGTTCCACTGGAACATGCCCCATAACGCCATGGCCCAGCATCGACGACGACGAGGAAGTGGCTGGCGTCCACACTGCGCGGATGCTCTCATGGCGCCTTGTAAATAACGAAAAACAGCGCTCATCAACCTTAACCACTGATCCTGTTGCCTTCATGCTGCCGCTACATAACGTGTTCGGTGGAGGGAGTAGAATCATGCTTATGCTTGCCCCTGTTGCGCATCGTTTTGGAGTTGACGCTTTTGTAAAGCGTACGGGGGCCGTGTCGGGCATGCCAAGTCCCGTGTCCACAGACAAAGAGACGCCAGTAAAAATGTGCCGAGAGGAGCCGCGCCAACAGCCGCCAAAGATGTCGTGTACCCCAGCACTTTCGTCTGACGTGGCTCTAGAACTTTTGACGCTCATCATCGTCATGGATGGGACCAAGCCATTATTAAATGTATATTTTTATCGCATTGCACATCCGCATTGTCTTCCTCACCTTGCATCGGCCTCGTCCGGGACGGTCCTTTTCGACCAGAGGTGGTGAAGTCACGGGACTCCCTATGACGTAATGGCCCACCATCGCCGACAACGAGAAAGTGGCTGGCGTGCAGCCTGCGCGGACGCTCTAACGGCCACCTTGTAAATTATGTTCAGGTGTGTTCATGTATCTATCCATTAAAAATGCAAATTACACGTGTATACTCGGTCTACAGAACATTGTCGCGTGATAAGCCAAAAGTTTTACTGAGCAGACGACTATTTAATGGTCCATACAGATAAAGAACAACTTTGTGATTTGTGAAAGATTACTTGGTCACGATGCAGCCAAACGTTTAACGCCAACTCCAAATCAGTTAAAATATATAATAAAGCAAACAGATGAAGAAATACAACAAAATGGCTACTAACCAACCACGTTTTCGTCCTGCCCCTGTGGCGTCACACAGAGTATTTTGTACGAATGGCAGCTAACATAGAATGCTTCCGCAAGAAAACATGTTTGTGATATTGTAGTTGTGCTCCTAGTTTCATTGCATCGCACAGATTCAATGCTCGCACGGCGCTTAAACACTGATTACTCTGTTCTTGATAATTGCCCTAGGATGTCGAGTGGATGCTGGTTATTGAGAAAATTAGAGCTTGTTCCTTAGTGTTACCTTTCTTACTCAAGAAAAGGATCTGCTAAGCAAAAATTGGGTTGCGCGAGTTACCGAAGCCTATTCTTTCATATAATACCATGATGTCCACTACGTCCGTGGCCATTTTAGGCTTGTTTTTCAAAAATAAAAATTTGGGGTGACCGACACGCCCAGTGTGTAAACTATTGTAACTTCAATGCGTTCACTTTGAGAAATCGGTAAGTCGTCAGCAGGACATGAGTATTTCCAGCATATTTTTGTTAGTAAGCGGGATGAATTCTGTGGTATCAGGATAAAGACTGATCCCCCTAAATCACCGAAGCTATAAGTTCATTTAAAATTTTTTAAGGTAATTTCGCCACCCCAACATTCATTTTCGTGAATAAGCGATGGTAACAGTCCTATACAAACGCTGTCGTTACACAGTTGGTTAATTGAGCAGAGTATAAACTAGTAATGTACCGAGATTAATGCACTGCGGTACAACTGACGTAGAACTTCCTGCTGGGCCAGTTGGTGAGTAGTCCTCATGGTTGGAAGTGCAACGGAAAACACGGACGGCGGACACAGTGTAGACAGGACAGGCGCTATTTTTCAACTATTTTATTGCACTAGACATGAGCTTCCAACTGGGCATAAAGTAGTGGGAAGTTAGCGCCTGTCCTGTCTACTCTGCGCTCGCCGTCCGTGTTTTTCGTTGCGCTTTAAACCATGGGAATGCCTGGCATGATGGCGAAGGAGTCAGAGGGGTTATAATCGGCGATGAAATAATGTGGGGTTCCGAGCAGGAACCGAACTGGAACTGAATTCTTGCGACAACTGAACGCGAACGCAAATTGTATTGTTTAGTACGCAGAAGATGAACCAGAAGTCAAACGAAAAAGACAAACAATGCCTACATTTCCACAAACCAACGTTTCAACCTTTCGCCGTTGATAATGCACCATAAATGTCTTTCGGGGCTTTTCTTTTTCCCGTACCATAAGCTGCATAATCGCTCACGATATTTTCCTCTTCACATCAATCACAAGGATATAAACGCTCTTTATTCACAGAAGACATGGAAAATAGGGTGGGTGTCAACCAATATAGCAAGCGTACGTTGCCGCTCGCAGCACGCAGAGGGCAAGGCCACGCAGGAAATATATCACACTGTGTGTACCTACACTCAGTATGCACCACTTGCTTTGCGCTTTGAGGCGGGGGCCTTCCGCTATCCAGAAACGTGAAGGTCACAACCTTGCCGCATCGAGCACTCCCACGGACGAGAGAGATGCCTTTATTGATGCGGCGAAGTCAGTCTAGCAGCGAGCTTGCCTTTTCGCTCTGTGTTGAAACGATGAAGGGCGAAGCGGAGTGAATACGCGTGAGCACAGAAGGACGGGCACAAATACTAAAATTCACAGGAGCAAAAAAATCGCGCCAATCCACCCCATGAATGTGGTTGGAAAGCAAAGCTGTAAACGGCACCCATAAGGATTACTCATGCGACGTCACTTAAAATCACTCACATCGCTCTACAAATAGTAAAAACAAGAGAGACGTGAAATGCACTTAACCACACCATTTATTACTTCAAAGAGATATTCTTGGTAAAGTTAAATCAATGCATGATGCATGAACGGTGTTTGGTTGAGTTGTATTGGTGTAGCAAGAGTGGAAACTTTTTTTTATAAAATCAAAGTAAGCTCCAACCCGGTGTTAGACGATCTGACTTCTCCGTCTCTGCGCCGCGGACGAAGGCGACGAGACTTGCGGCTGAGAAGGAGGAGGAAGAAATACTTCTGTACAGATTTCTGAACGGCCCAGAGTGCAGCCTTGGGGAATGATTCCTTCTTTTGTGGGGCCCATATGCAGTCCGCGCAGCCTGTGTTCTGTCCACCCGCTGAAGCTGGGTAGGTAGAGAGGGCCTGGACACCAGCATCTCGCATTGCTCTTGTTGGGTAGTTGACGGAAAGAGAGGAGGGTGCTCAGGGCTAAAGTCGCACACCCCGATTACGAAACGGAGTATTCCTACTTCTGAGAAAAATTTACATTCAGCGTCGTAGCGATTCGGATGCATTACGTGAAGACGCGTAGGCTGTGGGAAGGAGCCCGGATTGTATGAGCCGTAGGGTAGTTTATTGTTCTCTGGACAGGTCAGGGTAAGGCGAAGGTACGGTCTGTCTCAGAAGGCGATAATGCTGGATTATCTCCCTGGACGTGACAAGCGGGCGATTGTCCTCGTGCAGCTCCATAGCACGGGAGGTAAAAGCGCAGGCTTGTTGGGTGGGCGTATTTGTTGCCCTCCATTGAAGCGTGAGGCGGTGTCCAGATGAGCTGAATGTAACCGTTTGGGGAGCGGTTTTTTAGCACGCACTGTGCAGGTCAGGACACCCAACCCTACTGGTAATTCCAGTAGGCTTGCTGGGAATCGGTGACTACCCTCCGAACCCCTCGTTGAGTGAGAGCCAAGGTGATGGCTGCCTCTTCTGCTGCCGTCATTTGTTGGGTCCTAAGCGAAGTACACGCAAGGAGGTTGGTTCTGGAGGTAGCCACGATGATGGCGTGTTGCTGCCCTCGATGTTAGAAGTCTGTGTAGATAACTCCATGAGCCCCACCGAGGGTGGTGTTTAGCGCTTGAGCCCGTGCTTTTCGTTGACCGTCGTCATGTGAGCGGTTCATATTTCTAAGCAAAGGGAGCATCTTTAGTTTTAGCCGCCAAGAGTCTGGGAGTACTTCAAGCGGAGTGACATTCTGGGGTGTCCAGCCAATCTGGTAAAGCATGCGATTACCCACCGCAGTTCTGAGTCGGACCTTCTGGTTAGAAAGATGGCCTTCTATCAGCTCTTCCACCGTGTTGTGGAGCCCGTGCTAAGCAGCCTCAGTGTGGACGCACTCATGAGAAGACCAATGGCTGCTCAACAGCCTTTCTAATCATTATATAAAGCATCTCTATGTCTTCCTCGTCGAGAATAAGATAGGGGTTTGTCGTAAGTAACTCTCGAGAGGATAAAAGCTTCAATTAATCGAAAGGTACCGGATTCTTTTAGGCCTCGCTTCTTGGTGGCAACTCGCCTGATCATGTGTATGATTAGATTAATGCTGTTTTTGAGACGCTTCAAGGAGACGTCACTCTTGGTGTTGGCCTAGAAATGTAGGCCCAGGATCTTGATGCTGGGGTTTGGAGTGATGGCCTGGTCATCAAGGAGTATTGGAATGTATTCTTTTATTTGGCGTGAGGGTGGACGACAAGGAGCTGTAATTTTTTACGTGAACACTGGAGGCCACAGGCTTTAGCACATTGGCGTACTAAAAGTGAGATTCCATGGATTGGTGTCAGCTTCCTTTAATTTTTGTAACTCTTAGCACATAAGCAAGGTGCGCACAGGGCCGCTAGACGGGCGTGAGTGGTCGTGTGACGCTTCCACGTGGCATTCAGCGATAAGGCAGGGGGTAAACCCGTAGATGTGCTTGGTCAGTACACCATTTGTCTCCTCGTGTTCGCGTGGGCTCGTAGCTGAATCGGTAAGACAACGGGCTCTCGCTTTGTTAGTCTATTAGTTCCAGGTTCGATTCCCGGCGGTGCCAGTAAATTCTTTTATTTGTTCGCTGGAGTTTTCTGGTGACACCAACGGTCGCGAAAGAACCTTTGGGGGGTAGAGGTAGAAAGCTTTGCTTTAAAACACAAATAGGCGCAGAAGCTAACGCGTAACACACGCACTCGGGAGATTGTACTAATGTAACTTTTACAGGATTGGCTTTGAAACACAGTCACCAAGACAGGGCACCAAGGCCCGTGTAGCCGGATGGCAGCGGCAGAGTGCAATGGTCCGATGACATTGCTGAGGTTCAGGCGTACATCAGAACCGTGCCAGTCTTCAGGCAAGCCGTGGTGGAGCGAACCGGGGGCACACACAGAGCATATGTTGTATGTCCTCACGAACACTGCAACTCTGACACTGAGGGTAGGTCGCTTGGCGCGTTTTGGGCAGGTATTCGTTGGTAGCAGCCGCATTGAGGCATATTCGGGGTATGACCGATTCTCCCCGCTTGCCTAGACCGAATGACATCCGGAAAGTACAGGTAGGATACATTATCGTACTCAAAATTGACAGTTGCGACTGTCGTGAATATCCAAGTGACGCGGTGCCCCCCCCTCCCCCCCCGAGCGTACGGAATGGAGATAAACATGCTCGACTGGCTTTGGGCCGCGAAAACTGTTTGGTCAGCCACCATAATTCCTATCATTTATTTATTTATTTGTTAATCACTCCGCAGTTCCTAGGTAATCACTGTAACACGATGACGTGGAGCTTACGGTAGCCTTAGAATGCAGGGGGTGTTCCTCCTGGCGCAGTTTTTCGCATGGAATAAGGCGTGGTGTTGAGAATCCGCCCGCGAGTCCATGAAAATAACCCATTCACAAGCATCTTCACCTTGAATATACTCGCACAATACCGATTTCTGATGTCGCCGACGTTGGTTTATGGCTCAGCGTGGCCGCAATTACAGGCCGCGTCGACGGAATCCGTACCCCCACAGCAGATAAGGTGGCCGTCACGAAGCCATCGCTGTAAACATGTTTGTGATTGCGATAGTACCTTGCGAAATATGCTCCAGGGTAAAGTAGGACTAGGTACTTAAGGGATACCCTTGACGGTGGTCACATACTGCCAAGGGGAGTGCATTCATTGCGAGAGTTGGAGCGATGCAGGGAATTTCTGACACGAGGGAGGTAGAATGTCTTGTACCTCTGAGGCGGCGAGAAGCTTGGAATTCTCACTGGAACACACGCTCGACGTGCCTACGTGTCACATTTTGTATTTTTTTTTTCATTTCGCACTCATAAAAAGCGTACACACTTCAGAAGTGTGTTTCGATCGGAAAAACCGAAAGCTTGTCTTGAAATGGGCGGTGTTTTAAAGTATTTACGTCAGGACCGAACAGAATACCTTTTGTCCGACAACGGTGCCTTCAGTCACCAATTATAATCAAAACTCCGAAGCGTAAGTTTCGCTGCAGACATCCCTTCCTTTGTCAGGCCTTCATATGACCAGATGTGGCAGTCTTTGGATGGAGTGAAGCGCGTCAGACCTGTTATTGTTTTCAATTTTTACGGTTCTATATCATTTTTACTACAATTCAATCACGCATAGTAGCGGAATATTACTGGGAATAAAATCTCCTTGCATCCGAATAACAAGGTAACATAATAGTTGTACTACAGTAATGATTAAGTTGAAATTTTATATATCGGTTTGTGGGGTCTATGTTATAACCATGTTCATTACTACTGCTCATTTCTTTTTTGCGCAATAAATGATAAGCGGTCCCATTACGGTTAAGTGTCCTGTGGTGCGGTGCAGAAAATTACCGCCGCTCTAAACCCTGAAAAACGCATTTGAGTTTGTTTGCGGATTCATGTTCTCAGGTCTCTAGAGTAGGAACCGAGTGCATTACCACCAAGGTACAGAAGACGTTGACAACGGCTGAACGAGCGTTAACCTAGTATATTCGGCGCTGTCGTCATATCTCGCGACAGGTGAACGGGACCACACGGGAGTAGAACTGGTGCCCTCCAACCACACACAACTCTGATTCTTGAGAAGCTGCGCCGTAATGTGTAGCCGTGTTCCTGTGAACCTATGTGGCACCGAAAGCCAAAAAAGTGATACCGAAGACACAAACGCGATGTTGCCGTAAACAGTTCTAATAATGGTCGCAGAGCTTTCACCTTTAAAGCATGTAAGCAGACTTTGGTGCCGAGAGGAATTTCATTGTGGAACCCGTTTCCCATAACCCCATTCCGCACACTGAACTTTCGTTCGGAAGTATAAAATCACGGTCACTGACCAAGTCAAAAGGAAAAAAATTGACGTTTCGGAGCCCATATGGGTTCAGTGTTCACAATGCTTTCGTTCCCACGCTAATAGATTGGAATTGTCTAATTTTCCTAATTTTCGTGAGAGCATTCACGCCTGAATGCTGCTGTCCTTGCACCCATGCTCTCCGCCGATTCTGAAACGTCGGCAGTGACAAGAGGTGACGCAAGGGGTATTAAACGGATCACGAAAACGTTGAACTATATAAAACCCAGATCTTCAATATACCTGGTCACAAAGCTACTCGTAGAAACCAAGTATCAAAACATTATTCTCGATTTACCCTGTCATTTCAGTGATGATGATGGGGCTATGGATTGATAGTTTATAGGCTCCCCTTTCTATTAGAGTGATGACAGATGTCCTCTCCCTAACGATGCTAACACATCTATTCTGCAGTACTTTTTCGATTTCAAACCTGCTATTAGGTGTGACCTAAATCACTTTTGTTCGTTACAGGTACCGGGTGTGTTACGCTATATTTCCTAACTGATTTTTCTCTGCGAGCATACCAATCATCTTTATTTACAACTACTTTGTTGTAGGTTGATTCCTCAGCATTAAAAAATATTCCAACAAAATTCACTGAATCGTTCCTGTTTCGTTTCCGCGTACCAAAGATGCCCCATTATTTCGGATAAACGAAACTCGACGGGGACAGCGAAATCGGTTTCATTGATTATCAGTTTTCTTTGAGGGTTACGATTCCCAAAAAAACCTGTTCAAGATGGTCTGCATCAGATTGGCATGGCACTGCTTCCCCAAGTAGGCATTCACCTTGCTTAGGCTGCACACATGCTCCAAGTAGCCCTCTGTCTATAAGTACCGCTGGCGTACCTCAACTGCCTGCCTTGCTCCTCTTGTTGATGGTGGGGTGCTCTGACACTCGTCATTGTCGATCTCCTCTTCACTCTCCCCAACGGAGCTTCCTTCAACTTCCTGTAGTATATTTGTTAAAGGGCCCTAACGGCGGATGACAACGTCGTCATCAGCACCTTCGTAGTCGTCCATTGTTACCATGCCCGTGCAACACCTCTCAGCAACAAAGCAAGCTTCGGGCATGCTTGAATAAGAAGAAAAGCGCCTTCTCGAGGCCCTCGTGGTCGGCTAAACGCATCCTTCTAGGGGGCGAAAGCGCCACTGCTGCGCAGCAATAGGTGAACGGATAACCGCCCCCGCAAAGTGCCCTGCTCAAGGGAAAGGCACGCGTTAGTTGAATGCATTTCTCGACAACCCGTTTCGAGCGGCATGCACCGCATGGTATCCTGTATTAAAATAACAAAGATCAGAAAGGATCGGTTGCGGCTACCGCATGGCGAATCTCTTGACAGATACTATTCCAATGAGAAAACGTCAAGTAGTCCCAACGTGAGTCCGAACGCCCGATTAATTCAGAGAAACACCTCCACCGACAATGCTCTCAGCAGTGGGCTCACTCACTCGGGTGCGCGACCGACCAGGCAAGAGATAGGGCAGCGCAACGCGTACTGCCTGGTCTTTTGGTGGTAATGCAGAGAGATCTGTAAAATATGTGCAGAGACCAGTGGCATAAAAACTGACGCTGAGACGAATCAGGCTATTTGTCTTCAACTGACGACATAAGGGAAGCTTCAGCGCTAAGCGACCAAAATTTTGCTCCGGAAAAGGAACGCTCCCACCGAGTACATCCATGTAACATCATCGGTAGACTCTACAGAGCGGTAAGCCCCTTTGCAAGAGATGTTAATGTTCCATATGTTAATGTACTAGTCCTTGGTTTGCCGAAGAGAGAGAGAGAGAGAGAGAGAGAGAGAGAGAGAGAGAGAGAGAGAGAGAGAGAGAGAGAGATGACTTTATTTGATGCCCGAGATGAATTCTGAAGGGTAGACGGCTTTAACGGTCTCATCCCTTAACCGCCAACCAGGATTCCTCGGGTCCTCGTGGCGGCTTCGGCCATCCGGACTGCTGTGAGTTGTGCGTCTGCTGTGGAGCTGAGCAGAAGTGTCTCCCATTGTTCTACAGTGTACATTTTGAATCTTTTAAGTGTATTTACATCGGATTTGCTACTATAGGCGGTCATATTTTTTTGGAGCTCATGGCAGGAACATACCATGTGGTGTACGTTGGCTCTGCTGTTGCAAAGGTCTTTGTAGCAGCGGTTGAGGGAAACAGGGCGTGCAAAAGTGTTTGTCTGCAACCGTCGCCACGTGACTGCTTCTTCCCTGGAAAGGGTGTGGTGGGCCGGTGGTTATTTGCGCCTGGATAACGTGTAGGGATTTATTATATCCCTGTATGTGACTAGCCGGTCTTTGTGCGATCTAATATTGTGTGCTTCTTCTTGGCTTTCCTGTGCAGTGTGGTGTGGGGATGATGGTGGTTGTGGTGGGGTGGTAGGTATGACAGCTCGGTTGGCCAGGGCTGGAGCGGTTGTGTTGGCCAGTTCATTCCCCTGTAGACCGCAGTTGGCCGGAGTCCATGTGAAACGAATTTTTTTTGGTTAGCAGTCTTTTCTAACAGCGAGGCTGCTGTAGGGGAAATTCTGCCTTTCGCGAAGTTAAGTATGGCGGCCTTCGAGTCACTTCTGATTGTGGTTGCTCGGGTAGAATTTATTGAAAGGGCTATGGCCATTTCCTCACCCTGGAAATTTATTTATAATCTCCAGCTTACTTCTCCCCGTAAATATCACCCCTGCAGCACGTCGGCTATCAAGCCTGCCTATATTACAAATATTTCTTATGGCTTTTCGCCCACTAGCTCTGACCTCCTTCTCAGTTCAATGTCCCGTCATCATTATGAACCGTGCTGTTCTCGTACTTAATGGTGACTCGACATTCTCGTAGAACCTGTATTTTTCCAGGATATCGTGGCTAGATATTGGTGTAAAGGCTTCAGCTATCTTTGTTGTTTTCCTTTTTCGATGGTTTTTTTTTTCATTGTCATGAGCACCACGTAATTCGTGACGCCACATGCGGCTGCTGTCTGCATCGTCTTTTATGGCGTAAAATTATGTCACGGGACACCGAGGCGGCCAATGCCCCATCATGGCTCATCACAGAAGACGACGAGGACGACGAAGAAGTGGCTGGCTCGCAGCGCGCGCTGTTATGGCCGCCTTGTAAATTCTGTAAATAGATCATTCCTCATCCTTCAACCATCGTTCCAATCATTGGCTCTGCCGCCACATTGCATTTGGTGGAGACTGCGGGTCGTCATCCCCGTCCTGGGCCCAGCTTCGCACCTCATCGGCATCGCTGTAATCATCGATGGTGCGTGAACCGCGTCGGGCAGCCCCAGCCCCACCGCTACAAGAACTTGACGACGTTCCCCCGCCCCGTGTGCCCAGCCCGTGACGAGCCGATCCGACGACGACGGTTGACCTGACGACGACGACGACGTGTCTCCAGCCCTGGGGTCCGACGTGGTAGCAAGCCCTCACCGGTTCGTCATTCCTTTGTGGGCGCGTCGCTGCTGTGGGCCGGAGCTCACCAAACCCATCACTTACATGCATGGTGGCAAGAGCTTCACTGTATGTTCTATCACATCGTTATCCTTCACCGAGCTCATCATGCTACTGCGACCTCGACCGGGACGGTCGCCTTCGAGGAAAGGGGCATTTTACGCCATCAAAGACGATGAAGACCCCAGCCGCTTGTGGCGTCACGAACAAGCATCTGCGACGACGACGAAGCTTTGTGGGGCATGCTGCCTGGCATGCGTGTTCCCACATTGCTCATCTGCGTCCCTATCGTCACCGCGCTGCAGCTTCGACCGGGACGGTCGCCCTCGACCGGGGAAGGGGGGGGGGGGTGTAATGTCACGGGACACCGAGGCGGCCAATTCCCCATCATGGCTCATCACAGAAGACGACGAGGACGGCGAAGAAGTGGCTGGCTCGCAGTGCGCGCTGTTATGGCCGCATTGTCAATTCTGTAAATAGATCGTTCCTCATCCTTCAACCATCGTTAGAGTCATTGGCTCTGCCGCCACGTTACAATAGCACAAACAACATACACTACCAACATGCTGTGTACTTGTATCATATTTCACGTTGCTTTCAACTCAATAATAGTGAGTAACCATTAGGGATTGCCTACACGTTATGTATGTCTTTTTTTCGAAACTTATTGCAACATAAAAAAACCATTTCGAAATTTGTAGGTATGCTTATAAGACAGGAATATGGAATCTTTGGAAAATGTTTTTTTTTGGCAATTGAAAGTGATATCATGTTATTACAAGCAAGATCGTACCTCACGCATCACGAGACAAGATTTGATATCTAAATTTTGCTTGGAAGAAATATTTTCTGCTGGAAAATATCCGAAAGAAAACTAAACGTCGGATACCAGAAATCAAATCGACACGGGCTGCCGACAGGGGGTAATGTAATTATATGGGGTACTTGGTAGGCCGGTCTTGATGTTATAGCACAGTCAAATCTAGAATCGCGGACATGACACGGGAACGTTTTTTGAACGATGCCATCCCCTTGAAGTGCACAACACTCCAAAACATTTCCATGTATCTGCTTTGCCACTGTGCATTCCTGGACAGCTGAAATTGGAACACGAAAATATGAACCAGACCATGCAAAAATGAAAAATGATGCTCACCGAAGTCCCATAATGGCGCGGTTTCTGTATATTTGGAAAGTGACATTTTTTACGTTTTGTTACTATCATTAAGCCCGGCATCAATTTGACTTGCATGGGAAGAACTCACGCTATTTGTGTGGTGTGGGTCATATTTTTTGATCGCGTTTAGTTTGTCCATGACTTCACCTGCAGGACTAATCGCGGCGCCCGCGAAAACGCATTTGGCAAATGGAATGACCCAAAAAACTATTCCACTCAAAAATGCGCTCTCAGCTGTTACATCACAGTAATGCAAATCGCCATGCTTGTGTCTTATGTTGGATGTTTTTATGGGCCTATTTTACTTTTGACCGCACTGATGTGCCTACTCTGGGCATTGGGTGGAAGCAGAGTCGCTGTCCTTTAGAATGAAGGTGCGGCCTCTCTCACCGTGCACGAGGAAAAATAACGGCCTAAATATATACTTTCTCGCCCCAGAAATAAGTTACCGTGCCGTAGCTATATCAATAAAAAAATAGGGCTCTGCGCCGGGGCAGCAGCAGCATGACAGATAGCAATAATTTCTTTAAGCCTGTTTTTGTACATGGTGCCTGTTTTTGCAAATTTCATTGAGCGGATACTAGCTTTACGGAATTCGCACAAGCGTTTACATTGCCACCGAACGCTGCAGGTTTCGCGCATGACAAGTAGGTTGATTGCGGTCTTAATTACATCGCTCGCAGGCCAAGCTTTTTGTGCACCTGAAAAAGGAAGCCTCTTACGATTTGAAAACCTTATATCCTGCTGTTCCTGCATAAGCTGAGTTTATTTGTGATTTTGTATGAATCTATCCGCTCAGCGAAATGGACAAGCACAGCTAGCAAACCTTTGTCCGCCTATGCACACCAGCTAGCATCATATTGCCATAGTTGTATAGTAAATCGTGGTGTCAGGCTAGGTGGCCTGACAGCATGTCCTTGAACGTAAGTTGCGCTTGTTATGACAATGGAGGCGGACACATGAAAAAACGGTACACTTTCACAAGAAGACGCCGCTTGATAAAGTGTACGTTTTTTCGTATCATAACAATCGCAACTTACCTTCAAGTGATTGTTGTACAGACGAGTGTTCAGAGACCTCATTTTCACTTTTCTACGAGTACTTTATCTCGACCACTGCCTGTCACGGTGTGTGCGCGGGAAGTTTCCGTTTCCGCGTTTCTGTTGCCGCTAGTGCGCTCAAAACAAGAGTACAAAAAACAACCTTTTTTTCACTCTTTGGAATTACGTGACATCCAACCCTGGCTGCTTTGCTGCTGAAGCGGGAATTGCTGCAGCTCGGCGTCAAATATTTTGTTTTGCTTGAAGTCATGAATCCACGTTGAGAAGTTATAATCGCGGGTTTTCTATTCAATAAAAAAACCGGCAGTAATCTGGCCGTACACAGCGCGAAGTGTGAGTGCAAGCCCATTTTTTACCAGGCAAGTCTGCTTCGTAAGTACAAGGAACAGCGCGCAAGAGAGGTGTTTGAAGCCCACGTAATTCACACAGAAAACATCCGTGAGTCAGCATAGCATATATTGGTTTCCTACAAAAAAAAAGCATGAATATTCAATGCCACCGCTTCAATGCCATCTTAGTGTACGTCCCCTCTGTACAGATATAAGTGCGTTTTCGATCTGCACAGCACCCTGTCTCGTGAAAATTTCTTGTGGTGTTCCAGGGAAGTTTTCGTAACATCAGTATCTACCAGCACATCTGTACTAATACTCTTTTCCAGTCCTCTAAGTTTTACGGCCTATATTAAGGCAGGTGAGGGGTAAGTGAAATCTATAAATCTAGCCAATTCTGGCTAAACTGGAAATAGGAACACAGATATATTGCCGCAGCTCCTAGGGAGCACGTGGGGAAGTTGACCCCAAATGGTAGTACCGGTACCTTAAACTCCGGACGGTCATCGACCTCAGGACAGTGTGGCTGCAGCTCGTCTGTAATTTTTTTTGCCCCTCGTATTAGTAAGCGCTGGCCAATACCATGGAAGAAATTACCGACTATTCTTAACTGCTCTTTTGGGAACTGCTGCCTTTCCTGAATAACCCTTTGCTTGCTCCGTTAACGGACATATTCTGAGGATGCGTTTAGTGAGGGCCCTAGGAGATCCATTCCCAGTAGTTTCATGGGTCTTGACACTTTGAGGGTCGGATAGATAAAGTTGCGGGCGTGGCGTGCGGTCTTTTCCTGTGTTTATATTTGCAGCAGCTTCAAATTTACAGTATGGTATCGGACGTTACGTACAGTACAACCACCCGCGCTTTGATCCTCCGGACAACGCACTGTGAGGAATACTTGGTAACATACAATAAACGCATAGTGAAGAAAGCACGAAGCATTGAAGCTTCCACTGAAATCTGTTTTCGAAGTATTGTTTATGCTACATGCAGTGCATGATCGTAACCGTGAGGTGGGGAAGACTGGTTGATTACTAAAGTTGGCCGGTGAAACATTGCAGTACTGTCCTATGCTGCATACAGTTGACATATTATAGCGAGGAACTGCTGCGCACTGGTCGATTCATGGCTCCTGTTTCCTGAAGGGAGACTGCAACAATTCTTTATAACTTTTTTTAGATATCCTAAATTCTTGCAGAACGTAATCAACCAAAACATCCAGTATTTAGAATATAGGGGCGTAAAGGAACGCACCTAAAAATTGTTTTTCTGTGGACATCCGATAGCTTCAGAACTTGCTCAGAACATTTTTCTCTATTTCCCTGTCTTGGCGTCCTTATACCACTGAACCTACGTCATTACAGCGGTGTGGCGGCTATTGGCCGGCTTTCCTTCGGTTGCAGCAATGAATGCGTTCTATAGCCACCTTGAAAGAAAGCCACAAAACCAAAGCAGAAACGGAAGGCGCATCTGCTGGAACGAGAAAATTACGCAGTGCCGCTCCATTCGCGATAACTTTAGCTTTTGCGGTGCTTTCAGACGGGAAGGAAAGCGGGAAAGCGCTTATCAGAACTGTGGCAGAGTATCTTTAAAACCTCAACAGGAAAGGCTGAGAGAAGAAGGGAAAGCGACTAAAGGCGCAACACACTTCAGTATGTGCCGCATCATTCATGTTCCACTCTAGCTGCACCTGTTATTTCAATATCCCGCGGGAAACACATTTCACTGCTTCATAGAAGTTATACTCGTTAAAACCATACCAATATTCTTTGTTGCAGCTGTGCCTAGAATCTAAGCTCAAGATTTTTTTAACTGGAACCAGAGCGTACTAAACGAGGACAAAGGAAGGAACATAAGGACGACCGCTGGTATAAACAACTGAAGTTAATATCAAGAAGGGAGTATATAGCGCAGTGCTTCTTATTGTCGTGTTCTGTGTTTATATTTTCCCTTCATATAAACTTCAGTTGTTAGACCAGCGGTCGTCCTTGTGTTCTTTTCTTTGTCCTCGTCTAGTCCACGATGGTTCCCTTTCAGAATACGCCTCCCTCCAACTACCGCAAATAGCTACGCTTCTGCAAGTCTCTAATTGGGCCTGATCGCCTAGCGTGGGTATGCGACAGCATGAGTATACAGCGATTGCGATCAAGAGCGAACAAAAGCTATTCAGTAACATGTACCTTTAGCCAACTGTCTCGAGCATTTTTTTCGCACGCTGCTTGCAGCGAAGTGTCTGCAAAGGGGTGCTAGGCACTCCAACAGAATGCGACTGTGTAGGCACCCAAGGAGCGCGAGCATTGGAGCTCCACAGCCGCGCATCGCAGCCGGGAAGAGCAGCCGCGTCCTGAATCCCTTGGTGCGACGCGATACTCAGTGACCCGCGAGCCAGGGCGACCAGCAGCCGCCGTCTCGCAACGCGTTGCGTGCGGCACGTGTTCCGAATGCTCATTGCTGGAAAGCACCACCGTTGGAGCGCGTCCCTGTGGCAAAAGCTGCAGGTGCCGCCACGCAGAGAGCATCACGCGGTCGAAGCTGCGGCCTCCGACCACCGCTGACGATAACCCTAGTTGTGCAGAATTCGCGCTTTCAGCCGCCACATTTTGTTACTGCGCGTAGCGGCTTGATCGAACAGCCAAACAGGCTTACAGCAAAACGATTCTTGCGACCGAGGCAGAAGCTGGATAAATAGAAACTTTGGTCAGTTGGTACATTTTTAAAGCTAAAACAGCGCAAATAATAAATGGAACACGACAAAGAGAGCTCAATCAGCGCAAACTCACGGCTAGATTTACTCTACAAACCGAACTTCGTTTTGGCCATTTATCACCTTGAGTGTGCGTTTCAGTTTCAACTTACTAGGCAAACAAATAAATTACATATTATTAGTATACAGGCACGGGTCCCATAGTAAAGGGCACTGCAGGTGGGATGTTTTTAGCACCCGTCGAGAAACATCTTATCATACTGGACCCTCAACATGTACACTGGTGTTTGCCAACAGGTTTTTTTTGTTATCGCCCGTCTGTCTTGCTTATTTTCCGACCCTCGCGCCAATAAAAGGCACTCCGTAAGCCGAAATAAATTAAGTTGCGAACCAGCGCTGCCCTTGTTTGTATTCTTACCCTCGTGTATTGTATTTGTGTTGTTTATCCTTTAAATGCTTTCACATAGTGACGCTTACATCCCGCCTAAATGGACCGCATTTATCATATAAGGGGAGGTACCGGTGATGTCGGTTGCAGTGACCATCAGGGAGGGAGGTTCATGACTTTTGTCTCGTTTGACAAAGATCCCGATAGACATTCAGATCACTGTTAAAAAATAGAAAAATGAAGCCTTACCAGCCGAATCCATAACTAGACCGTTAGGTTCACCGTACTTCGTGATTACGGATTATTTGCGCATGTTTGACGTGCGCCTAAGTCTAGAGAGACGAGTGCTTTCTACACAAGGAGTAACAATACGATTACGTCAGTAAGCTCTGCAAGCGATTTCCAGCACAATAGCGCTACGTCTCAGCTGCTGAGCCACTTCAGGGGTCCAATTACTTGCTGATACTTTGTGGAACTGCTTCGCAAGTCTAGAAAACCGATACAGCTCCGGCGCGCCGCCCCGCCGCAGACACGGTCGTCACAGGCCTAACCCGGGCATTTACTGCTGTAGATATAACAGCTTGACGGAGACGACAACAGTGAACACACCTTATAAGGCTACAGGACCAGATTGTTCGTGTTAAACTTCGCGGCATATTTGTGCACCGCAGAGTAGGGCTGATTTAAGCGTACATTTGGTTTCTTTTTGTGTTCACTTTTGTGATATATCTGCGACTTAAAAGCGCAAGGCATTTCAAAGATCTTGAAGGTATTGTACTGCTTGGTTTGAAAAATTCAGTGAATAGTTATTGAATTCTTGGGTGGCTGATGCGCTGGTGGAAGCTGGTTGAGTGAGTGCCACTGAGCCATATGCCACAAGACATAATGCCATGCGAAACCGAAGTCTCGGTACAAGGAAGAGGCAAACTCCACTACACGTGTGGTTAGGGAGTGAGTTCGACACGCTTCGGGGCGATGGGGTCTATATCGCAACAGCAATTGTCAGGAAACATCATATGGAAGGTGACACTTAAATGAAACACCCCGAATCTTTCCGTAGAAGAACAAAAACACTGAGACACCAACTGCTTGTCATAAACCAATCACGACTGATCAAGCTACGACTGGCGCAACCTCCTTCATCGATGATCAAACCTCCTGCAAGAAAAAAACATTCAAATAAAGCAGCCTAGTAATTGCTGAAACAGGACTGTCCAAAACACGTGTGGTAAAATACCCGGCTCGAAAGAATGGTGCCTATAGGACAAGAAAAGGCATCGTTCAGGCGGAAGAGGGAGGCAAATAGTAAACCTTTTTAATGCGACATTGTGCACCTATATTTTAGGTTGGCGGCTTTCCACCGGAAGCGTTTGTATCAAGACTAGGGGTATCTTCAACATCAATTGCGCCTTTGTGGCGACTACGAATTACGCCTCTCCTTCACGCCGCGAACGTAACCAGGTGGCTTGCACGGCAATGACCACACGATTGAATGCAGTACGCCTTTCTATTGAATAAAGCGGCCCTGTACAGCCTACACTCTTAGTCTCGTCCCGGATGGCGTCCTATTTATATGCGGTGGGCAGTCTCAATACCGTGATATAAGAGGCCCTGACAGACTTCCTTTCCGTGACAAAATCTCAGGTGGTTGCAGCACGCCTATATATGCTGCGCCAACGGCCCGTGTCACGCGTATAAACTAGCAGACAGCCTGACGCCAGGAAATAAATAAAAAAATTCAGAGCCCTTCCACCTCGTGAAGAAGGAAGGCCAGCAAAGCTGCGGCGCCGAGCCTCAACGTGAGGTTTGACTGGGTCGTAGTCCAAGTGGTGCACGAAGCCAAACACGTTTGTTTGTAATTTGCGATTGAGCATTGCTCCTGGTTTTTAACTGAAAGTCCAGTCCTGTCCAGTCACTGCTCCTCGCGCATGCTCCGCACGCCTCGTCACGAGCCACGTGAAACGGCTATCAAGCGGCTCGGACACAGCGTCAGCCTTGGCTACTGCGCAATTGAGGCGCACACCTGGGCACGCGCCGGCGCCAGTACGTCTGTCGCGGCTATGACACAACACAATCCAACACAATCCACTTTAATCCAAGGCAATCCCAATCCAATCGAATTCAAGCCAAGTCAAGCCAAACAAATCGAATCGAATCGAATCAAATCCAATGCACCTCGCGCATGCGCAGAACGGCCCTTCACGGCACACACGAAACTGCTCAACCTGGGCCAGTGTAGCTTACGCTACAAAACACCTAGGAATCGTGGGTAGAAATTTATTATAGCGCGCGTATGGTAATCACGGCGCATGCTCTATGAAGGTCCTAGGACCTTTTATTTTGTATGAGTTTTTCCATGTCCCGGGGGTGTGGCGCGCAGTATTACGATTCCGGGGAGTTGAGTGGGCTCCGCAACGTGGCGCTACGCTCGCTAGCGATTCCTGTCTACATCGCTCTGAGACCGGAGACGACCTGCTGGATCCTAGCCATTTACAGCTTTGCTGTAAAAAGGGGAGAGGGGGGGAAACTGTGAAGCTCCGAGCGATATGTGTGGCTTGCGTCGCATGCGCGTATTCCTCCTCACACAATGGCCCGCGAGCTTCCTTTGCTGTGGCCGGCGACGCGCGCCCGACGACTCGGCGAAAGCCGAAAAACATTAAAAAAAATCTTGCGCGCACATGCGCTGTAGGAGTGGAAAAAAAGTTCGCGCACGGCGGGTTGTGGTCCGGTGATCTGTCTCTATCGCGCTCGTGCGCAGTATGGCGGAATTTCAGGGCGGAGCGAGTTGGTGTCCCGCCCTTTGACTCGTGCTCTGTGTAGTTCATACTCAGTTAAAAGCGTTCACACTTTCTTGACCACGTTCGCGTCCGCTGACATCAAATGTGTGCTTAGAGGTCTGTGTAACACTGGAAACAACTGCGAATGCGATGGGTTTATTAGGGCCACCGGGAACGCAAGCCAAGCAGCGGCGCCATGTCAAGCCGGCTGGTTTGTCTATTGCGGGCGTAGCCCGGTTGAACACTAACGGATAGGTAAGTCCCTGAATTTCCTGTTTTTTTTTCGAGGGGTTGGAGGGGGAGGGGGGGCGCAGACTGTAAGAATTAGTGTTTGCAGGACATTGTAAGGGCCACGAAATTATGCCTTTGTCGTCGTCGTAAGAAGCCCGCGCCAAAACCGTTCTCCGATACCCGGGGTCGTGCGGTAAATTTGACGTGCTTTATAGAGAGGATTCTGTTTCCAAGTGCAGCGGTCATTTTGGGATCCAGGCGAAAAATGAAAATGCTTGCCAATGTGAAATCTGTTGCCGTAATGAGTACCGTGGTGCCATGAAGAAATTGCATTTTTACACTCGTTTCATTGTCCAGATCGAGGAACACAAAACCCAGTTCGAATTTTGTATTTTTCAATATTCCATGGCCACTGCTTGTCATTTTCGGTCGGCGTAGCAAAAAGTTAGGTAACGCAACTACATTTTCGCGTCGTTGTTTCGGCTAGTGACTTTTCTGGCCCTTGAGTAGTCTGGATTCTGTGGCGATTTGTAAACTTCATTACGGTTCGTTTCAGTGGTAAAGTTTACACATAAAGCAAGATTTATTAGTAACACCAGCCCCCATATTGTTGTGTTCGTCATGGCTGTCGTCTGTCAGGAGTGTCAACTCGGGGTTTCCAGAAACTCGATAGCATTGGCAGCGCAAACGCGGCGCGTCGCCGGCGTGGAGGTCGCTCGAAGCGGTGGCTCCCAATGTTGTTACAGATACGCTGGCTGTTGCTCGGTGCGCGCAGTTTTCCTATGCTTTAGCAAAAGATATTGGTAGCAATTTTGTTCGATCTTTTATATAAAATTTTTTGCGCCATACTATTGGTGGAAATTGTTTCATACAAAGAAACTAGGGCACATTACCCTGAGCATGTAACAGCGAACAGTTTCTTTACGACGTCCAATTGACGTGTCGGTGTCAAATAAAATTATGGCAACATTTTCTTGCACGCCTTTGCATTGAAAAATCGTTCGGCCTTCCTAAGTATATAAAGAAAACGTCCTTTTGGAGAGCGTTGGAATCTACAAGAAGTAAGAAAGAAATATTTGCCTAAATTACAGCGTTGCACTTGCCTGATTTATATTTTCGCATATCTGCTAAGGCGTTGGTGATACTTCTGCTGCGCCCCTTCAGGCTATACTGTTTTACCGCCCATAAATAACGCCACCATTTTGTACAGCGGGGATCAAAAGAAATGCGAACAACGGAGCGCACAGCCTCAGACACATGCTTACCATCTGGCTGCGAAGTCAGTAAACTGCGCGCATGCGCACTTCTTCGAGAGCGTTGGAAATTGTGGCCTACGTTTAATGGAAAAGTTGACCAAGAAGCGGCGCTGGTTGTTTACATTGAGGCACCTTTTAACGCTACATCGCCACTGAGCAGGACGATCGCTGAAGGGAATCATGCTAGCTGCAATCAGCCTGCTGCACGCTTGGCTGTCGAATGTAGTTGATACCAGAAAGTTCAGGGGCGAGAGAGCATAAAAACACGCCTCAAAATAAATGACCCGCGTCTTTTCCCCAAACAATAGGCCGCACTCTCAAACGCTCGGAAAGAACTACGCATGCGCGGAGTTTATTTACAGTGCAGCTAGACGGTTCGGTATGCGTCATGCGTCGGAGGCTGTGTGCTCCGTTGTTCGTATTTCTTTTAATCCCTCCTGTGCGTAGTCACTTTTTCACCTGCCGTTTCTTTTCTTCACGCAGTGCCAACACAACAGATTGCTGCCCGTGACTCAACTATTTTGAATGGTTTACAACGCTGTCTCCATTCAAGTGCGACGAAATTACTGAAGCAGCAGCTGCCGGGCCAAACATTGCTTGGGGCGATTCTACAAAGGCCATCTACATCATTGGAAGTGGTGTACCTGGACCATAATGGAAGCCCGGAGAAGGTAGTTTTAAAGTAAAGCTTTTTACCTCTACCCCTAAGGGTTCTTTCGCGACCGTTGGTGTCACCAGAAAACTACAGCGAACAAATAAAAGAATTCACTGGCACCGCCGGGAATCGAACCCGGAACTAATAGACTAACAAAGCGAGAGCCCGTTGTCCTGCCGATTTAGCTACGAGCCCACGCGAAGACAGGGAAGACAGGTGGTGTACTCACCAAGCACATCTACGGGTTTACCCCCTGCGTTCTCGCTGAATGCCACGTGAAAGCGTCACGCGACCACTCACGCCCGTCTAGCGGCCCTGTGCTCACCCTGCTCATGTGCTAAGAGTTACAAAAATTAAAGGAAGCTCACACCAATGCATGGAATCTCACTTCTAGTACGCCCATGTGCTAAAGCCTGTGACCTCCTGTGTTCACGTAAAAAATCACAGCTCCTTGTCGTCCGCCCTCACACCAAATGAAGGAATGCATTCAAATACTCCTTGATGGCCAGGCCAACCCTCCAAGCCCCAGCATCAAGATCCTGGGCCTACACTTTGAGGCTAACACCAAGAGTGACGCCTCCTTGCAGCGCCTCAAAACAGCATTAATGAAATCATACATATGATCAGGCGAGTTGCCACCAACAAGCGAGGCCTAAAGGAATCCCGTACCTTTCGATTAATTGAAGCTTTTGTCCTCTCGAGAATCACTTACGTCAACCCTATGTCTTCTTCTCGACAAGAAAGACATTGAGATGCTTTATATAATGATTAAAAAGGCGGTCGAGCAGGCCATTGGTCTTCCCATGATTGCATCCACACAGGGGCTGCTTAGCACGGGGCTCCACAACACGGTGGAAAAGCTGATATAAGTCCATCTTTCTAACCAGAAGGTCCGACTCAGAACTGCGGTGGGTAACCGCATGCTTCACCAGATTGGCTGGGCAGCCCAGAATGTCACTCCGCTTGACGTACTCCCAGAGTCTTGGCGACTAAAACTAAAGATGCTCCCTTTGCTTAGAAATATGAACCCCGCACATGATGAGGGTCACCGAAAAGCACGGGCTCAAGCGCTAAACACCACCCTCGGTGGGGATCATGCAGTTATCTACACAGACGCCTCCAAATATCGAGGGCAGCAATACGCCATCATCATGGCTACCTCCAGAACCAACCTCCTTGCGTGTACCTCGCTGAGGACCCAAGAAATGACGGCAGCAGAAGAGGCAGCCATCACATTGGCTCTCACTCAACCAGGGGTTCGGAGAATAGTCACCGATTTCCAACAAGCCGACTGGAATTACCAGTCTGGTTGGGTGTCCTGACCTGCACTGCGCGTGCTACAAAAACCACTCCTCAAACGGTTCCATTCAGATCATCTGGACACCCCCGCACGCTTCAATGGAGGGCAACAAATACGCCCACCCAACAAGCCCAACAAGCTTTTACCTCCCGTGCTATGGAGCTACACGAGGACAGTCACCCGCTTGTCACGTTCAGGGAGATAATCCAGCATTATCGCCTTCTGAGACAGACCGTACCTTCGCCTTACCCTGACCTGTCCAGAGAACAACAAACTACCCTACGGCTCATACAATCCGGGCTCCTTCCCACAGCCTACGCGTCTTCACTTAATGCATCCGAATCGCTACAACGCTGACTGTAAATTTTGCTCAGAAGTAGGAACACTCCGGCCCGTAATCAGGGTGTGCGACTTTAGCCCTGAGCACCCTCCTCTCTTTCCGTCAACTACCCAACAAGAGCAATGGGAGATGCTGCTGTCCAGACCCTCTCTACCTAACTAATTTCAGCGGGTGGACAGAACACAGGCCGCGCGGACTGCATATGGGCCCCACAGAAGGAATCACTCCCCAGGGCTGCACTATGGGCCGTTGAGAAATCTGAACAGAAGTATTTCTTCCTCCTCCTCCTCCTTCTCTGCCGCAGACTCGTCACCTCCGTCCGCGGTGCAGAGACGGTGAAGTCAGATCGTCTAACACCGGGTTGGAGCTTACTTTAATTTTATAAAAGAAGTTTCCACTCTTGTGCTACACCAATACAACTCAACCAAACACCGTTCATGCATTATGCATTGATTTAACCTTACCAAGAATATCTCTTTGAAGTAATAGATGGTGTGGTTAAGTGCATTTCACTTCTATCTGGTTGTACTATTTTTAGAGCGATGTGAGTGAATTAAAGTGACCTCGCATGGGTAATCGTTATGGGTGACGTTTACAGCTTTGCTTTCCAACCACATTCACGGGGTGGATTGACGCGATTTTTTTCTTTGTTTGGTAATATATTACATTAAGGACATGAAATACCCGTGAGCTTAAGGCCAAATGCTGGGCGTTATGTAGTCAGTAGCCTGCAAAAAAGATGAGTTTCCTCCCTGTTTTGTAAGCAGCCAGCTGCTGAAAATTCTCTAAATGAAAACAAAAATTTTCTTGACAGGTCCTTATTTGCTCTTCCACAAAAAAAGATTTTCTTTTGTGTGTTCCTTAAGGGCAATCTGCTTATATTCGTATTTGTTATTTCATTATAAGTCTTTCGTGTTCATATTTGTATTTTGGATACCAAATAAAAAGAAAACATCGTTCCTTCCACATGGTGTCATTTATGTAATTTTCATCTCACACTTGTGCATGCTCATGAATTCGAGAATGACAAAATAATTCACATTTAAACACACAACTCAGTTCTCTGTTCGTGTCCCAAGCTTGTATGAGTAGACTATCGCTTCAAGATCTGGATAGGTTTAAGGTATACAGATACTTGGTTTACAGCTTTGCTTGCAACATGGCAATATGAATATAGGGAGTTTTTTTTATTTCGAGTTATGGGCGTCGAGGCCTGAGAAATCAGGTGGCAAAACAGAAATTAAAAAGGTAAAACCTCATTGCATGAAAACTCAGGTCATAAAAATGTTCCAGAAGTGCAAAAATTACAAATGTGAGTGGAATTGCAGCCATTGCAACCCATTTATTGGTGGCATTGTTTTATATGGTATAAACTTCAGATGCACTAGGGTGCGTTCATGACCAAGTGCTATGGTTTTGGTGAACGAACTTGAAAATGCTGAACCGCGACCTTGCGCTTCTGCGTACAGCAAAATAACTCGTTAATAACGGAAGCGCGAATGAAATTAGGCCACTTAAAAATTGCAGAAATTCAGAGGATAATCTACTAATGCGCAGCATTCTTACGGCGCTTCTCTTGAGTGAGTCTTTTCAGCCAATTTTCTTGGTTTTTCCAAGTCCTGTCCGTTCAATTATTTCCATTTACCCTTTTATAACGATCACAGGTGTTGCTTGCGCCAAATCTGCATTTTTTATAAATAAAGGGCGCTACACGGCTCACCATTTTTTGTATTTTTAATATTTTTCTTGTTTCTGAGTTTTTAAAAATTCTGTTCGACCAATTATCTCCATCTGCACTATGACAACGATTACGTGGGGAATTTCCGCAAAATCTGTATTATTGTGGAAATGCAGGAGGTTATACGGTTCGCCATTTTCCGTCATTTTTTTTATATTTTTCTTAATTTTTAGTTTCTGGAAACTTCGTTTGACCAATGACCACCATTTAGGATATTACAACGATTCAAGGTGTAACTTCCGCAAAACCTACATTTTTCAGGAAATGCAGGGCGTTGCAAGTTACACGTCTGCGCGAGAAAACGCTAAGATATTCTTTGTGGGCGCGCGATCCATAAAATAAAAGAACGCAGTATCTAGAGGGCCTTCCGCGGGCTCTTTACCTGGGCGTTGGAGCGCCGTCAACGCAGATATTCTGCAGGTGTCGCGACACAATGCTATATAGCGTGAGTTATTTAATATTAGTTCATTACATTACCAGATGCGTAATTTACTACCGCCCCCTATTACAAAAAAAAAGGTCACGGCATGTAGAGAGAGAGAGAGATGAAACGTTTATTTGAACTGAAAGGTCTTGATTGAACTAGCGTAGGTTCCCTCCTTCCAGGGCCCCTGTTTCCTCTGCATGTAATTGCACCACCAGAAGAGCTACGACAGCAGAAAAAATTCAGTACACCATTTTATGCTTGGTGTACTTGCCACTCGTGACGAGACAGCTCTTGTTTTCAGCACGACAGTGCGCCCTACGTTCTAGTTATTTGCAAGCATTGTCAAAGGGGCATTGTCTAGGTTTACAAAGCATTGTCTAGGTTTACCGTTAGTGAACCTAGATGGCGCTACCATACCGCGGCAAGCCGTTTTCTGTCTTTGGCTTGTTTGGGAACGGATTTGTACCTGGCTTGTTTTGTTCATGAAGACAATCATTTCGTGAAACATGGTGCTCGCTCAACAAATACAGTCACGTAAGACATCGTCGCTTGCGTCAATCGCCCGATATCGTCTGAAACAACGCCAAAGCCCCGCAGTCCTGTGTAGGGACTGCGGGGCTGCGAAAGCATAGTGCGCAGTACCAACAGCAGTATACGCATCGGTACTTCTATGCTTACGTGTGCTTTCGTAACTTACACCTGTTTGTCCCGCCATTCTCAGGGCTTTAAAAAGAATGTGCCGTAAATTTAAGCGCAAATAGCTCGTTCGGCAAGCTTATAAGCTCTGCCTAATTTCCGTTTGCTTTTGCCGCCCTCCGCCAATCACAGAGCTGTCTGGTAGGACATCACAGGTTCTGTTGCGAGAAATGAGCTATTGGGTCGCATGGCCATTCCCTTTTTTCTTGATTATGTAGCTTATTTGAGCGAAGTTTACGTTAAAAGTGGTGGTGTCAGTATGATTCTAACAAGCCAATCTTTTGAATTAACCGAACTTGTGTTTTATCTTCATGGTTCCTTTAAATTCCCGCAAACCATAGTATTATGCCTTTTTGGCCGAGCGATTCAAAAACGGTGGTCTAAAGAAAGTCACTCGCCACCGAATGTGGTATTTAAGGCTCCTGCTGACGCGAAACAGGATGCAGAATACATATAAGCCCATGTTTGCACTCCCTAGCAGCCCGTGGGTCTCGGCGCAGCGGTTATATCAGCCTCTTGATGTCTTGCAGTAGACCCAGGTTCGATTCTCCGTAGGGTTGCGTGTATGAGCTTATGTGTACTTTGTATGTCTTGTATGATGTAACATGTGTTAGAGCATTCGTCACGTGGTGCTGGCGTTGGCCTGGCAATGCGAGCGAAAAAAAAATACGGATAAAATCAATTCTGGCCGAGTGGCTGTTTTTTTTTTCTTTTTTTGTGTGAGAAGCAACAAGGCCGCTCATTTGAAGGGCCGTACGATTTGGGCGCCGCTTCGTAAGCGGCAACAGATTAGCATAACGTACCGCGTAGAAACATTACGCGCAGCGGCCCGCCGAACACACGGCCCGGGGTTTAGGTGGCCCTTCGGTTAAGCGACCCCCAAGAGGGCCGCTTAAACGCCGGGCCGCGTGTTCGGTGGGCCGCGTGTTTGGCGGGCCGCTTGCGCTCGAGGACGCCTGAGCCGCCGTTTTATAAGCGGCTCTAAATTGACGCAGCAGCCCGCCTGCATGCGGGTCGGATAACCAGGAATTGACTAAGATTGTAGAGAGGAACCTTATCACGTGACAATGACTGCGTCCTACATCCTAGCAAATTATTACACAGAACGGTACCAGGCTTTTTTGAAAAAAAACTGCTAATGCCACAAAGCCTCTCTGAACAAATTGAGAGGCATTTGGAATGACTCATCGATGGGTTACAGTGCTTGTTTTATTTCCGAGTGTCTGGATCTGCAGCATAAAACAGTTTGGACTAGTCAGGCTAAAGTTACTGGAACAGGTAGTTCTCACAGGGAAAGTTTAAAAGGCTTCCACGATACGCCTCAAAAAGCCCGCGTATGCAGTCGGGCGACCGGCCTGGATTGAGCTCCACATGGTTTAACACTCGCTGCCAGGCAAGCCGGAGACCACGCCAAGTCCACCGAAGCTGATGAATATTGATGGTCGATGCCGACGTAGAGAAATGGGGCATGCACGCACAAATCACACCCGTCGATTCAGGGCAGGCGTTGGTGACGGCTGGTGTGAGTGCAGGACCGACCGACGTGAATTATTCTTAGCGTTACCTCCTCGCGGCGGATAAGCCCACCAAAAAATTTAGAACCATACAATGGGATAAGGGCACGTGTGGAGCACCGGGAGTCGTCTTCGTCGGTGGTCAATCTAGAAATTGAATCAACTGCAAATAAAGACTAGGATGCGCCATTGGAGATGTACCTGTCACCGCATGCGCCTTATGCTGTCCAAGAGTTGACATCCTCCCGGCCAAAGTAATTTTCACTCTGAAGCTAAGCGTTGCAGGCATCGCGTGTATCGTTCGGGATATAGATGCTTTCTGAAGGCTTCTGTGAGCTTGCATTGAGTCTGTGGAAATCATGGCAGGCTTTCCTTGTTCAGGCATAAGGAGCTCTATAATCATCAAGGCTTCGGAAATCGCTTTGAGCTCAGCAAGTGTTGACGGGGGCCGCTGAATGGCGTAACAGTGACAGGTTTGGCGCAATTGCATGTCAGGGTTCACGACAGCTGTGTGGATGAGGCTGCCTAAAACACTGGTGTGGAACCAAATGTAGGTTGACTAGCACTGCGCGTAAGTTGCGGCGCAACACGGCTAGACCGATCCAGAGGCTTGCTGTCAGTAATATACGGGTTCAAGGAGGGGGCTATGTAGAGGGAGCTGTCGGTGGATTAGATTGGAGAAACATATATCCCATTAAGGCATTCACAGAGGACTACACGTCCGCTTTAAGAGAGCTGGAGTGCGCCAGTGGTGCACAATCTCATCTATCGGTATAAGGCCAGCTTCTTCTTGCAGTGTAGAATGGGTGTTAAACGGGGAAGGGAGGTAATGGTCCTCACCGCTGCTGACCCGGCCTCGGAAACGTCTAGGAGAAGATTTCGGAGGCACGTAACTTCCGTTATAGGCTCACCACCAAGCAGTAAAAAATCGGGGCTGTTTTGCAGCCTTTGTCGAGCCCTTCAGTTGCGAGAGATAAGTAGCACGGTATTGTCTGGGCCATATTCGCTGCGGAAGAAACCTCAAGCTTCCAGAGTCACTGGCCCTGATTCGGGCTCAGTGACTTAGGTGCCGCCACCTAGACAAAATCCACATGCAGCACTCTAATTCTTCTCCTTGTTCTTTATGGTAGCCGAAATTATAATACAATGGACCTGGAGGGGCCTAATAAAAAATTTTGATGACGTCTATGAAATCCTCCACAAACACCTGCCAAATATCATGCGCATTCATGAAACACACCTAAAACCCACACAAACCAACTTTCTCATAACGTACGCTGTATTTAGGAAAGACAGAGACAACTGCGCTAATTTCCCTAGCAATAAAGCTATTGCCGTGCAAAAATCTGTCCCCTGTCAACCTCTTCAGTTACTTACAGCCCTCTAAGCAGTGGCTGTCCATGCAATCCTGTTAATAGATTATTAACAGCCTGCGGTTCCTACATTCCGCCAGACTACTTCCCATCACGCTGAGAGTTCGAGTCCCCAATATAGGAGCTCCCGGAACCTTTCTTACAAGTAGGTGTTCTTAATGCCCATTGTGAACTCTGGGACCAAACGCGCAGATGCCCAAGGCCGCTTGCTGGAAAAGTTTATAATCTGGAGCTATTGTATTCATAAAAAAACATCCTACATACTACACTACAACACGCCACACATACTGACACGTTGATATGGCTCTAGGTTCTTTTATTCTTTTTCCGTCTGTGAATGGAAGCCGACAATTCCCAGCCACACTGAAATGATGAGACACAGGCCCCTACAGTTCAATGTCTCATAAAAAGTTCAAAACATCAGGCACCGAGTGGACAAAGTGGAAAGAAAAGTTGAAACAGCCCTACGCAACCACCATCCACTTAGGCATTGATGAACTTGTAGTTCCCTACATCCCATATCCTTGAGTCTACCCGAAGCGCCATTCCCAGGACCTGTTGTGGTGCTTGCAATCCTAGGAGGCCTTAATGGAATGAAGAATGTAGGCTTGCACAACCAATGCAAAATAGAGCCTCGGGTGTTCTTCGTAGGCACCCCACAACGCAGAACCTCATAGCTTTACCGCTTGCCAGACATGAGAAAGTGCATTCACGGATAAGCCAAAACAAACAGCTGAAGGTACAGTATAAAAAGTCTGCTGAGCGCAAGCTCATACGGGACAACAAGCCGTCAGGCTCTTACAGCTCCCCATTCACGCTCCACGAGCTTCACGTTGCCCTGGGCACATGATAAAATTCAGTACTTGGCACGGACCACATCACATAAGAAATGATTCAACACCTCCACAAAGACACAATTGACAGTCTCCTTTTTCTGTTTGATAAAAGTGGTCTGCCGTACGCTTCCACTAGCGTGGAGAGAGGCGATTGTCGTACCAATACTGAAGGAAGGAAAAGATGTCTCCTCCTCATCTAGTCATAGTGCAATTACCCTGACCAGCTGCCTAAGCAAGTTGCTTGAAAAGATGATTTACTCGAATAACATGGCGCCCTCGACAGCTTCCAGGTAGGATTTCTGTCTGGCAGGTGCACGACTGATCAGTTGGTGGCCTTCGAGTCGTATGCCAAACATGCGTTTGTTAACAGGCAGCACTGAATGTCTATTTTTTTTATTTAGAAAAGGCGTATGACCCGGCTTGGCGTTATGGTATCTTGCGGCGCCTGAATTCCTGTGGTGCATCAAGAAACAAGCTGAACAAACTAGAAAGCTACCGGCCTGAGCGTATTTTACTAGTAAGATTAGGTGGAGCACTTTGAGAAATAGACGCACGAGAAAACTGGCTCCGAAAAGCGGAGTACTCAGCTGTACACTTTTTATGATCAAGACAAACACTATTCGAAAGGCACTACCGCCAACAATTCTTTGCTCTATGTATGGGGATGATATTCAAGTCGGTTTAAAATCTCCTAACCATAACATACGTGAGCCGCCGGTAGAACTAAGTTAGAGAAAGCTAGCCAAGTGGGCTGCTTAGAATGAACTTTAGGTGGATCCGAAAAAGGGGATGTGTCATTTGTTCTCCAGGCAGCGCGGTATACAGCCCAATCCGCATGTTATTCTGAATGGTGCGGCTATTCCAGTCGAAAGGGAACGCAATTTTTTGGTTTTGTGCTAGACGATAAGGTTACGTTTATTCCGCACTATAAACAACTAAAGAATAAATGCATCAGGAAAATGAACGCAGTGAAAGTCTTGACCCACCAGCGACATGGAGCAAATAAAAAGTTCTTTTGCGTCTCCTCAACAGCTTTGTGAGGTGGCGTTTGTACTATCGCAGTGACGTATATGAATCCGCCAATAAAATAGCCTTAAAATGTAGGATCTAGTTCTGCACCTACAGCTCCGTCTGGCACCTGGAGCTTTTTGGACAAGCCCCATGCAAAGCCCATACGTTATGTGTGACGAGGGGTGCTTAGGACACCAGCAGTACTATACAGCAATAATCTATGCTCCAAAGGGGGCATCATTGACTAGTCATCCGTGTAATTCCATCCACACGGACAAGTCGGCCACAACTCTTTTTTTATCCATCCATCCATCACCATGCCATTCCTCTTGCTAATACGTGCACACACACAGAACCTCAGTTTCTGATGAAACGACTAACACAAAGCTGTTCCCATTAACCTCGTTTCTCCTTGGGATGTGTGTCCAGTGTCTTGGTTTGTATCGTTTGACACAGTCGACAAACGAAACTCACCGAGACAACTTACTTTACAGCATTTTATACACTTACAACACAGGTGTCCATACACCACATTTTATAACAGACACCTCAAAGTCGGCTTCTGCAGCTTTATGCGCTGCACACAGCCCAAACTTCACTAGCACAAACACACTGAACGCAAACTCTAGCATTTTCACAGCAGAAGCGCACGGCACCTTAATTAAACTAGAGCACATCACAGAAACTACATACAACAGCTTATTATCTTTAGACTGTCTCAGTGTGATGATGGCATTGCACTTGAGAAAACCGAGTAAAAAACCCATATTAAACCAGTTCATTAGGGAGATAATATCGGCATGCGCTTCAAATATGACGATACAGTGCTCTGGGTGCTGGGGTATAGCAGCATTCAGGGAAACGAAATCACCGACCGGTATGCTGCGGTGGCTGCTCTTCGTACTGCTGTTGACGGACCTCTCCTGCAACATTCAGACATCAAACCGGAAACTAAACATAATAATACCATACATACGTGAATACCTCAATGAGAAACAAGATCGATTCAGAGAAGTATCCATTTGCAGACTGTGAATAGGTCACACTCACGGCAAACACCCATATATTTTGAATGACACACTGCCACCAGTTTGTGTCAAGTATGGGGAATGGCTATCCAAGCTCCATGTGCTAATTGAGTAGACATCCTGCAATGACGCAAGAAAATGACACTTCCTTAAAATCTGCACATACAAAATTCCACACACCCCTCAATGTTTTTAAGATATGAACCAATGTTCACAAACAAGTCTTTTAAGTTACCTTGCAGACATTCCATTACTAATACTACTCTCCTATAGAGCGTGACCTTACACGATCTTATCTTTCAGGGAGGTCCTCATGATTCCTTAGAGCGCACAAAGCCTCTAGCGCAGCATACTCTGAAGTTCCAGGTTTTGTGACGTCAAAACCATAGTGCTTTCATTCGTCATACCATGGACTTTGATGTTTTCATCTACGGGCCCTCTAGAGGCATATATAGAGCTTTATAAGAAGTTGCATACTGATTTCATCTATATTTTAATAACAAACCTGACATTGAAGGACCACCTATTATAGTCTTGGCACTATTTTCTCGTGATACACTCGCGCCAATAAACAGGAACATAGTAGCACTAGCTGCCTCCTCCGTATTCACCCTTCCAGCCCTGATTTTCTTGTTTCTAACAAAAAGCTTTTGTGTGTGTCTCATCCTACTTATTGGGATCCTATAAGCAGACAAACAAAAAAATTGGATTGTGGTATAAGTAATTAGTGATTTAGAGACACGATATCTAAGTAGCTCATTTGCAATTAAAATTTAAAATTCCAACAGGAAATGTTTTTGCGTGGTTCCCTAAATTTTGAAAACCGGTGATCCCACATACAAAAATAAAGTTGCTATTGAAAGTATTTTTTGAGTTACACCCATGTACAGAAACTAGGTCTTTGCTCTCTGGGTAACCCCTACGTCGATTTGGTCTACACTGCAATGCCTTTCTCTTTCAAGCATTCAGCTTTATCAAAAAAATTCGCGCCAATCCACCCTATGACGGTAGTTGGAAAGCGAAGTTGTAAACGACACCCAGAGCGATTACCCATGCGAGGTTACTTGAATTAACACACGTGGCTCTACAAACGGTGAAACCAGACAAGTGAAATGCAGTACCCACACCCTTTATTACTTTAAAGAGATATTCTTCGTAAAGTCAACTCGATGCATGATCCATTAATGGTAGTTGGTTGAGTAGTATTGTAAAGCACTGGAGTGAAAACTATTTTTTTTATAAAATGCAAAAAAAGCTCAAACCCGGTGTTAGATGATATCAATTCTCCGTCTCTGCCACAACGGTGTGCGAGAATGTGTTTTCCGACGGAAGTTATTGAGGAGTGGAAAGTAATCTACCTTAATGTGTCTTCCAGCAGCTAGTCTGTGCAACTGCTCCTTGGGTAACCACATGATCCGTGCGGAGCAATAAAGCCTCCGCCCAACAATTGTAACTGCTAGTGAAATGGTGCCGGAGATGTGAAAGGGCAACCTACTCAAATTCGGCTTGCATTAACGCCGCTCAGTACAGCGTCATAAAAGACGAATATGTCGTCCCTTAACACATATGGGCTAGCGAACTGGAAGAGATCACACTTCTTGCCCCGCACTGAATCGTGGAAGAAGAGAGACCTTGGTTTTTGGTAGGGAGAAAAGGACACAATAATTTCTCGGCAGGGGAAACGTCCAGCTGCACACCAAGACGATCCGAATTTCTTGGTCACTTATCTACACTGAATCCGATACTTGGACATCCCAGTTCGTTTCTTGCAATAGGGGGGGTCATGCAGATAATCAGCCAACGCGCATGCAGAATTTCAGTCCGCCGAGCCTATCCACAAAGCCCCTATAATTCTACTGGAGGACTTAAGACGATTGTGTAGGCCTTACGATACTAGCCATTATAGGGGATGAGCCGCAAGCTCAGTCAAGATGCTGTAGCTGCCTCAACACAAACGTCATGAGTTCCTGAGTTTTCATCGGCGTCTCCCCTTAGTGTTCAGGAAGGACGACGGGGCGACTGCTAAAGTCGACGGTGAGCGCTACTGGTTGTGCTATTAATATAATTGGTTACACTTTTTCTGGATGCGGTAGAGTTCTGCCTGCAATGTCGCCAGGCGTTTAAGTATCATCGTTCACTGTGGCATCCGTATTAGTGCTTGAAGAGTGGCGCTTATGAAGAATGACTTCACTGCATGGAGAACAACTACCAAGGGAGACATTTATTAAATTTGGCTCCTGCAAAAAAGAATGCTTCGGCACAAAGCAAATGTTGACAGGTTGATCCCCATTAGAAATTATTTTTAACATTCAAAATCATTCGATGTGAACACGAATACGAATCAATGTATTTTTGCAGGAGTGAACGTCAGACTTTTTTGGAACCTTTAGCCTTTCTTACGTCCACGACACTTCAGTTATGACTCAAATTCGCAAATTGTGGTTTATCCCTTACTTTCCAACAGAAGATAAGTTTGTCTCCCAAATCTACCTGTCACACTTAATAAATTCAAAATACAGCCATTTCTAAAAAAAAAAATACGGCAGTATGACATCAACATGAGTGCAAATAATTAATTATCAGAAATGACTGCAGATGGTGAGAACAGATGCAAGAACCAAATTGTTATGAGTGAGAAGAGAGTTTACACGTAAATTGTCTCGTGTTTTGGACGGTGTTTTGTTACTGCGAAGCTGTTACCATCTAGTTGGTCGGGAAATTTCGTGTCGTAAGCAAAAACAAAGGCAGGACCCAGCTATTCTTGCCTAAGACACCGAGTGCATGAGTCAGGCTAATCAGGCATACAGCATAGAGCTCGGTATTCCATTAAAAACCCCAAGAAGGCATCAAAACCGCTGTATGGATGATAAAGCACCAGGGAACAATGGGACCCACCCCCCTGTTAGAAGGCTAGGCAGTACGACTATCACCGAATTCAGCTGTTCTTGCCCAAGGCATCGAGGGCATGCGTCAGGCTAGGTAGGCCCATGCATTTGCCGCCAGATAGGCCGAGAGCAAGGGACGAGTCCGCCAAAACGACGAGAAACATTTCATACCCTCACGCAACAGAACTTATAGTGGTTTACAACAGCTTCGCTGGACATCCATTTTGTACGGAAGAATGGCGACCATTTTACCGCGATATCATTATTCGGCGCAGTTTTTGATTTTGCGCTGCAATCCAGCCGTACGATATCAGCTGTGCTCATCAAGCATGAACGGAACTACGTCGCCATTGCAAACAGGAAGTTATGACTGAAGCAGGCGGATGCGAAGGCTCACGTGAATCTGGAATTTGCGCAGCACCATCGGACATGTGGAAATGACAGTGTAGTACTGCCGAGACAAAAGAAAAGATACGCGAATAATGCAGGCGCCACGGCTGAGAGTTGTACGCTCTGTCAGTGGTACAAAGCTTGGCAGACCGTCGCCAGCAGTACCCGCAATCGATAACATCACACCAAGGCAGCTTTGTCACCGCAACGAATGCCGGCTCCAACATTGTGTCAGATAATTAAACACGAGGTAAAAGATTATCCCCAGTGTCTCAAAAACAAATAAAGTGCTAGATTATGACCAAAACAGAATAAAATGTATCCTAGTAAAAATATAAATCCAAATTAAACCGTTGATTTCCAATTTTTCAAATTTAATTGTCAAATTTTCCACGCTTCTGTCACCATCACAAGGCGTGTGGGGAAGACAAGTGATGGCACGACGCCACCAGGACAAAAAACCAGCTCAAAAATATATAATGCTTTCATCCCAGAGACTAATCACGCAAGAATCCTCGGCATCGCCCTCCTAAGAAGCGGCAGAAACGTTAGATTATTGCAAAATGCAGAAAATGTAAGACGCATTAGGACACTTTGTAAAATGCCACACCATGGTAATAGGAAGAGTGAAAGAGGAATCGATAAGACCCATGCAGGCACTGACTATGATCCCGATACTCCGAATCATGCCGTATAATAAACTTATCCTCACTGAAAAAAACTAAATGAACGCCTTCATCAGGACAGAATATAACGCTGCTATCAAGTTCCCTGTTTTCACAGTCGCCGAAAATGTCCTCAAACGGGGTCTTCATGGCACCCTTGAAGATAAAAAGAAGCCACTCCCCTAGCGCAAAGAAAGCGACTGTAAAAAAAAAATCGCGCCAATCCACCCCGTGAATGTGGTTGGAAAGCAAAGCTGAAAACGGCATAAATAACGATTTCCCATGCGACGTCACTTAAATTCCCTCACATCGCTCTACAAATAGTAAAACCAGAGAAAAGTGAATTGCACTTAACCACACCATTTATTACTTCAAAGAGATATTCTTGGTAAGGTTAAATCAATGCATGATGGATGAACGGTGTTTGGTTGAGTTGTATTGGTGTAGCACAAGAGTGGAAACTTTTTTTATAAAATTAAAGCTCCAACCCGGTGTTAGACGATCTTACTTCTCCGTCTCTGTACCGCGGACAGAGGCGACGATATTTGCGACAGAGAAGGAGCAGAAGGAGGAAGAAATACTTCTGTTCAGATTTCTGAATGGCCCAGAGTGCAGCCCTGGGGAGTGATTCCTTCTTCTGTGGGGCCCATATGCAGACCACGCGGCCTGTGTTCTGTCCACCCGCTGAAGCTGGGTAGGTTGAGAGGGCCTGGACAGCAGCATCTCTCATTGCTCTTGTTGGGTAGTTGACGGAAAGAGAGGAGCGTGCTCAGGACTAAAGTCGCACACCCCGATTACGGGGTGGAGTGTTCCTACTTCTGAGCAAAATTTACATTCAGCGTCGTAGCGATTCGGATGCATTAAGTGAAGACACGTAGGCTGTGGGAAGGAGCCCGGTTGTATGAGCCGTAGGGTAGTTTGTTGTTCTCTGGAAACGTCAGGGTAAGGCGAAGGTACGGTCTGTCTCAGAAGGCGGTAATCTCCCTGAACGTGACAAGCGGGTGACTGTCCTCGTGCAGCTCCATAGAACGGGAGGTGAAAGCGCAAGCTTGTTGGGTGGCGCATTTGTTGCCCTCCATTGAAGCGTGAGGGGCTGCCCAGATGAGCTGAATGAAACCGTTTGGGGAGTGGTTTTTTAGCACGCGCAGTGCAGGTGAAGACACCCAACCCGACTGGTAATTCCAGTAGGCTTGCTGGGAATCGGTGACTATCCTCCGAACCCCTGGTTGAGTGAGAGCCAGGGTGATGGCTGCCTCTTCTGCAGCCGTCATTTCTTGGGTCCTAAGCGAGGTAGACGCAAGCAGATGCGTTCTGGAGGTAGCCACGATGATGGCATATTGCTGCCCTCGATGTTTAGAGGCGTCTGTGTAGATAACTGCATGATCCCCACCGAGGGTGGTGTTTAGCGCTTGAGCCCGTGCTTTTCGGTGACTCTCGTCATGTGAGGGGTTCATATTTCTAAGCAAAGGGAGCATCTTTAGTTTTAGTCGCCAAGAGTCTGGGAGTACGTCAAGCGGAGTGACATTCTGGGCTGCCCAGCCAATCTGGTGAAGCATGCGGTTACCCACCGCAGTTCTGAGTCGGACCTTCTGGTTAGAAAGATGGCCTTGTATCAGCTCTTCCACCGTGTTGTGGAGCCCCGTGCTAAGCAGCCTCTGTGTGGACGCACTCATGAGAAAACCAATGGCCTGATCGACCGCCTTTCTAATCATTTATAAAGCATCTCTACGTCTTCCTTGTTGAGAAGAAGACAGGGGGTTGACGTAAGTGACTCTCGAGAGGACAAAAGCTTCAATTAATCGAAAGGTACCGGATTATTTTAGGCCTCGCTTCTTGGTGGCAACTCGTCTGATCATGTGTATGGTTTGATTAATGCTGTTTTTGAGGCGCTGCAAGGAGACGTCACTCTTGGTGTTCGAGACGTAGGTGTTCGAGACGTCAGTCGAGATGTAGGCCCAGGATGTTGACGCTGGTGCTTGGAGTGATGGCCTGCCTATCAAGGAGTATTTGAATGTATTCCTTGATTGGGCGTGAGGTCGGACTACAAGGAGCTGTGATTTTTTACGTGAACACTGAAGGCCACAGGCTTTAGCACATTGGCGTACTAGAAGTGAGATGCCATGCATTGGTGTGAGCTTCCTTTAATTTTTGTAACTCTTAGCACATGAGCAAGGTGCGCATAGGTCCGCTAGACGGGCATGAGTGGTCGCGTGACGCTTTCACGTGGCATTCAGCGAGAACGCAGGGGGTAAACCCGTAGATTTACTTAGTGAGTACACCACCTCTCTTCCCCGTCTTCGCGTGGGCTCATAGCTAAATCGGTAAGACAACGGGCTCTCGCTTTGTTAGTCTATTAGTTCCAGGTTCGATTCCCGGCGCTGCCAGTAAATTCTTTTATTCGTTCGCTGGAGTTTTCTGGTGACACCAACCGTCGCGAAAGAACCTTTGGGGGGTAGAGGTAAAAAGCTTTGCTTTATAAATTGCGCCCACCTCCCCGCGAGGGGAACCCTGTGTAGATGCGAGGCATCGTGGGGTTCACTTGGTGATTCCGTTGGATTGATTCTGAAATCACGCGAAACGTGTCGGGAACGCGTATGATTATTATGTTTTATGATTATTATTATGTTTTATTGGCCAATCTTGGTCAATCTCTCTAAGTGGTATGCTTGGGGCTTCGCTGTCGCAACGACCTTTACTCCATCATTGTTGCTGTAAGTGCGAGCTTCTTTTCTTTTATTGCAAGTGTTAATCATTGCCCCATCATGCGTTGTATCAATAGCTTCTTGACGTAGTTTGAATGAATCAAGGATATAAGGCGCGTTCGTAGCATTTGATTCTGTCTCGGTTTTGTGGCGCAGTGGGAAGAGCACCATGTACCTCGCGTTCCGCCCACAGGGTCGTGGGATCAAAACCGGGCGCCGCTAACTATTGTTTTTTTATAGTGTAGGGGGAGGGGTGTGGACGGACAACGCCGTATGGAGGGACAAGGCGAGTGAATGAGATGCAGTCGCATCTAAAAGTGGTAGGGGTTATTGTAGCCAAGGTATGACCCCATCCTTAAGAGAACAAACTGTACACCATGATGGACGTGCATTGGACAGAAACTTACACGAGGACAGCCGATAATGCAGGATCCAATCTTTTTTATTAAGGTACTAAAAGCATGCAAACGCAGTATATACCAACGCCGAAATGTGGAACAGAACTGTGGCAGCAATCTTCGCAGTGGACCACCCTTTGAATCTTCGTGACTGCATGTCCCTACCCCACACACAAGAAGGAAAGAAGGCGATAGTAAAGCCATCCTGCGGCAATCCAACTAGCGGAACTATCACACCGAAGCACGAACACCATTAGAAGCTCTCATCACATCATTTCAAAAATCATTACAGACGGAATTCCTAAATGCTTCGAAAACATATTCCCATCCACAACGCCGGAAGTTCAAATTAAATTGACACATTTAGAGTTTGGAACAGATAGTAGTTGCTGATCAAGAAGCACGCGAACTTAAAAACTATGCTCCTTGCAACCACGACTGCCACACTCCGGGGAAAATAAAAATGTCTGCACTTTCTATGACTAGGAACACGATCATACGCATGCCACAAGGAGGTCTCTTGGCTGAAGAATCACAAACTCTGCACCTGAAACAAACCATCTATGTATTCACAAATGTAGATGAGCGGAGACGTTTGGTAAAAAAAAACATACAACGTTCATTGAAAAGCGAAAAAAACAGCGCGAAGAACGGGACAAGGAAGGACAAACGGACGAAGCGCTGACTAACAACCAAATGCTTTATTTCCGCGCACGGCTATAAAGGCATCGAAGAAAAGGGGGGGGGCGACACAAACACACACAAGCTTGCCCCCCCCCCCTTTTCTTCGATGCCTTTATAGCCGTGCGCGGAAATAAAGCATTTGGTTGTTAGTCAGCGCTTCGTCCGTTTGTCCTTCCTTGTCCCGTTCTTCGCGCTGTTTTTTTCGCTCATCAAAAAATGTACCAACCAGCCCAAATTTCCACCTTGTTGAAGTTCATTGAAAGCGCCGCTAAATGCGAAAAATAAGCACGCTCTTCCACGCAACGTCGCCATGTCCGAAGGTATGCTCTGGGGAGAACAACTGAAGCATTAGGTATTCCACTTCTATGGTTACGCGGCAGGCAGCTTTACAAGCTTGTCACCTCAAGATCAGCGTGGGCTGATTGAGAGGGCAGGATACGAGCTAATTCTTCCGGGCGTCTGGGTATCTGGCTGCCCTCTTCCCAGGCCCCCACTATTTCTTACTGAACAAAGGTATTCGCTTCCTATCTCTCTCCCTCCGAAAACCAAAACTCTAAGACCGGCCACGACATGAGGGAATAAGCACTTTGAACTGCAGGCAGTGTCGTCATCTGCTTGAAACTGACCAAGATCAAGCAGCCGCAACCTTTGTCACCCCCCTAGACAGAATAAAAGGTTTTTCTTTCACAGCCACATCTTAAGCAACACAAGCGTGGATGGCGTCTGTCTTTTCTGTGCTCCGGCAATTTAAAACCGTTGAGGCTGGTATTTCCCTCGTAGCTGCCCTTCGATTGACCGGCAAGCAGAAATTCTAAAGGCGGCGACTCCTTTCGAAAGCGCTGTTCCGGCACCCAAGTACCGCTAAGGCTTCCAACCATTTAAGACCTAAACATACATGTAACTGCAACTTTTCATTGTCTCAGGTATATGAAAGTGCTTAATATTGTGCAATGATTCCTGTACAGCGCATTTGATTGATGTGTAGTGCATGTGTTGTAAACGTAGACGGGTGTGATAACTGTTCATGCGGACTTATTCTGGGGTTTCTATTTCTGTTTGCATAACTGATACAAATTCATGTACAATTTTTTTTATTCCTTGTACAACTTGCATTACGTTTGTTTTTCATGGCTGAACGTGCAATTTTTGTCAGTTTTGTTGTAAGAGCTGTTGACATATCTGTAGATTGTTTCTCCCATCTACAACTGCTCTTGGGTCTAGTCACGATAGCAGATCGCAGCTTTTAACCCAGGAGCCCGTGCAGCGGGTGTTCTGTGAAGTAAAGAAAATATTGATTGATTGTAGGGTTTAACGCGCCGACGTAACGCAGGCGATGAGGCGCGCCGTAGTGGAGGGCTCCGGATTAATTTTGACCACCTGGGGATCTTTAACGTTCGCCGAAATCTCGTACACACAGGCGTTTTTGCTTTTCGCCTCCATCAGAAAAGCGGCCGCCGCGGCCGGGAATCGAACCCGCGACCTCGTGCTCAGCAGCGCAAGAAGTAAAGAAAATAAATAAATAAGTCGGTGCGAGCTGTGGGTCAGATTCACCAATCTTATAAGACTGGTCTTCTCTAGGTCGGTCGACAGCACTGCGTAACAATTTGATGGTGCAATTGAGGGACATTACGTTGTTTACTTAAAGTAGCCAGCTGGAGAGCCCGGCGTTGCTTCATCTGCTCCGCAGCCTGCAGCCTGGAGGGGCACAGTGGAGAGGCTTTGTCATGATCGTTAGTCTGGCAAAGTGCACACGTGCACACTGGGCTCGTTATCTCTGCCTTCATACAAGCGGGGCAGCAGCGTTTCTGGCGGTACAAAGTAGATGGTCGGTACCGTCGAACGTGAAGGATGGATACATAGTAGTATAAGGCACGGAGCGGATTGGGGGTACACCTACCATTACAAGACAAGTGCGCCTGTTTCTAAGGTAACGGGTGGCCACCACTCATTAGGTCTAGTAATAGGGTGGTAGAGCCTTCTTCAGCGTCGGCTCCAGGAACGATGTATCACGCGAAGTCAATGCCGAAGAGAGGTAGGACGGCACCGGTATAGTCAGTTCTTGAGAGAGCTCAGTTGTTTAGCTAGATGTTAGAATTATGCCAACCTCGATACAATTCCCACAGACGTCACTTACGCTCTTGGGGTGGTGTAGGGCAAAACGCTTCAATTCACTCACACTAAGTTAAACGTCCAAGGTATGATGAATGATGAGATTCGGTAGCTGGACCAAATCGAAGTTGCACTTGGGCTATATTAAAGGAGCCATGAAGAGAAAACACAAGTTTGGTTCATTCAAAAGATTGTCTCTTTAGAATCATACTAACACCACTTTTAACGTAAACTTCGCTCAAATAAGCTACATAATTAGGAAAAACGGTAATGGTCATGCGACCCACCAGCTCATTTCCCGCAACAGAACCTATGATGTCACATGAGCTAAGCTCTGCGATTGGCGGAGGCTGGCAGAAGCAGACGCAAATTAGGTAGCGCTTACAAACTAGACGAACGAGCGATTTGCGCTTAAATTTAGGGCACGTTCTTTACAAAGCAATAAGAATGATTGGACCTACAGTGGAAGTTACGAAAGGACATGTAAACATAGAAGTACTGATGCGTTCTGCTGTTCGTACTGCGCACAGCATGCTTGGTTTAACTGCACAGCACTACGGGGCTTGGGGTTGTCTCAGACGACACTGGCCGATTGACGCAAGCAACGGCGTCTTACGTGACCCCATTTGTCGAGCGAGCACTGTTTCAGGGAACGAATATTTTCTCCCAGAACAAAAACAAGCCAGGTTTAAATGCGGGCAAAAACAAACCAAACGCTTGCCACGGTATGGTGGCGCCATCTAGGTTGCGGAACGTAAAGAAACGCGGGAACAAACCAACACCGCTGTACAGGGTGGAGACAACCTTTGAACGGTCCCGTGCCGCCGTAATTGGGCAAACGGGCTCAACGCGTTATTCTTTTCGTTTCCCACGAGACCTAGCAACGCGAAACAGACAATATGTTTCAAACTTCTTCAGTAAACCGCGTTGCGGCGATAATTTTAGCGCGGTTTTGACACAATGACTTGCTTCGGCGGCGAGCGAGCAACCGAAAATGGCGGCGCCAGCGTATACGTGTCTCTACCCTGTACGGCGGATGCGTGAATGAAGGTACTCTAGGCTGCAGAGCGGTCGGTTCCTGTGATGTCATTTGGGACCACGAAAACGCACGATTGAGCGGGAAAATCAAACTTTTAACCTAAATTGTTTAATTTCTCAGTGAATAAAGCACCGTTTGTATCCGGACAAGCGCTGGGGGCACTATAAAACACGAAATCTTTCGAATAAAATCAACTTGCATTTTCTCTTCATGGCTCCTTTAATTATCACCTGATACAATGAGTCGGATGACGTGGACTTAGACGGCCGAGGATTGGTACGAGGTCATTTCCCTCCCGAGGGCTACGATATTTCTGCCATCCTGAGAAGGAGAGTCCGGTGTACATTTACAAGAGGCTGTCGGGCCAGGCGCTGATGACAGTTTTAAGGAGTTGGCGCCGTCATCCCCTTAGGTGCTGAAATAAGTGCCCTTTATGAGGTCTGCGTTGTTGTTTTCATCAAAGCATTTACAGTTAGTGGTAGCTGGCTTGTAGACGCACCGCACGTAACTTACTTATTATTCGCTGGATAGACGCCGCTGCTGTAGGTGTTGCAGCCGCTTCCACAGTCATTTGTTTTCATCATTTAGCCATAACTAATATTTACAGAAGCAGCAGGTCTCGTGATATTGAAGGACATGACTGATTGCGCATTGCTTGAGACGTGATTAAGTGTGCATGAGACGCACTTAAATATCTATAGCATAGCACCGGAGGACATGTATCTACACCACATTGCTGCAGAAGGATAGTGCTGACACTGCCCGCAAGTTTTCTGGCCACTACAAACACACGAGATATACCTGAGGTAGGTCTCATTCTTCAACAGATACGAAGGAATACGCAAATAACACGTCAAAAGGCGGCCAATTAGTCCTGTTGGAATAGAAGGGAAAATGTTGGCATTTGCGACGGCAAACTGATGACTTAGAAAAAGTCAACCATGAGGTAGAGATAATTAGAAGGATAAGAATGGGGTGGAGCACATTCGGTAGGCATTCTCAGATAAGTAATGGCAGCCTACCATTGTCCCTGAAGAAGAACGTCTATGACAGGTGCATCTTACCGGTACTCACCTACGGGGAGAAAGCTGGAGGCTCACTTAGAGGGATCAGCTTAAATTGAGGACGACTCAGCGAGCAATGGAACGGAAGATGATAGGTGTAACATTAAGGAACAAGAAGAGAGCGGAGTGGGTCAGGGAACAAACGCGTGTTAAGGATATTATTAGTAGAAATAAGGAAGAAGAACTGGACGTGGGCAGGGCATATAATGCGAAGGCAAGATAACCGTTGGCCATTAACTGTAACAGAGTGGATTTTTTGGGAAGGCAAGCGTAGCAGGGGGCGGCAGAAAGGTAAATGGACGGATGAGATCAAGAAGTTTGCAGGGAGAAATTGGTCGCAGTTAGCACCTTTGCCCTGCAGTGGGCTTAGATAGGCTGGTGATGATTACAAAATAAAGTGTTCTGGGCGAAGCTATATCTTTCAACAGTTGCACACAAAGAAATTGGAGGTAGGACATTTGAAATCGGACAAAGCAAACCTCCGATTTTCATTATGTACCATCAACTAACTAAACAAAACTTGCACTATACGCCTCGGGTTTTGCGACGGCTGCGCCAGGTGCCACCGCTTCTCTCTGTGGTGTCTACGGAGGGCGCGATGCGTGGCTGATAGGAGCTCATGGATGTTTCGGTTCTCTCTCACCTGTTTTTGCCTTACCGTGCCGTAAAAGAACTTATTTTGGTCCCGTATGAGTTTAGAGTTCAGTGTTCCACAAAGGCCCACCAGGTCGCATCGCCCTTTCTTGACCGCTGCGCGCAACTCCAATCATTCTCCTGTGCGCAGAATACAGAATTGTTACAACCGCTTCTCTGAACGCCTTGACATCTTTCAAAGTTTCTTTACAATTTACCGTACTGCGCTGTTGAATACAGTATGTTAAACATATATGATATATCTGTCGTTCGTTTTTCTTTTTTTTCCATTGCTGAAATTTGGTTTCTTTGCGGTTCTGTTTAACCAATAGATGGTTGCCTATTTTCGAACCTCTTTACTTATCATGCTTGTCTTATCATTTGTCTCTTTACTCTTGTCATTGTTTTTGTCGTCTTACTGTCAAACTTTGTTCTCTGCTTGTTGTGTATCCATTACAATAAGCTGAGCCCCAAAGGCATCTTCTTTTTTCTTTTTTACCTGTACCCAGGCTCCGCCTGTGCTGTGTGTGTCTTGTCGCTTGTTTGTTTCTTCCTATGTGTTTCTTGTATTTTGTTGTCATGTAAATACCCGTGCGCCAGCACTCAGGCCTCTGGCTGTTCCTGGGTACGTAAATAAACATAATTGATTGATTGATTGATTATTATTATTATTATTATTATTATTATTATTATTATTATTATTATTATTATTATTATTATTATTATTATTATTGTTATATTATTATTATTATTATTATTATTGTTGTTGTTGATCGCTTGGCGTTGTCTGTCGCGTGTCCAAGGAGTTCAAGGAGCCGATTTCTCTTCTCAAGCTCTACACAACTATATGTCGTCCTCAGCTTGAATATGCATCTGTTGTCTGGAACAGCACGAGCAAAACAAACCGTAAGCTTGTAGAAAGGGTCCAAAATAAGTTTATATCTATCTTCAACCATCGCTTTGGCGATAGTAGTAATTATAACCCTGGATCGCCCTCTTCATTGACGCTATCATGCTTAACTTCCAGGCGGAACAAGGCTGATGTTCTCTTCCTCTTTAAAATTATGCACGGCATAGTGTCTTGTGGTGAGCTGCTACAGCATGTTCGTCTTTATGTGCCGCTAAAGTGGACCAGGAAACATGATACCTTTTGCAACCCCAATTGTCTGCGTGTCTTGTGCCCTGTGTGCCGACTGCAATGCACGTACAATCGGTACTCGGATTACCTTGATATATTTAATGATTGCCCTACTCTGTTTCGCAAACATGTCTGTGAGTTTGTATTGGCGTAACTGCCAACTTTTGTTATTCTGCATTTGTCTTTTATCCTTGAGTTCATGCACTCAAATGACTTTCATTCCGTAACTTCAACATAAGCTATCCTTTCGTTTTTTTTTTGTATTTTGTATTTTATTTTGTATTTGAAAGATGTGTACATTATGTTTCGTGTGTTTCTGTTTCCGTGCGCCAGCACAAAGGCCGACCCCGGCTGTTCCTGGGCACGCAAATAAATGATTGATTGATTGATTGATTGATATTATTATTATTATTATTATTATTATTATTATTATTATTATTATTATTATTATTATTATTATTATTATTATTATTATTATTATTATTATTATTATTATTATTATTGTAACCCTCCTACTATTGAGAAGCGCCGAAGCCAGGCATATGTAGGTGCATCGGACACATGTGGACTCGTAGTCGTTCCGCAGCCGAAGCGCCCCAAAGCTATGTTCGTCTCAAAGCTTTCCCCATCCACCACCTCTGCTAGCCTTAATGCCCATCTGTCAACTTTAGGTGTCTCGTCCTTGAGCTGCCGACGACTGAAGACGAAGTTTGACACGTACGCATCCTTTTATATATCCGTCAGTGAAGAGTTTTTCGAGCGCTTGAATGACCCCGCTGTTTGGCCGAAACACTGCCTCTTTAAGGAGTTTCGAGGCATGTTTCGCGAAGGCATGCTTCACAGCTCTGAGCGCATCAGATAAGAAACGCAATGATGACTAGTACTTTGGATGTGTTTTATCAGAATGTGCGCGGTCTTCGTACCAAGGCAACTGACTTCTTTGGTAATGTTCTGGCTTCGTGTTTTCCGTTAATAGCTATCTCTGAAACTTGGTTGTGCCCTGATATTCTGTCCAGTGATTATTTCCCTCAAAATTACCATGTATATCGTAGTGATCGTGCCTTGACGGGAAGCAAACAAAAAGGGGGTGGGGTCCTTCTTGCCGTCGACAAATCTCTCCCGAGTGTGCTTTGTAGTGATATTCAGAATGCAGATGAGTCTGTATGGGTTGAAATTCCTATCTCTAAAACTGAAAAACTTCTTGTTGGGGTTTTTTACATTCCCCCTGATGTAGCTCCTGACGCATTCAATCAGTTAGTTTCCTCCATTGAACAAGAGCTTATTACTCAATGCAACCGCAAGGTCCTCCTTCTTGGAGACTTTAACGCTCCTGGCGTTCAGTGGAGCCATCTATCCTGTTCCCACCATAACCACCACATTGAACAGAAGGGTAATAGATTACTAGATTTTTCGTCTTTCACTTCCATGGCACAGCATAATCACACAGAAAACTGCAGTGGAAACATTTTGGACCTGTGTTTTTCGAATTTTGATGATGTTAGTGTGTCACACTCTGATTGTCCTTTAGTTAGACCTGACAGATTTCATCCTCCTCTTTCTATTTCCTGCTCCCTTCCCACAATGCTCCACCATTCCGTAAGTTCCTGCAACACGCAACCTCGCTACGCTTTCGCCCGGGGAGATTACGTTGGGCTGTATGATTACTTTTCTGCTGTCCCTTGGTCGACAGTCATTGACGAACCTGATGTCAATGAACAAGTTGACCGTTTTACTGAGATTGTACTTTTGGGTATGAAGAAATACATCCCGCAATATTTACCAAAGAAGTTCAAATTCCCACACTGGTTTTCTTCTGAATTGCGGGATGCCCTTAAACTCAAAGAACGTGCGCATAGAAAGATGAAGCGCTCTGGTGCGAACCAGTTCACTCGGGAGTTTCGGCGCCTACGTGCCTTATGCAAAATATTGCACAAGCGTGATCATGCTTCGCACCTGGCATCAGTAGAAGCTAAAGCAACCCATTAACCGGGAGCCTTCTGGAAGTACATTCATTCAAGATCTAATAAAACTAAAGAATCTATTCGTTTACTAGACTCCAACGGCAATGAGGTTGCGGAGGTGGCCGAATGCTTTGCTCGTCAGTTTTCTTCTTTTTTTGGAATTAGCGGTGGCACTGATAACAGTAGCGCCCCTTGTCACCAGGGCGGTAACTCTGGTTGTTTCCAACTGGATGAGAACATCGTGCGGACCAGTATCAAGCGGCTAAAGCCCTCGCTTTCTTGTGGACCAGATGGTATTCCTGCCGCCATTCTAAAAACGTATGCAAACATATTCGTTCCAGTGTTCACTTCAATGTTTAATAAGTGTCTCCGGTCTGGCACGTTCCCTCGCTCATGGAAAATCTCTCGCGTATTCTCTGTATTCAAGTCAGGCCCAAAAACTGACGCCATAAACTATAGGCCAGTCTCGCTCCTTTGTTCTGCCTCTAAACTATTCGAGTTATCTCTTCATATGGTGTTGTCTTTCTCACTTAAACACGTCCTCATTCCTAATCAACATGGCTTTATGCGTGGTCGTTCAACTTCCCCAAACCTCGCGTGCTTCATGGAGCAGGATGTCCCAGCAATCGTTGGTAGAAGCCAGCTTGATGTGGTCTACTGTGACATGAGCAAGGCCTTTGATGTAGTCAACCACTCGTTATTGCTTGCCAAGCTCATTCTGTTAGATGTCCACGCTTCTTTGGTGGGTCTTATACGTTGCTATCTCCAGCAGCTATATTGCTATGTAAGTGTTAACGGTCAAACTTCATTTAGGTACAAAGCAAAAGTGGTGTACCCCAGGGATCTGTTCTGGGTCCCCTTCTTTTCTCCATTTTCATTAACGATGTTGCTTCTGTAATTCAAAATTCTTCTTTTTTGTTGTATGCTGATGATATGAAAATCTTTAGAGAAGTGCGCAATATTCATGATTGTAATTATCTTCAGGCTGATATTGCGTCATTCCATCGTTGGTGCACCAAAAACGACCTAATTTTGAACCCCTCAAAAACGAAAGTTGTCTCCTATAGTAGAAAAACTCAACAGCTGCAATACTCTTATAAAATTGCAAGCACTGCATTGCCGAGGGTGACTGAAATTCGAGACTTGGGAGTACTATTTGATTCTTCTCTGACTTTCTCTTCCCACGTTACACAAATTACCCGTCGCTCTCTTCGATGTCTGGGTGCTGTTTGCAGGTATTCTAGAGAGTTTAAAGGTCCTCTTCCTTTTTTAAAGTGTTATTCGGCTCTCTGCCTACCTCTTCTCGAATACGGCTCTGTTGTTTGGAATGGAACTTGCAAGTCCAATAGTGACCGTATCGAAAGAGTTCAAAATAAGTTCCTCTTTATCTTTAAGCACCGCTTCCGTCATGTGCTAGAAGACGCTAACGGCAGTGTGCCTTTTCTGAAAAGTCTTCCTTCCCTTCGGTGTCGACGAATGCGAGCTGATATTATCTTTCTTTATAAACTTCTTCATGGGGATATTTTGTGTGACGACTTGGTTACACTTATCAATGTCAACTTGCCGAACAAACTTTTCCGAACATTTCGAACTTTTAGAACAGATGCTTTAAGTAGAAGACGCTCGTCCATCTGCAGAATACAATGTGCATATAATGAATATTCTGATCGTCTTGATATATTTCAGAGCTCTTTTTCTTTGTTCTCAAACGACTTGAAAACTGTTGTAGCTTAAGTGCCTTTAGTCATTGCAAATTTATGTGCTGTATTTATTTTAGGCAAATCATGTTCTTGTTTGTTTGTTTTTCACATTTCCTGGTTTTGCATTGCTTGAATTTCTGTAGGTTTGAGTGCCAGTGCTTGTAATGCTGAACTTCTTTCAAAGTTGAAACTTCCGAACATTTTGTTTTAAAACCTTCGTGTTATGCGTATAACTTATCGCTGTCATGTTCAGTGAGTATTTCCTGTTTTTCACGTGCCTTGAACATTTCGCTGTCCGAGTGTCATGGCTTGCAACGCTAGGTCTCCTGTTTCTTTTCTTTTCTTTTCTTTTTTTTTGCTGTTTTGCTTTCTGAGATTACTGTAGCTATCTTTACTTTATTGTTTCTTTCATGCATACAGTTTTGTGTGTTGTGTTGTCTTGATTTTAGTTTGTTTTTATGTACGATTTGTATATGGTGTACACGTACCAAGACCCTAGGGTTGTTCCTGGGCACCGAAAATAAAGGTTGATTGATTGATTGATTGATTATTATTATTATTATTATTATTATTATTATTATTATCTTTTTTTATACTCTGTCAATTCTGTGCCTTTATGTAGGGTTTGTGAGATCAATGATCTCGGCGTTCTCTTTGATAGCACCTTGCATTTTTCAGCTCATACTAAGCGTGTTGCTATGCGGGGTCTTCGTTCTCTCGGCTGTGTTTGTAGAATATCGAGAGAATTCAATTCTCCTATGCCACTCCACAAATTGTACACCGCAATATGTCTTCCTCAACTTGAGTATGCATCTGTGATCTGGAATGGCATCTCTAATTCCTTAAGTAACGTAGTTGAGCGTGTCCAGAAAAAATTTCTAAGCGTTTACAACCATCGCTTCGCTAAAAATGACTCTGGCTCGTGTTCTAACACCGTTGAACTATTGTCACTGCCTTCACTTCGCTGCCGGCGAAATCGCGCCGATCTCTTCTTTCTTTTCAAGCTCGTTCACGGTACTACATCCTGTCCTATGCTGCTCAATAGTATTAATTTTCGGATTCCGCGGAAGCAAACAACAGAGAGCAGGCCGTTTCTTGTAACTACCCGCCTCTCTCAGCACTCAACCCTCAACAGGATAGAAAGTCTTTATAATTTTTATTTTCTTGACCTCGATGTTTTTGATGGGTCACAGTTATCGTTTTCCTCCAAGGTTTCTACCGTTATAAGATAACATCAGATGTGCAATTTGTTCTATCCTTCTCTTTTAGTTTATCTGGCGCATTGTTGTATGTATGTATGTATGTATGTATGTATGTATGTATGTATGTATGTATGTATGTATGTATATTATCTGACTTTTCGTCACTATCATTAGCTATTTCTCATACTGTGTTAATTTACTTTTGTCCTGTCGTCCTAATATTTCTGTACTCATTGTGTCTCTTATAGTTTTCTTCTGAACAGTTATCTTGTTCTGTTGTGTTATTCATAGTTTTTTTTGTTTTTTTTTGTGCACCAGCATCAGGACGTCTCGGTTGTTCCTGGGCTCGTTAAATAAATGATTGATTGATTGATTGATTGATTATTAGTATTATTATTATTATTATTATTCTACGTCGCTGTTGACGACGCGTGTTTTGAGCGGCTCAAAGACCCTGCGCTGTGGCCTCGGCACTGTCTTTTCAAGCCCTTCCGTGGTGAATTGCATGAAAAAATGATTCATGCAAAGCAGCAATGACTTGATGATGATGGCAGGTAATAGTAGCTTTGATTGCTTTTATCAGAACGTCCGTGGACTTCGCACAAAGTCAGCTGAATTCTTTTCAAATGTCGTTTCTTCTTGCTGGCCTATAATTATTCTAACATAAACTTGGTTGTGCCCGGACATAAGTTCCAATACCTTGTTTCCTCCGCATTACCAAGTTTCCCGGCATGACCGTGACCCGTTGCACGATAAACAACGGGGCGGTGGTGTGCTTATTGCCCTACATGACTCCATCAAGTGTAAACGCCACCTTGACCTTGAATTAGAGAGTGAGTGTATTTGGTTAGAGGTGTTTTGTGATCGGGGTGAACGGCTCTTAGTGTGTACATACTAAATTTCCCCCGAGACACATGCCAGTGAGTTCAGAAATATCCTTAACACAATCGAAACTACAGTAATATCTCACAGTGATCACGATTTCCTTGTCACTGGGGGCTTTAACGCACCGGGGATTTCTTGGGAGACTCAGCGGGTCAGTCAGGCGTCTCACCCAATATCTCCGAAGTGTGACTTTCTATTTGATTTTATTTCCTTTACTTCCTTGCAGCAGTGCAACCTCATTAGGAATTCATGTGGGAACGTCTTAGATTTGTGTCTGACTAGCTTGGAAGCTGTCGGCGTCTCGCGCAGTCATACTAACCTTGTAAAACCGGACAAGTTTCATCCGTCATTACATATTTCATTGCATAACGTATCTCTCCTCCCTTACAGTCCCCCTGTTTGCACACCAGGAAGCAGTAGTTACGACTTTGCTCGTGGTGACTACATTGGTTTATTTCACTTTCTTAGTAACACTGATTGGTCACCAATAGCTAACCTCAACGACGTTGATCAACAGACCGATTTTTTTACTGAAGTTGTTCACGATGGCTTGAGGAGCTTTGTTCCCCGAAAATTTGAAAAGAAAGGCAATTTTCCGCGTTGGTTTTCTGCTGAACTTAAACGAGCTTTGGGGAGGAAAAATCGAGCGCACAAGCAAGCTAAGAAAACGGGGCAGGAAAGGTGGCAGAATGAGTTTCGTCAACTCAGATCTCTCTGTAAATATCTGGTTAGGCGCGATAGCTCGAATTACATTGCCGCGGTTGAGGCTGATGCAACACGCAATGCAAAAGCTTTCTGGGGCCACGTCTGTTCTCAAACATGTAAAAATTCACCTGGGAACATTAACCTCATCGACGAACGAGGAGAGAGCATATCGGACGTTGCCAATGCCTTTGCGCGACAATTCCGTTGCACTTATGGCAACAACAATGCAGCTTTCCCCCCTCCACAATCTCTAGGTTACTGTAAAAACTCAGAAGTGCTGGTTTCGGAAAGTCTCGTTTTGAAAGCTCTGAAACAATTGAAATCGTCATTTTCATGCGGCCCTGACGGCATTCCTTCTGCCGTACTGAAAGCGTTTGGTGATATCCTAGTTCCAGTATTGACGTGTATATTTCAAACTTCTCTCAAGTCTGGCAAGTTCCCCGCTCGTTGGAAGAATGCAAGGGTTGTTCCTGTATTTAAGACAGGTTCTAAATTGGACCCCACGAACTACCGACCGATATCTATTCTATGTGCTGCTTCTAAATTGTTTGAGTCAATACTGCATAAACTACTCACATTCAGTATAAATACCACATTAATACCTGAACAGCATGGTTTTTTCGCGGGCCGATCGACCACTACCAATCTCGTCAACTTCATGCTGCATGCTTCGGAAGCTGTGCAAGGGAGAGGTCAACTTGATGTAGTCTACTTTGATTTAAGCAAGGCTTTTGATGTCGTCTGCCACGAGCTCTTAGCCAAAAAACTATCTGAGCTTGATATACAACCATCCCTGATATCTCTTATATGCAATTATCTATGTGATAGGTCATGTTTCGTGCATGTAAATGGACAGTCTTCTCTTTCCTATGAGGTCACCAGTGGTGTCCCTCAGGGCTCAGTTCTCGGGCCACTTCTCTTCTCAATCTTTATAAATGATGTCGCGACAATATTTAATGATTGTAATTTTCTTTTATATGCCGATGATGTAAAAATATTTAAATCTGTTTCCAACTCTGCCAGCTGTTCCGCTCTCCAGAGAGCAATCTCGTCCTTCTCGCATTGGTGCTCATGCAACAAACTCCTCATTAATACATCTAAAACTAAGGTAATGACATACACAAGAAAGACTGACAACATCTTGTTTCCCTATAACATCAACGGTGAATTACTCCCACGTGTGGTAGAGGTTAATGACCTAGGCGTCACTTTCGACAGTAAACTGAGCTTCTCTCCACATATTCAGGTAATTACTCGTAGAGCTCTTCGATCGCTTGGCGTTGTCTGTCGCGTGTCCAAGGACTTCAAGCAGCCGATTTCTCTTCTCAAGCTCTACACAACTATATGTCGTCCTCAGCTTGAATATGCATCTGTTGTCTGGAACAGCACGAGCAAAACAAACCGTAAGCTTGTAGAAAGGGTCCAAAATAAGTTCATATCTATCTTCAACCATCGCTTTGGCGATAGTAGTAATTATAACCCTGGATCGCCCTCTTCATTGACGCTATCATGCTTAACTTCCAGGCGGAACAAGGCTGATATTCTCTTCCTCTTTAAAATTATGCACGGCATAGTGTCTTGTGGTGAGCTGCTACAGCATGTTCGTCTTTATGTGCCGCAAAAGTGGACCAGGAAACATGATACCTTTTGCAACCCCAATTGTCTGCGTGTCTTGTGCCCTGTGTGCCGACTGCAATGCACGTACAATCGGTACTCGGATTACCTTGATATATTTAATGATTGCCCTACTCTGTTTCGCAAACATGTCTGTGAGTTTGTATTGGCGTAACTGCCAACTTTTCTTATTCTGCATTTGTCTTTTATCCTTGAGTTCATGCACTTAAATGACTTTCATTCCGTAACTTCAACATAAGCTATCCTTTCGTTTTTTTTGTATTTTGTATTTTATTTTGTTTTTGAAAGATGTGTACATTATGTTTCGTGTGTTTCTGTTTCCGTGCGCCAGCACAAAGGCCGACCCCGGCTGTTCCTGGGCACGCAAATAAATGATTGATTGATTGATTGATTGATTGATTGATTATTATTAGCTGTGGCTCGTTCTATTACTTCCGTGAGGCGCAGTGATATCGAAACTGTGGATGAATCTGTCTGGGTTGAATTATGCTGCCCAGGTAAGCGGAATATATTACTTTCTACATTTTACTTTTCTCCAAATCTTCATCCACATGAGTATGAGTCAGGCATTTCGGCCATCGAAAACGTCGTCACCTCAAATCCCCGTCATGACTTCTGTATCGCTGGCGATTTTAACGCACCTGGTATCGACTGGTTGGATGGTACCGTCCAGCATCAATACCACTATGCCATACGGAAAGGCACCTGCCTTCTTGACTTCATTTCTTTTACTGACCTCCAGCAAAAAAATGGTGTAAAAAACTTCAACGGAAACACGCTTGACCTCTGCTTTTCCAATCTTCATTTTCTCAGTGTTTCCAAGTCCGACTTTCATCTTGTGTGTCCTGACAAGTATCATCCCCCCTTGCATCTTTCTTTACCGTGTTCCCTTCAGTTCATTCGCTCCTGTCCATCTGCCCGTCCTGCCTTTAACTTTGCCGCTGGGGCTACGTAGGTTTTTATAATTATCTGTCGGAGTTTGACTGGTCTGAGGTTTTGAACGCTCGAAAAGTTGACGAGCAAGTCGAGCAATTTTCTTCTATTATGCAAGAAGGTATGCGCAGATTCATCCCGCGTAAGCGGCCCAGGAACTCTAAATTCCCCGCTTGGTTTTCAAGTGAGCTCCGCGTGGCCTTGAAACATAAGAAGCGTGCCCATCGGAAGGCACGGCGGACAAATAGTGAGTCATGGCAACAGCAATTTGTCTATTACAGGTCTTTGTGCAAAGTGCTCTATAAGCGGGATCGGTTACTGTACATCTCTGCTGTTGAAAATGATGCTACGCGGAGTTCCAGATGCTTCTGGCAGTACGTCCGTTTTCGCTCCGGCACGAAGAGCCGAGAACACATCAGCCTTCTCGATGAAAAGGGAAATGATATCGCTTCTGTTGCCGATGCATTTGCTGAGCACTTCAGTTCAGTATTTGGACCCAATACCCTCTCCCACGCCCGCGAACTGTCTTCTTCGAATTTCTGTATCACCCTTATATCCGAAGAAGACAATCTCAAGGCACTCAAACAGCTAAAGCCATCTTTTTCTTCTGGTCTGGATGGAATTCCCTCCGCACTACTAAAAGCTTACGGGGTCATACTAGCTCCGATTCTCGCTTCTATATTTAACAACTGTATAAAATCATCTACCTTTCCGCGCCTTTGGAAAGTCGCGCGTATTGTTCCTGTGTTTAAGTCTGGTGTGAAAACAAAGGCAGAAAACTACAGGCCAATTTCTATCCTCTGCTCGGCAAGCAAACTGTTCGAATCAATTTTGCACGTAATTTTGTCTAGTAGTGTCAAAAACATCCTTCTTCCAGAACAACACGGTTTTTTATCTGGCCGTTCAACTACTACAAACCTTGTGTCTTTTATGTCTTTTGCCTCGGAAGCTGTGCATGGGCGGGGTCAGCTCGATACCGTGTACTGTGACCTCAGCAAAGCGTTTGACGTAGTTGACCATTCCTTGCTTCTGCATAAAATGTCTACTTATAACATTCCTGTTTGCTTCGTGGAGTTACTCAGCAGCTATCTTAATAATAGGTCATGTTTTGTCTCTGTTAATGATAAAGAATCTGCTGCCTACTATGCTTCCAGTGGTGTGCCTCAGGGATCTGTTCTGGGGCCCCTTTTGTTTTCTTTGTTTGTTAATGACGTCTCAGCCTCTATAAATCACTCTTGTTTTCTGTTATATGCTGATGACATCAAAATATTTAAAGAAGTTACTAGCGCTGAAGATTGCATAGCTCTTCAATCTGATGTGGATGCTTTTAGCAACTGGTGCTCCGCGAACAAACTTGCTCTTAGTGGCACTAAAACGAAGGTTATGTCCTACACTCGTAAAACAAACCCCATACTTTATCCGTACGTTGTGAAAAGTGTGCCACTACCACGTGTGTGTAAAATATCTGACCTTGGAGTGGTATTTGACAGTGCGCTAAACTTTTCTGCTCATGTGGATTCTATTTCTAAGCGCGCCCTTCGCCGCTTGGGGTTTGTCTGTCGAATATCAAGAGAATTCAGCAACCCTGTCTCACTACTAAAGCTTTATTTGTCTGTTGTCCGCCCTATTTTAGAATATGCCTCTGTTGTTTGGAACGGCACGTGCCAGTCGAACAGTAATATACTTGACAAAGTGCAAAATAAGTTCATATCTATCCACAAACATCGTTTCTCCCGCCACCGAGGCAATGGTTCAGACTTTTTTACTTCTAATCCTCTCCAAAGTTTGAAGTCCAGACGAACCAATGCTGACCTAATTTTTTTATTTAAACTTGTACATGGGAATTTTTCTTGTTCGGAGTTGCTTGCAAATGTAAATCTTAGAGTACCGTCGAAACTTACCCGTAAGTCTCCTATACTTCATACCCGTAAGACATGCAATAGACACTGCCCATTGTACCGCCTTCAAGAAACATACAATCTCTACTCCCATAATATTGACCTGTTTCATACACCCCTTCGGTCTTACATGTGCGACCTTCTGACTTCTGTCTCTCCCCGACTTGGTTCCGACAAGTTTTAATTCTATTTTCATTGCCCTATTTTCGTTTATGTTGCTCGCCTTTGTTACTGTTCCTACTCATATATATCTATATCTGCCCGTCTGTATTGTCAAATTTTTATGACACTGTGTTTTATCGTTTCGCGATTGTTCAAACTTTAGTGTGCCGAAATCATTGATTTTGTTAAATGACCTTTATTCTTCATTATAGTTTTTTTTCTTCGCTTGTATTTTGTTGTTCTTCTCACGCGTGGATGTATTTGGGTCGTCGTCTGTCTTTTTCTTAAGTGCGCCAGCACAAAGGCTACGGCTGTACCTGGGCACTATAATAAAGAGATTGATTGATTGATTGATTGATTGATTGATTGATTGATTGATTGATTGATTGATTGATTGATTGATTGATTGATTGATTGATTGATTGATTGATTGATTGATTTAAAGGAAAATCAGAGAGCGATTGCATGGGTGAATGGGCGCGTTCGTGATGGCATGGACTTAATGGCATGGTGGCATGGACTTAAGCCTGCTTAATTCCGATGGTGAAGAGGTCGAGGATGTTGCCACCAGTTTTGCTCAGTACTTTCATTCTGTCTTTCAACTGCCAGATGGCAACGACGAACGCCTATCGTTTAATAACTCTAATTTTAACACACTTAGGTTCGATGAAAAAATTGTCAATGACAGCCTTCAACGGATGAAACCATCATTTTCCTGTGGTGCAGATGGAATTCCAGCAGCCCTCATGAAGGCTTACGGCAACATTTTTGTGCCTGTCTTAACTTCCATTTATAATAACTGCTTACTTTTAGGTAAATTTCCTTGTGCATGGAAGATCGCTCGAATTTTTCCAATATTTAAGTCTGATGATAAGTCAGCCGTTTCTAACTATCGCCCGATCTCACTCCTTTGTGTCGCCTCAAAACTCTTTGAGTCAGCTCTGCACAAAGTTCTTGCTGCCTGCGTCAAGAACGTTGTGATACCAAATCAGCACGGCTTTTTCTCGGGTCGATCGACGGTCACAAATCTTGCAAGCTTTATGACACAGGCTTCGGCTGCAGTTTGTGAAAACGGCCAGTTGGACGTTATTTATTTTGACCTCAGTAAGGCGTTTGATGTGGTGAACCATCAGTTATTAATTAACAAGCTTGCTAAGTCCGGTGTAGACGCAAGCCTTGTTGCCTTGTTGTCCAACTATCTCCTTGACCGGTCCTTTTATGTAGATGTTAACTACAAAAAGTCTAGTGTTTACCCTGCAACAAGTGGTGTACCCCAGGGTTCCGTGCTGGGTCCCTTATTGTTTTCTGTCTTTATCAATGATGTTTCAACAGTGTTAACAAACTCTTCTTTTCTTCTCTATGCTGATGATGTCAAACTATTTAGGCACATTAGCGGTGTTCAGGACTGCTGTGCCTTGCAGAGGGATGTGTCGGAATTATCGGTCTGGTGCAGGAAAAACTGCCTAATTTTAAACCCCACTAAAACAAAGGTTGTCACATACAGCCGGAAAACCCACCGTCTGCTGTTTTCCTACAGTATTGAGGGAGCTCCTCTGCAAAGGGTTGATGAGATTAGGGACCTAGGGGTGCTTTTCGACAGTACCCTCTCTTTTTCTCCTCATATTAGGCTCATCACCCGGCGAGCACTCCGAAGCCTTGGAAATGTGTGTCGGATTACAAAGGAATTCTCTTCTCCAGATCCATTTCTAATGCTATACAATGCAATATGTATACCACAGTTAGAAAATGCTTCTGTTGCCTGGAACGGCATCTCAAAATCTAGTAGTGAATTAATAGAACGTGTGCAGAAGAAGTTTTTATCCATATTTAAGCACCGTCATCACAATCACAGTTTTCATCCTGATTCTGACTTACCGATAGTCCCTTCCATCCCTTCCTTGAACTGCAGACGTATGCGTGCAGACCTTACATTTCTTCACAAAATTGTTCATGGCGACCTTTCTTGCGCAGACCTGCTTAACTGTTTAGAGTTTAGTGTACCACAAAAGCCCACCAGGTCGCATCGCCCGTTCTTGACCGCTGCGCGCAACTCCAATCATTCTCCTGTGCGCAGAATACAGAATTGTTACAACCGCTTCTTTGAGCGCCTTGACATCTTTCAGAAATCCTTTACAATTTACCGTACAGCGCTGTTGAATACAGTATGTTAAACACCTATGATATGTCTGTCGCTCTTTTTTTTTCTGGAATTTGGTTTCTCTGCGGTTGTGTCTATCCAACTGATAGTGGCCTATTTTTGAAACTGTTTACTGTCATTTGTTCGTATTATCATTTGTCTCCACACTCCGTTGGTTTTGTTGTATTACTGTCAAACTTTGTTGCTCTGCCTGTCGTGTGTTTTTTTTATTTTTTACCTGTACCCAGGCTCCGCCTGTGCTTTATTCGTCATTTTCACTACTTCAATTTGTGTGTCTTGTCGCTTGTTTATTTCTTGCTATATGTTTCTTGTATTTTGTTTTCATGTAACCACCCGTGCGCCAGCACTCAGGCCTCTGGCTGTTCCTGGGCACGTAAATAAACATGATTGATTGATTGATTGATTATTATTATTATTATTATTATTATTATTATTATTATTATTATTATTATTATTATTATTATTATTATTATTATTATTATTATTATTATTATTATTATTATTATTATTATTTTCCTCCGACCTATGAAATTTTTAGAAGTGACAGAAAGTTAACTGGGCCTAAGCAAAAGGGTGGCGGTGTTCTCATTGCCATCGATCGCTCAGTGCAATGCGTGCGGCGTGCAGACCTCGAGACTGAGGAATCAGTCTGGCTTGAGGTAGGCCTCAAGAGGGGCGAGAAGCTGCTCATCGGTGCATTCTATATAACCCCGGATATCTTACCTGCTGAATATAATCTCAAGCTCACATCTATTGAAAATGTTTCCAATTCACACTCCAACCATAAGCTAATTATACTTGGGGACTTCAACACCCCAGGTATTCACTGGAACAGTCTTTCATTTCAGCATAAAAACCATTATGCAGCGCAGAAATGCACCATGTTATTAGATTTTCAATCATTCACCTCCTTGCAGCAGTTCTGCCACATAGAAAACTTCTGTGGTAATGTCCTAGATGTGAGCTTCTCGAACTTGAAAAACGTACAAGTGTGTGCCTCCGAAATATCTCTTGTACGCCCCGACAAGTTTCACCCCCCTCTTATTGTCTCTATCTCTGTCGCTGCCCAGCATTGCTATGGTGGTGTTGACGATTGTGCAGTCCCGCGATATGCTTTCAAGCGCGGAGATTATGTTGGGCTCTATCACTTTTATTCATCTGCTGAATGGTCTAGTGTTTTTGATGTCAATGATGTTGACGAACAGGTTCGACGTTTTACCGAAATTGTCAGGAGTGGCATGGAAAAGTACATCCCTTTTTATAAGCCTGTTCATTCCAAATTTCCCCACTGGTTCTCTAAAGAACTTCGAAGTTCGCTTAAACTTAAGGACAGTGCCCACAAAAAGGCCAAGCGGTCTGGGCTTGACAAGTGGAAAGCGGATTTTAGTCGGTATCGCTCACTTTGTAAAAGCCTCTACCGGCGTGACCACCAGCTCTATATAGAGTCGTTAGAGGCTTCTGCGTCTCAGAAACCGGCTGACTTCTGGAGGTATGTACGCGGCCGTTCTAAGGCGTCTAAAGAACACATTAGTCTGATTAATTCCGATGGGGAACAGGTTGAGGATGTCGCCACGAGCTTTGCTCAGTACTTTCATTCTGTCTTTCAACTGCCAGATGGTCCCGACGAACGCCTATCGTTTAATAATATGTCTAATTTTAGTACACTTATGTTCGATGAAAAACTTGTCAATGATAGCCTTAAACGGATGAAACCGTCATTTTCCTGTGGTGCAGACGGAATTCCAGCAGCCCTCACGAAGGCTTACGGCAACATTTTTGTGCCTGTCTTAACTTCCATTTATAATAACTGTTTGCTTTTCGGCAAATTTCCTCGTGCATGGAAGATTGCTCGAATTTTTCCAATATTTAGGTCTGGTGATAAGTCAGCCGTTACCAACTATCGCCCAATCTCACTCCTTTGTGTCGCCTCAAAACTTTTTGAGTCAGCTCTGCACAACGTTCTTGCTGCCTGCGTCAAGAACGTTCTGATACCAAATCAGCACGGCTTTTTCTCGGGTCGATCGACGGTTACAAATCTTGCAAGCTTCATGACTCAGGCTTCGGCTGCAGTTTGTGAAAACGGCCAGTTGGATGTAATTTATTTTGACCTGAGTAAGGCGTTTGATGTAGTGAACCATAAATTATTAATTAACAAGCTTACTATGTCCGGTGTTGATGCAAGTCTTGTTGCCTTGTTGTCCAACTATCTCCTTGACCGGTCCTTTTACGTAGATGTAAACTTCAAAAGGTCTAGTGTTTACACTGCAACGAGTGGTGTACCTCAGGGTTCTGTGCTGGGTCCACTATTGTTTTCTATCTTTATCAATGATGTGTCAACAGTGTTAACAAAATCTTCATTTCTTCTCTATGCTGATGATGTCAAACTATTTAGGCACATTAGCAGTTTTCAGGACTGCTGTGCCTTGCAGAGGGATGTGTCGGAATTATCGGTCTGGTGCAGCAAAAACTGTCTAATTTTAAATCCAGCTAAAACAAAGGTTGTCACGTACAGCCGGAAAACCCATCGTCTACTGTTTTCCTACAGTATAGCGGGAGCTCCATTGCAAAGGGTTGAGAAGATTAGGGACCTCGGGGTTCTTTTCGACAGTACCCTCTCTTTTTCTTCTCATATTAGGCTCATCACCCGGCGAGCGCTCCGAAGTCTTGGAAATGTGTGTCGGATTACAAAGGAATTCTCTTCTCCAGATCCATTTCTAATGCTATACAATGCAATATGTATCCCCGAGTTAGAATATGCTTCTGTTGCCTGGAACGGCATCTCCAAATCTAGTAGTGAATTAATAGAACGTGTGCAGAAGAAGTTTTTATCCATATTTAAGCACCGTCATCACAATCACAGTTCGGGTCCTGATTCTGACTTACCCATAGTTCCTTCCATTCCTTCGTTGACCTGCAGACGTGTGCGTGCAGACCTTACATTTCTTCACAAAATTGTTCATGGTGACCTTTCTTGCGCAGACCTGCTTAACTGTTTAGAGTTTAGTGTTCCACAGAGGCCCACCAGGTCGCATCGCCCTTTCTTGACCGCTGCGCGCAACTCCAATAATTCTCCTGTGCGCAGAATACAGAATTGCTACAACCGCTTCTCTGAACGCCTTGACATCTTTCAAAGCTCCTTTACAATTTACCGTACTGCTTTGTTGAACACAGTATGTTAAACATCTATGATATCTCTGTCGTTCGTTTTTCTTTTTTTTATTGCTGAAATTTGGTTTCTCTGTGGTTCTGTTTAACCAATATAGTTGCCTGTTTTTGAAACTGTTTACTTAGTATGGTTGTCTTATCATTTGTCTCTATACTTTGTCATTGTTCTTGTCGTCTTACTGTTAAACTTTGTTCTCTACTTGTTGTGTATTCATTACAATATAAGCTGAGCCACAAAGTCATCTTCTTTTTCTTTTTTACCTGTACCCAAGCTCCGCCTGGGCTTTATTTCTGTAATTTTCGCTACTTCAATTTGTGTGTGTGTTGTCGCTTGTTTGTTTCTTTCAATATGTTTCTTGTATTTTGTTTTCATGTAACTATCCGTGCGCCAGCACCCAGGCCTCTGGCTGTTCCTGGGCACGTAAATAAACATGATTGATTGACTGATTGATTATTATTATTATTATTATTATTATTATTATTATTATTATTATTATTATTATTATTATTATTATATCGTTTATGTTGCTCGCCTTTGTTACTGTTCCTACTCATATATATCTATATCTGCCCGTTTGTATTGTCAAATTTTTATGAGACTGTGTTTTATCGTTTCGCGATTGTTCAAACTTTAGTGTGCCGAAATCATTGATTTTGTTAAATGACCTTCATTCTTCATTATAGTTTTTTTTCTTCGCTTGTATTTTGTTGTTCTTCTCACGCGTGGATGTATTTGTGTCGTCGTCTGTCTTTTTCTTAAGTGCGCCAGCACAAAGGCTACGGCTGTACCTGGGCACTATAATAAAGAGATTGATTGATTGATTGATTGATTATTATTATTAGGAATTCTCTTTTCCAGATCCATTTCTAATGCTATACAATGCAATATGTATCCCTCAGTTAGAATATGCTTCTGTTGCCTGGAACGGCATCTCCAAATCTAGCAGTGAATTAATAGAACGTGTGCAGAAGAAGTTTTTATACATATTTAAGCAGCGTCATCACAATCACAGTTTTCATCCTGATTCGACTTACCGATAATTCCTTCCATCCCTTCCTTGAACTGCAGACGTATGCGTGCAGACCTTACATTTCTCCACAAAATTGTTCATGGTGGCCTTTCTTGCGCACACCTGCATAACTGTTTGGAGTTTAGTGTACCACAAAGGCCCACCAGGTCACATCGCCCGTTCTTGAGCGCTGCGCGCAACTCCTATCATTCTCCTGTGCGCAGAATACAGAATTGTTACAACCGCTTCTTTAAACGCCTTGACATCTTTCAGAAATCCTTTACAATTTACCGTACTGCGCTGTTGAATACAGTATGTTAAACATCTATGATATGTCTGTCGTTCTTTTTTTTTCTGAAATTTGGTTTCTCTGCGGTAGTGTCTATTCAACTGATTGTTGCCTATTTTTGAAACTGTTTACTGTCATTTGTTCGTCTTATCATTTGTCTCTGCACTCTTGCAGTTGTTTTTGTTGTACTACTGTCAAACTTTGTTGCTCGTCCTGCCGTGTGGCCTTTATAACAGGCAGAGCATCAAAGGCATCTTCTTTTTTTATTTGTTTACCTGTACCCAGGCTCCGCCTGTGCTTTATTTCTCTCATTTTCACTACTTCTATTTGTGTGTGTCTTGTCGCTTGTTTGTTTCTTGCTATATGTTTCTGGTATTTTGTTTTTATGTAACTATCCGTGCGCCAGCACTGAGGCCTTTGGTTGTTCCTGGGGACGTAAATAAACATGATTGATTGATTGATTATTATCATTATTATTATTATTTCTCTGTCGGATACCTTGCTGGTCCGTCCCGACAAATTTCATCCTGTCCTTGATATCTCACTGCCGTATGTGTCGGGGCAATCGAGATGCTCCAGCCATACTGCACATCCCACGTACAATTATGCTGCTGGAGATTACGTTGCTTTTTATAACTACTTATGTAACACTGACTGGTCCCTCCTCGTCAAACTTCCCTCTGTTGATGACCAAGTCGAGAAACTTTCTACAATTATTCAGCAAGGAATGCAAATGTTTATACCAAGAACGTCCGGAAAGAAATCTAAATTTCCGAAGTGGTTTTCTGTGGAACTGCGAAAGGCTTTAAAATGTAAAGCCCGTGCTCACAAGAAAATTCGCGGGCTACAATCCGAAGCTTGGAAAAAAGAGTTTAAGTATTTCAGAGCCCTGTGCAAAGAGCTGTATGATCGCGATCGGTCAGACTACATAGCTAATGTAGAAATCAGCGCTACACGCGACCAGAAAAGTTTCTGGCAGTATGTTCGCTCTCGATCTACTGGCAAGGTTGCCGAAATCGCTAACCTTCTAGACGACAATGGAAACCGGATTGGAGACGTTGCTAATGCCTTTGCGGATCATTTCAGATCAGTATTTCCAAAGGGTGAAGTTAAACTTTTGTCCAACTCTTCCTCTGCGTCGTCTAATTTCTGCGTTCCCAGAATAAGTGAGGGCGACGTTCGGAAAGCCCTGAAGCGCCTCAAACCGTCATTTTCCTGGGGCCCTGACGGCATTCCTCCCGCAATATTAAAAACCTATGGGGAGCTTCTGATTCCCATACTAACCGCTATATTTAATAATTCAATTCAATCTGCTACTTTTCCAGCAGCCTGGAAGTTAGCACGCTTGGTCCCTGTCTTCAAAACTGGTGCTAAAGATAGTACTAGAAACTATCGGCCTATTTCGCTACTCTGTGCGGCGTCTAAGCTTTTTGAGACTGTGTTGCACAATGTTTTAACTTCCAGTGTTAAGGGCATACTAATTTCCGAACATCACGGGTTTATGTCCGGACATTCCACAACCACTAACCTCGTTTCTTTCATGCAGCGAGCGTCCGAAGCGGTTCATCATAGGAGGCAGCTTGATACTGTGTACTTTGACCTGAGCAAGGCTTTTGATGTGGTCAGTCACCCATTGTTAATTTCTAATCTGTCACTCCTGAATATAGATAATTCGATTCTTGACCTCCTAATTAGTTACTTGCGTGGGCGGACCTGCTACGTAAATGTTAACGGCCAGCAATCCTATCGTTACTGCGCTTCAAGTGGTGTGCCACATGGGTCTGTTCTAGGCCCTCTTTTGTTTTCTTTATTTGTCAATAATGTTTCAGCCGCTATAAGGCATTCTTGTTTTTTACTTTATGCTGATGACATCAAGATTTTTAGGGAAGTTTCGTCTCTTAGCGACTGCGGGCATTTGCAAAGAGACGTGGATGCATTTACACTCTGGTGTAAAGAGAACGAACTGATAGTGAACGCCGCGAAAACCAAAGTGTTGTCATACACGCGTAAAACAGACTGCCTGCTTTATCACTACTCCTTTCACGATGTTACTTTGCCTCGAATCTCGACGACAACTGATCTTGGCGTGGTTTTTGATAACCAGCTGACTTTTACACCGCACGTTCGATTCATCAAACAGCGAGCTCTCCGCCGCTTGGGCATGGTCTGCCGGATGTTTAAAGAATTCCGTAGTGCAAAGTCCTTCCTGAAACTGTACTCCACTGTCTGTCGTCCCGTGCTGGAATATGCCTCGGTTGTCTCGAATGGTACATGCAAATCTAACAGCAGGGTCATTGATAAAGTGCAGAATAAGCTGCTGTCCTTACTTAGACATCGCTTCCCTCACGAGTATCACCGTCTTGACTCTGGACCACGGTACTTGAAAGTGCTGCCTGAGCTCAAGGCTAGGCGCGATACAGCTGACCTCTCATTTCTTTTTAAGCTCATACATGGACAAATTAGCAGTGCGCAACTGCTCTCGGAGCTCCAGCTAAGAGTGCCTATTAAAACTACAAGAAAATGTCATCCTTTTCGTACTCTCAGCTCCTATAACCGACATTGCTCCGCTGTTCAGGCTGCAGAACACGTGTAACTTCTACTCTGCAGACGTAGATATTTTTAACAGCTCCCTCAATCAGTTCAGTTCAGACACTTCCAGAATTCTCATTCGCTAATATGCTCCCTCTTATTCTCTTACATGGAACTATATGGAATATTTCTTTGCTCAGTCATACTGAATGGATCTTGTTCTAGTTATAGTAACTTCTTTTTACCTGCTTGCTTTACTGTATAGAGAGTATGCTGTTTATATGACTCTTTTGTTGTTTTCCATTTTATGGATTGCTGTTATAAGGTTACACGATTATCTGTAGTGTGCAGATGTTCTGTTTCATCGGTACGATGTAATTACCAATTCTGTTGTATCCTGTCAGTTTTGTTTGTGTTCATTGCATGTAGTGTATACGCTATCTACGTTTTGTAGTGATTTGTACGGTATACTTTGTAATATACATTCTAAAAGTTATTTTTTTCTACTCTTTTATTTTATACGCTGTCAAAGTCTTCTTTCCTTTCAATTTTTGTTTTCTTTTTTTTTACCTGTATCCATCTGTGTACCAGCACCAAGGCCTCACGGCTGTTCCTGGGCACAATAAAAATACATGATTGAAAATACATGATTGATTGTTATTATTATTATTATTATTATTATTATTATTATTAATATTATTATTATTATTATTATTAATATTATTATTATTATTATATCCTCCTTGGAGATTTTAACGCTCCTGGCGTTCAGTGGAGCCACCTCACCTGTTCCCACTACAACCACCACTTTCAACAGAAGGGTAATAGGTTACTAGATTTTTCGTCTTTCACTTCCATTGCACAGCGTAATCACATAAAAAACTGCAGTGGAAACATTCTGGACCTGTGCTTTTCAAACTTCGATGGTGTTAATGTGTCGCGCTCTGATTGTGCTTTAGTAATACCCGACAAATATCATCCTCCTCTTTCTATTTCCTGTTGCCTTCCTACAATGCTCCACCGTTCTGTAATTTCAAGCAATGCGCAACCTCGCTACGCTTTCGCCCCGGGAGATTACGTTGGGCTGTATGGCTACTTTTCTGCTGCGCCTTGGTCAACAGTCATTGACCACTCTGATGTCAATGAACAAATTGACCGCTTTACTGAGATTGTGCTTTTGGGTATGAAGAACTACATCCCGCAATATTTACCAAAGAAGTTCAAGTTCCCACACTGGTTTTCTTCTTAATTGCGGGATGCCCTGAAACTCAAAGAACGCGCGCACAGAAAGATGAAGCGCTCTGGTGCGAATCAGTTCGCCCAGGAGTTCCGGCGCCTACGTGCCCTATGCAAAATATTGCACAAGCGTGATCATGCTTTGTACCTGGCGACAGTTGAAGCTAAAGCAACTCATCAGCCGGGAGCCTTCTCGAAGTACATTCATTCTAGATCTAGTACAACGAAAGAATCTATTCGTCTACTGGATTCCAACGGCGATGAGGTTGCAGATGCGGCCGACTGCTTTGCTCGTCAGTTTTCTTCTTTGTTTGGGCTTAGCGGTGGTAGTGATGACGGCAGCGTCTCTTGTCACCAGGACGGTTACTCCGCTTGTTTCCAATTGGATGAGAACATCGTGCGGGCCAGCATCAAGCGGCTAAAGCCCTCGTTTTCTTCTGGGCCAGATGGTATTCCTGCTGCAATTCTAAAAACGTATGCAAATATATTTGTTCCTGTGTTCACCTCAATATTTAATAACTGTCTCCGGTCTGGCACGTACCCTCGATCATGGAAAATCTGTCGTGTATTCCCTGTTTTCAAGTCAGGCCCAAAAACCGACCCCATGAACTATAAGGCCAGTGTCGCTTCTTTGTTCTGCCTCTAAAATATTCGAGTTATCTCTTCATAAGGTCTTGTCTTTCTCACTTAAACACGTCCTCTTTCCTAATCAACATGGCTTCATGCGTGGTCGCTCAACTTCCACAAACCTCGCATGCTTCATGAAGCAGGCTGTCCCAGCAGTCATTGGTAGAAGCCAGCTTGATGCGGTCTACTGTGACATAAGCAAGGCCTTTGATGTAGTCAACCACTCGTTATTGCTTCCAAAGCTCATTCTGTTAGATGTTCATGCTTCCTTAGTGGGTCTTATACGTTGCTATCTCCAGGAGCGATATTGCTATGTAAGTGTTAATGGTCAAACATAATTTAGGTACAAAGCAACCAGTGGTGTACCCCAGGGCTCCGTTCTGGGCCCCCTTCTTTTTTCCATTTTCATTAACGATGTTGCTTCTGCCATTAAAAATTCTTCTTTTTTGTTGTATGCTGATGATATAAAAATCTTCAGAGAAGTGCGTAATGTTCAGGACTGTAATTCTCTTCAGGCTGATATCGTGTCATTCCATCGTTGGTGCACCAAAAACGACTTAATTTTGAACCCCTCAAAAACGAAAGTTGTTTCTTATAGTAGGAAAACTCAACAGCTGCAATACTCCTATAAAATAGCAAGCACTGCACTGCCGAGGGTGACCGAAATTCGGGACTTGGGAGTACTATTTGATTCTTCTCTGACTTTCTCTTCCCACGTTACACAAATTTCCGGACGGTCTCTTCGATGTCTGGGTGCTGTCTGCAGGTATTCTAGACAGTTTAAAAGTCCTCTTCCTTTCTTAAAGTTGTATTCGGCTCTGTGCTTACCTCTTCTCGTATACGGTTCTGTTGTTTGGAATGGAACTTGCAAGTCCAATAGTGACCGCATCGAAAGGGTTCAAAATAAATTCCTTTCTATCTTTAGGCACCGTTTCCGTCATGTACAAGAAGATGCAAACGGCAGCATGTCTTGTCTCAAAAGTATTCCTTCCCTTTGGTGTCGACGAATGAGAGCTGACATTATCTTTCTTTATAAACTTCTTCATGGTGATATTTTGTGTGATGACTTGGTTGCACTTATCAATGTCAACTTGCCGAACAAACTTTTCCGAAGATTTCGAACTTTCAGAACAGATGCTTGAAGTAAACGATGCTCGTCCATCTGCAGAATACAATGTGCATATAATGAATATTCCGATCGTCTTGATATATTCCAGAGCTCTTTGTCTTTGTTCTCTAATGAATTGAAAACTGTTGTAGCTTAAGTGCCTTTATGTCATTTATGTGCCGTATTTCTGTTCCGTATTTATTTTATGCAAATCATCATCTTGCTTGTTTGTTTTTCACTTTTCCTGATTTTATGTTGCTTGAATTTCTGTCGGTTTAAGTGACAGTGCTTGTAACGCTGAACTTCGTTTATCCATTTTGAAACTTCCTAACATTTTGTTACAAAACCTTTGTTTTATGTGTATAATCTATCTCCGTCATGTGCATTGAGTATTTGCTTGTGTATTTTCAATTTTTCACGTGCCTTCAACGTTTTGCTGGCCGGGTGTCATGGCTTCTAACACTAGGCTTCCTTTTTTTTTGCTGTTTTGCTGTTTTGCTTTCTGGGATCTCTGTAACTATTGTTACCTTATTGTTTCTTTCATATATATGGTTTTCTGTGTTGTGTTGTCTTGATTTTAGTTTGTTTTTATGAATGCTTGTATATGGTGTACCAGTACCAAGACCCTAGGGTTGTTCCTGGGCACCAAAAATAAAGGTTGATTGATTGATTGATTGATTGATTGATTATTATTGATTGATTTATTGATTGATTGATTGATTGATTGACTGATTGATTGATTGATTGACTGATTGATTGATTGATTGATTGATTGATTGATTGATTGATTGATTGATTGATTGATTGATTGATTGATTGATTGATTGATTGATTGATTGATTGATTGATTGATTAGCTTGTTCCAAGCTGTTTGAGACAGCGCTGTACAAATTACTGTCAAGTTCTGTACAGAATTTTCTTGTAAGTAACCAGCACGGCTTTATATCAGGAAGGTCGACAACAACTAATCTCTCCTGCTTTATGGAGCAGGCCTCGGCAGCCATTTCTGAGAGGGGCCAGCTCGACGTTGTCTACTGTGATCTGAGCAAAGCATTTGACGTTGTCTGCCACACGCTGTTACTTAAAAAGCTTTTACAGGTAGGAATTGATACACCACTCGTGGCATTGTTGGGTAGTTATCTAGATAACCGGTTCAGTGTCGTTAGCGTTAACGGGCAGACGTCTGCTCTGTACAGATCAACAAGCGGTGTGCCTCAAGGCTCCGTGTTGGGGCCTCTCTTTTTCTCCATTTTTGTTAATGATGTGTCAGCCGCAATTAAGATGTCTTCTTTCCTTCTTTACGCTGACGACATTAAAATATTCAGACGGATTGAGTCCATTAATGACTACAGTGCCCTGGAGCAAATTATATCCTCATTTTCCAAGTGGTGCTCAGACAATAGATTAAATCTTAACTCTACAAAAACAAAGGTCATGTCTTATAGCAGGAAAACGAACCGCACTTTATTTTGCTACAGTATTAACGGCGGTTACTTGTCTAGAGTTGAAGAGATCAGAGACCTCGGTGTGCTTTTCGACAGTGCCTTAACTTTCTCACCTCATGTCACTCAACTTACTAGGCGGGCGCTACGCTCTCTTGGGGCTGTATGCAGGTTTTCTCGAGAATTCCGGTTTCCTTCTTCATTCCTAAAACTATTCAGGACGCTTTGTATTCCGCAACTAGAATATGCTTCTGTCGTTTGGAATGGAACCTGTAGTTCCAACTGTCAACGTATAGAGCGTGTACAAACCAAATTTTCATCAATATTTAGGCATCGTTTTCCTTCGGAGCCTATCCCTATAACTGTTTCCCGGCGGACCCACTCAGACCTTCTTTTCATGTACAAATTGCTTCATGGTATTATTTTATGCCCGGAACTACTTGAATCAATCAGTTTTCGCGTTCCACAAAAAGCTACAAGGCTCGCCCACCCTTTTAAAGCAGCTGGAGCTCTCAGCACACGTTCTCCTATTCAAAGGATGCAGCATTTGCATAATGTTCACTCCGAGAAGCTCGATATCTTTCAGCGTCCTCTTCGGGAGTTTTTGGCCGGGTTGTTAGCTCTGACACACTAGGTTCCTCTTGGCAGTGCTCTTTTTCTTCACTTATCGTCCTGACGTGTGCATTAGCTTCACCGAGCTTGTTCTTGTTCTTGGTTATTCATGTATTGTGCTGATACTGCGACTGTAATTATCGTAGAATTTTTCTTTTTCTGCCGTTTTTATCATTAAAAGTTGCCATATTCCTACCTGCGTCCATTTGAAACTGAAAATTTACGCTTCCCGGAACTTGTAAAGGCTTTCTTCTTTTCACTCACCCTTCTGTATAGTTAGGCTTATTGTAAGATGTCTTCTTGCAATTGACCAGACATTACAGTTTCTATTGATTGTGTAATGTTGGGTAAAATTACACTATGGTATTTTTATTCTTCTTTGGAGTTTCTTCTTATTTTTTTCTCACTCACTGTTCATTTTTCAGCTGTTATGTATTTCATTGCTGTCTTATATCTTTTTCCGTGCGCAGCACGAATTGATTGTGTAAAGTCGGTTGGATTGCACTATTTTTTTTTCTAATCTTCTTTGCCGTTTTTGTAGTTTTTTTTTTTTTTGCTCACTGAGTGTTTATTAGCAAATTGTTGATGTAGTACAGTGCTGCATTTTCCCCTCTGAGTGCTCCACCACGAAGGCCTCCGCTGTTCCCGGGCACTATAATAAACATTGATTGATTGATTGATTACTACTACTACTACTACTACTTCCACTGTGATTTAGTTCATTAGTAGCTCTTAGCCCTTTGATAGCTTTGTGCCAGTAAGTAACCAACCATTGTCATCATATTCCCTTGCTTCTAGTGTACATCCCTACGGAACAGCACCCGGCCTACGAAAAATGGTTAACTTGGAGTTCGCGGCAGCTCTAGGCCTTTATTTATTTATTTATTCAAAAGTTCAGGCCATTGAATTCCGCAGAGTACTTGGGATGGGCATATAGATGCCATAGCCACTTGGAATTTGTGGACAAACTGCAAGCCTCTGAGATATAAGCTCTTATCATCATTAGCCCATCCTACCGAGAGGGAATGAAAGTATTGTGGCTGGTTATGTTCTATTCCAAGCCAAACATACGAGTAAAGAAGGAACGAGCCTATCAAAATACATACTCAAAGCAGATGCAGGAGGAAGTTTTGTTGCCTAACCAGGTTAGAGGAGGCAAAAGGCACTGGAGCAAAGGAAGGGGAAATAAAAGCCAAGCAGTAATTTTGAACGAAATCCTGTGGTGCTAGCAGTCAAAAAACTGGCGAGGGTAAAGGGTTATCGTATTCATCCTTTGCCCCTTCTTTACATCCATTTGAGCAGATAAGAACTTTTAATAAAACTTGCTTGCTAGCAGTTCCGCGTACCCTCTGTGCCTAATTTGAAGGTAGACAAAAAGTTATAAATCTGTTTCGTGTGCTTTCAATAATGGCTGCTTACAAATTGCTTATTTTCGCAGCTCATTTTAAGCCTTGCCTATCATTTCATTAGACTTTCCAAGTTTAAAGCACAATGGTACTAGAAACCACAAATGCAGCGGTGGCATACAGGTAGAGCATCCGCCTCGCATGCAGAAGGACCGTGGTTCGAATCCCGGTGCCGGAAAATTCCCACCAGACTGGAAAAAAAATCCCCGTGTTGATGGAATTGCAGAATGAGGCTCGGGGTGCGGCCTGACCCCGGCGACCATTGCCGGTAACGCACTCCCTTACCAGAGGAGGTCTCGCCACCCCTGTGCAGTAACGGCGAAAGCCTTCCATGAATATTCCAATTAACCCACGGCCCTCAGTCTCTAGTGGCTGCGAAGCAACTGACCACGGCGGCGATCAGACCTGTGACGCAGCAGAGGGTGCTAAGAAACCCTAGATCAGGACAGGCCGGCAATGGAAGTTGAACCTAGCAACGTTTAACGCGAGAACTTTATCTAGCGAGGCCCGTCTAAAGGTGGTGCTCGAGCAATTAGAGGGCATTAAATGGGATGTGATTGTAATCAGTAGGCTAGGAGGACAGGTAAGGCCATTACGGTGCTGAAAAATGGGCACGTGCTACGTTACGGTGGTCTAGTGGAAAGAAGAGAACTGAGAGTGGAATCCCCAATACATAAGAGCATAGCTGGCAACATAAACGAATACTTCAGCATTAACGGAAAGGTAGCCGGTATTGTGATTAGGCTTAGTAAGAGGTATAAACTCAAGGTGGCACAGGGCTACGCGCCTACATCCAGCCATGACGACCAACTAGTTGAACGCCTCTATGAATATCGGCAATGGCTAAAGCAAAAACCCAGTATACCGTAGTTATGGGAGACTTTAATGCTAAAGTAGGCAAGAATCAGGCTAGTGACAAAGCAGTTGGGAACTATGGTCTGGGCTGTACAAATAGCAGGGGGGACCTGCTAGTCGAGTTCGCAGAACGGAATAATCTCCGAATCATGAAGACGTTCTTTTTCAAGCGGGAGCGCCGGAAGTGGACGGTCAGGAGCCCAATTCGGAGCATAAAATCAAATAGACCTCATAATTTGCGAAAACCCTGGTGTAGTGCAGGATGTGGAAGTGCTCAGAAGGTTAAGGTGTAGTGACCATGGTAAGGTAAGATCTCATATTAGGCTAGATTTGAGGAGGGACCGCAACAAGCTAGTACGAAACGAGCTGATCAATGAGGTAACAGTAAGACGTAAAGTTGAAGAATTCAGGATCGCGCTGCAGAACCGATATTCCGCTCTTACCGAGGAAGCAGAGTTTACGATACAGGAAGCCAGCGACAACCATACACGCATTATCACGGGGTGTGCTGTAGAAGTCGGGGGCCTGATGGCTAGACAGGATACTGGTAAACTTTCCCAGGAGACGAAAGATCTAATTAGGGAGCGGTAAAGAATGACAACCTCCACCCCAGATGACAGAATAGAACTAGCGGAGCTTTCGAAGTTCATCAATAAGCGTAAGATAGCTGACATACGGAAGTATAATATGGAGAGGATCGGGTATGCTGTAGGAACGAAGGCAGCCTGAAAGCAGTGAAGAGGCGTCTAGGCGTCGGGAGAAATCAGATGTATGCACCTAAAGACAAGCAAGGCAATGTCATCACAAATAGAGATATAATAGTCATAGTAGCAGAGGTGTAACGACAGAATAAGTAACGACAGAAGTAACCTGTAACGACAGAAGAAGTAAGGAAGGCTTTGAGAAAAATGAAAGGGGTCAAAGCACCTGGTGAAGAGGATCAGACAACAGCAGACCTCTAGAAGGATGGCGGGCACATTGTACTAGTAAAACTGAAAAACCTCTACACGCAATGCCTAATGACCGCGAGTGTACCGGAATCTTCGAAAAACGCGAACATCATCCTAACACATAAGAAAGGTGACATGAAGGACTTGCAAAATTACCGGCCGATAAGCTTACTGTCAGTCGTCTACAAGGTGCTTACCAAGATAATCGCGAACAGAATTTCTGCCACCTCAGATTTTAGTCACCATAAAGAACAAGCAAGGTTTCGTAAAGGCTATTCAACAATGGACCATGCTCACACGATCAACCAGGTGATAGAGCAGTGCGCGGAGATTTCCGAACCGCTATATATAGCCTTCAACGACTATGGGAAAGCATTTGATTCGGTTGAAACCTCAGCAGTCATTGAGGCATCGCAGTACCAGGGTGTAGACGAGCAATATGTAAGAATACTTGAGGATATTTACAGTGGGTCCACAGTACCATAATCCGCCATAAGGAGAGCAGTAAAATACCTAAAAGGAAGGGAGTTAGACAAGGAGACACAATCTCTCCGATGTTATTCACAGCATGTTTACAAGAAGTATTCAGAACATTGGATTGGGAAAAGTTGGGAGTAAGGGTTAATGAGGAATACCTCAGTAACTTTAGATTTGCTGATGACGTTGCCTTGTTAAGTAACTCGGGGGACGAATTGCAAAGCATGCTTACCACACTGGACAAACAGAGTGGAACAGTGGGCCTGAAAATCATGCAGAAAACTAAACCAAGGGTCAATAACCTTGGGACAGCACAGCGGTTTCGGATAGATGGGGAGGCCGTGGAAGTGGTAGGCGAATATATCTACTTAGGCGAAATTGTGACCCCGGATCCCAACCATGATGCAGAGATAATTCGAAGGATAAGAATGAGGTGGAGTGCATTCGGCAGGCATTCTCAGATAATGAATTGCAGCTACCATTGTCCCCGAAGAATGAAGTGTATGACAGGTGCATCCTCCCGGTACTCACGTACGGGGCAGAAACCTGGAGGCTCACTTAGAGGTTTCAATTTAAATTGAGGACGACTCAAGGCGCAATGGAACGGAAGATGGTAGGTGTAACATTAAGGGACAAGAAGAGAGCGGAGTGGGTCAGGGAACAAACGCGTGTTAAGGATATTGTTAGTAGAAATTAAGAAGAAGAAATGGACATGGGCAGGGCATGCAATGCGAAGGCAAGATAACCGTTGGTCATTAAGGGTAACAGAGTGGATCCCTAGAGAAGGCAAGCGTGGCAGGGGGCGGCAGAAAGTTAGATGGGCAGACGAGATCAAGAGGTTTGCGGGGATAAATTAGTCGCAGTTGGCGCAGGACCGGGGTAATAGGAGATTAATGGGAGAGGCCTTTGCCCTGCAGTGGACGTAGATAGGCTGATGATGATGACGATGATGATGATGAATGCAGGCCAGAGGTGGCCCAAGCAGTAGAGGGGGTGTAAACAAATTGTTACATTGACAGTAAAAATAGACATCAAGGGTAAACATACAGAAGTGGATTGCACAAAAATGCTAATGTTAGAGAAAAAACACCGAAAGACGCAAGTGTGGTTAAACAGGTCAGAGGGGGAGGAGGAATAAACTTTTATTAAACATCAAGGTGCTGGTGTCAGGGGCACCCGCCCGGTGAGAGAAGTCCTCAGTCCAGGACCCCTTGGAGTTTACCGGCCTTCATCGCTCTTTCGACCAACGTTTGCTGGTCGGAGAGGTCAGAACTGGTCAGCATCTCCACCCACTGCTGAAAGGAGGGATTGGGGTTTGGTGTGAGTTGCGGCGTGTGGGTGCACTCCCAAACGATGTGGTATAGGGTGCCTTTCTGCGGGCAGTATTTGCAGTTGGCAGTGTATTGTGTCGGGTACATGGCGTGAAGTATGCTGTTGTGAGGATAAGTGTTTGCTTGGAGTCTTCTTAGCGTGGTGGCGTCTTCTTTGGCTAGTCGGTGGTCCGGCGCTGGATATTTGCGACGAGCCTGTCTGTAGTGCGACGATATTTCTGCGTATGTGTGAAGAGGCGTAGATTTTGGATATGAATCTCTGGTGCTGTGGTTCCCTCTCGGAGACGGCCCGGTGTGAATGTTCTCGGGCTGTGGCGTGAGCCGCTTCGTTTCTTTCGAGGGCGGTGTGTCCGGGCGACCATACGATTTCTATGCTTGGCAATTGGGGGTGTCGCTGCAGTATGTGCAGAGCGGGTTTTGAAATTCTTCCATTTAAGTAGTTGCGGCACGCCGTCTGTGAGTCGGTGATGATGGTGATGTACTCTTTTCCAGTGGAGGCTGCGAGGGCAATTGCGGCTTCTGCTATCTCCGTTGACTTTGTTAGGACGGTCGCTGCCGATAGCTCTTTACCCGCTGCATCGATTACGCTGATTGCGTGAGCCGGCTGGTCCTGGTAGGGCGATGCGTCTGTGTATCTGGTGGTCGGCACATGTTGAAACCGTTTGCGGATGTATCCGATACGAGCCTCCCTTCTTGCTTTGTTGTATTCGGGGTGCATATTACGGGGGATGGGTGCTATCCGTATGTTCTGTCGGATGATGGGTGGGATGCACGTTTTCTGGTCCTGCTGAGAAGGAACGGGGTAGCCAAGTTGAGATAAAGTGAAGCGGCCGGCAGTGGTGAGGCGTAGTCGGCGAAATTGGGAAGACTGATGGGCCTCACATATTTCTTCCCAGGTGTTAGATATTCCTAGTTGCAGGAGCTTCTTCGTCGAGGTTTTCAGGGGGAGGCCGAGTGCTGTTTTGAATGCTTGTCTTATCATAACATTAAGCTTGGCAATTTCGCCGGGTTTAAGATTTAGATAAGGTGTTCCGTAAGCAATTCGACTGATGAGAATAGCCTGTATTATGCGGATAGTATCCTTTTCTTTCAGAGAAAAAAAATAAAAAGTTAGGGGTTGGGGTGAGGGATCATTTTACAAATCTAGTAAAAAAATTAATCTTGTAACCGTTCAATGAAGGTACGTACATTTCTTGAAATTAACATTTTGGGAGGCAGCGCATTCAAGTCACTTATAGTACGAGGGAAAAAAGAGTGAATTTGTTTGTGCGAGCAAAACCGGAGTGAATTTTAGAGGGTGGTAGTTCCTGGTTGGCCGGGATGAAAGAGGCTGCAAGTACAATGAAGGATCAAGTATAAATTCGCGGTTCCAGAGTTGGTAGAGAAATTAAGTCTACCTAATTTCCGGCGAGCTTGCAGTGTCATTATCTTGTTTACTTTCATTAAATTGGTTGGGAAATCATTACGATGGTAACGGTTATTAAAGAAGCGTACAGCAAGTCTCTGAATTCGTTCGAGTTTATTTATGTACTTTTTAGTGTGAGTATCCCAAACAATAGCTGCGTATTCTAGAAGGTCTGTTACAAGTGTTTTAAAAGGAAGCAGTTTGACATGGGACGCTGAATTCTTAATTTTGTTCCCCAAAAGACCTCGTTTACGTCGTGCTGAAGCGCAAATGGTATCGATGTATGTTGACCACGTAAGGTCACTAGTAAATGTGACGCCGATGTACTTGAAACTGCTAGCTTGGGGTGTTTGGACGCCTGTTTAAAGGGGCCCTGAAAGGCGTTTTGAGCACACTAAATGAAGTAGCGCAATCGTTAGATTGGGTCGTCAATGTCATCTGGGCCAAGTGTTACTCTTTTACGCGCAGCGTAAAGCTCACATTTTTGTTGCAAAGTTTGTCGCTTTTTTCTCACCCTTTCCTTCGTGTTTTTGGGCGCCGCCATCTTCACATGTCTACATCATCGATTCCCGGATGTTCGTCATGAGCTAGACATCCTGCTATTGGGCGGCTTCTTCACGCACTTCCGGCAAAGAGATGAGCTGTCTGCTCAGCGCCGGCTCGCCGGCTGATCTGCCAGCGGAGTGTCGGAGTGCTTGGACATTTTACGACAAACGAAACAAGTGTAAACAAACGCTTAACCGTTCGTATTGAATGCAACACGGCCATAACACGACATGGATATTCTCTTACCTGAGTACGTTCCGTAAAGAAAGCGTTGAAGCCCCGTGGCACTTCTTTCGTGCAATGAGCAGAGAACGCCCTGAGCCGAATGCCCGGGTTTGACGGATACATTTTATTCCACTTCAAAACAATCCAGAGATGCGTTTCGAACGAACACAACGTCACAACATGCGTTGCAAGTCTGAACCGCGATTGACAGACGATAGGTTGCCTCCTCCTGCCCGTCGTAAATTCGGCACTCACCTCGCGCGCGGTTTGCGGGGACGAACAGCAAGTCACTTAACTCTGGCGCGCAAGCCGAGATGGCTTTTAGCCACGCACACTGCACATACCCCATGCGAGGTTGAGTCGTACGTCGCTCGAGAAAGATAATCCAGACCATGGGAAGCACTATCCACCCGCAGAAGCACAACGTCGCATTTCATCGCAAAACAAAGGCGTCCACAACACACACACCATCGCCTCATGTAATGCCAAACGCATCTCACACTTCCCAATGGGAGTGAGTGGTACGCCTGCAGTGCCCACATGTCGCGAGGTGGGGAGGTGGGGTTGCGTGATCCCGAGCTGAACCGGGATCACGCAACCGTAACTGACTTCTGGGGAGGTTTGTGCCTTGTTGCCAAGGCAACCGATGTTTGAGATTGTCAAAGAAATGGCGCTCGCTCCAGCACTAGAAAGCTCAGAGCCGCGCCGGAGCATGTTTTGCCAACGTTGCCGCTCTCCACCACGCGTCGCCCCAAGCTTAACTGGTCACATGATTGAACCGTTTTGTGCACGGGTTCTGTATCGGTTTAAAATGTCTTTTTCACATGCCGCCGGCAGGAATTCCCACCACCGCAAAATAAGACCCGGCACCAGCGGGGCCACATCTGATACGGCGCTTTTTGGATAAACAGTGCGCGGTGCATGAAAGGGACCGAGCGCACGATCCACCCCGAGCGGCTGCGAGTTCGCCGCCGATTAAAAGTCACGTGCTGCCCTGCAGCAACGCACACCGTGAAAGGGCAAAGAGTGCGGGATTCATGGTGTGAACAAAGCTTGCCCGTAGCAGACGGCAGTATGCGGAGCGCCATAGCGGAAGTACGTCACCGCTGAAGCGCGCAACATCATGGGAGGGAAGGCGCTCGCGCCGTCAACAGCGAAACAAGGAGGAAACGCGGCACGACGATAATGCGCGGTTTTTGATTTACGATTTCTCAGCTAATACTCATCGCTTAACAAAATTCTTGCGGGAGGAGATTGCTGATACATTGTCTTATTTGGTTACATGTACATCCATGCATCGGCGGAAGGTATTTCAGGACCCCTTTAAGTACTGGTATAAAATAGGACATTTTTACTAGTTATCGCATCATTACCGTCTTATCATGACTGAGCTTCATATACCAGCACTACTTAGTTATGGCATTGAAGCTGTTATTTAGAGTAGTTTGGTCGTTGCTAGAATTTACAGCTGAATATAAAACACAATCGACGGCGAATAGACAAATACCAACGGTCGACACATGTAGTTATGTCACTGATGTATGAAAAATATAACAATGGACCAAGGACGCTTCCTTGGAATACTCCTGAGTTTACTAAGAACTTTTTCTAAAATATGACCACTTATATAAACAAATTGTTTGTGCGTTTGTAGATACGAGGCAATCCAATTAATTATTTTATGGGGAATGTTTAGCTGATTTAGTTTAAATAGAAGGCCTCAATGTGAAACACGGTCGAATACTTAGCTCAAAACCAGAAAAATGACATCAATTTGACCTGACTTATCGGTAATTGATGATGATGTGGGCACGATACTAACAAGCTTGGTGGTTGTTGAAAGACCTTTCCGCAAGCCGTGCTGAAATGGACTTAAAATATTGTGCTGGTTTAAGAAATCAGCCAAGTAGTTCGAAATAATGTGCTCTGTGATTTTGCAGCATGAGCTGATAAGTGAAATCGGGCGATAACTTGTATGAACGGCGCGATCACCCCTTTTAAAGACTGGGACGACACGTGCAGTTCGCCACACAGTGGGTACAACACCGAAACGGAAGAAAGTGCGGAAGACAATTGCCAGAAATTGAGCAAGCGATTCTTCGTTACGGGAAAGAAAAAATTTGGAATATTATCTCGCCCTGGTGATGACTTTAGCGTTAGATTGAGAAGCATGGAAACGATTCCCTCGTAACTAATAAAATTCAGACTCGCGTCGATAGAATTAGATATCGGGTCGATGCTGTGACGCCGATCAGGGTGAGAGAAAACGAACTGGAAGAAGCGATTAAATTCAGTTGGAATCTGCTGCTTATCGCTGAAGCTTTCATCGCCAATTTTAATACTGTTTACGTAGTGGCTATCATTTGTGTTTAAGTGACGCCACAACTTTGATTGATCTGTCTTGATGAACTTGTTGAGCGTCGTGGAAAAGAAAAATTGTTTGCTTGTGTGGTTTTTTTTCGGTTAACGCGGAACTAAAGCTTTGAATACGCGAACCATTACCTCTGCGTTTTTCGTACCTTTTTTATTTTCCGTATTAAATGAATTGTATCTCGATATATTCAGAGGTTAGAGCGGGGCACATGCTTCGTTTTGACAGGAATGAAGTTATCGACTCAATATTGGCAGATAGACTGGAAAGTTTTCCAAAGAAAATTGACGTTATCTCCAGTGAACTTCTCCAGTGCTAGTTTTAAATAATCCAGTACACTTTGGTCATTCGCACTGCAAAAATCTTTGATTATTTTATGTTTTGCGAGAGCATTTTATATAAAGCTTTGGAAGGGGCACGTAAAAACCACCTGTTTGTGTGCGGATAAACCCTTTACAACTTTTACTTGTGTTTCGGTGAGGTTGCACCGTAAAAAATAATATCCAAAATAGAAGAAGACGCTCCTTTCACTCGTGTTGTAATGCTGACTGTTTTGTTCAGATTGCTAGCAAGCATGATGTCGAAGATAATGTGATCCGCGAGGGGAGGTGAATACAGATCAGGCCAGTTTATGCTTGGGAGGTTGAATTCACCGGCTAAAATAATGCAACTTTTGGAGTGCCTGATTATGTAATCGTAAAGTGTCATCACGTATTCATCGCCAGCGGAGGGTGCACGATACGCAGCAATCAAGACGATTGATTACCCTGGCAGTTCATACGAAAGCACAAGCTCTCATGATCATCTATTTGGCCAAGAAAAATAGCCGTTGTTTGTTTTTACTATAATTGCGACGACGCCGCCGCGGGAGGTCCTGTCGCGTCTGTAAATTCGGTACAGAGGGGGCACAACATCACAACCTAATATGGCGCCATGAAGCCATGTTTCTGTTGATATTACATCAGGATCATAGCACAACAAAACGCTTTCAAGTCCAATAATTTTGTTCACAATACTTATTGCGTTGATCTTCAGCAGGCAAAATTTCTGCGGTGAAGTGTTATTGGTTTGTCCTGCATTGCCAGAAGGAGATGGTTTGGAGGATATTTTCACTCGTGCGTTTTGAACTTCGTCACATACGAAAACATCATCATCGATGCAAAGTTTATCGTTGACAAGATAAACTTTTTTTCAGTTGTCCTTTTCTAACGTGGCGCTTTCCCGCAGCAGTTTTCGCCTTCGGAGGGTTTGCCGGGAGAATTCATTTTCTGAGAAGATCTTAGTTCCTTTCAGTTTTTTCGCATTTTTAAGTATTTCTAGCTTTGCGTTGTAATCCTGGAGGTACACAATAATCGGGCGGTTCTGTCCATTGCGTCGTAATCTGAATTATACCCACAAAGTAGCATTAAACTTCCAACTTCTTATCAAACAAACCATCGATTACTTGTGTTTTCAGATCATCTTCCATTTATTTTTGGGCGTCAGGTAAGCCGGATATCACAAGATTAGAGCGGCGACTACGGTCATCTAGGCCAGTAAGCTTGTCTGAATTAGTGGCGACTGATTATTGCAATAAAGCTAGCGTGTTACCTGTGGAATCATCCCTACTATTTGGCGAGCTCGTGCTCTGTTGAGACTTGTTCAGCTCGTTCACGTTCACGCTCAGGGCGTTAATCGCTACATAACATTCAGCCATCTGCACTTTCGACTCCGCAATAGAAAGTAGAATAGTCTGCTTCTCTTCGACCAAGCTCTTCAAGACTTCCTCAGTCGCGGGGTGAGGGTTTCTCTCGACGTCCGCGCAGACAAATAGCTCCCAGGCGAGAAGACAGTCGTACACAATGCCTATAAACATCCGTGGGCAGGTTTGGTTAATATGGTTGGACACTTGTTGCAGTGCCCATTGAAGCGAAAGCACTGGACGCCAGGCTTTATAGCTCGTGCAGTTGGTGACGTAACCGACGGAAGTGCCACTCCGTCTTGAAACGGTTGATAGTAGTCTAGTCGGTGAAGATGGTTGCTTGTTCCGGGTATGCGTGAAGATAGCGGGCGATAATTGAAAGCGGGATCCGGGGACCGCGATGGCGGCGACTGTCCGACGGAGCCGGTCAGAAAGCCGCCGATCAGTAGCATATGTACAAAAAGGGGGACAGGCTTGGTCAGCATGGTTCAACACTTGTTGCCGTGCGCACTCCCTCTGTCGTGCGCACTGTCTTCACCCCAGCCCTCTACCTCTCTGCAGATACCATTGCACTCCAGTGTTGCTACCCACCCTCTGGGCAGCTGCTGCAGCTCATGGCTCAACCTGCAACCGGCTGCAGCCATTCCCGCGCGTTGGGCGTATGGTTTCCCTAACCCATGCTGCGAACATGCCACCGAGACTGAGTTCTTGTTCGGTCATTTACTATTACGGTGGCATCCGAGGACACAGTGTCTCGCAACTGAGATAGCCGCAGCTCACAGTTAGCCCTTCTACTCCATATCACTCACATGGCCTCCCTCGTAGCTGCGAAACGCACGGCAGTTTTCCGCCACCAAATGCCGGTCTGGGCCGCCTCTCCACTCGCTTGGTGCCAATCACCTCCCGGAGAACTAGGTTTTCCAGTGTTTTCGAACGCAACACTAAACGGCATGTTTACAAGTCTTCCTGAATGCTCATTGAACATGTGTTCAGTGGTGTTTAGATATGTTAGCTTCACTGTCTTTGTTGATACCAGACACGTTACATTATTATAAACGCAGATTTCTGTGCATGGTCACGTGAGGTTGCTATACCCTGCAGCGGGCCGTTTAAAGCGAAGTTTGCTATTTCTCACCGATGATGCCGTGCATCCGAATAAAGCGCACAGCAGGAAAGCTAACTTTACACAAAAGCCTTCACAAAACTATGAGCATGATGATTATAAGAGAAGGCCCATAAAGCGCCTAAAAAACGCTTCCCGTGGTCGGAATACAACCAGGTTCCCTCGTGTTATGAGCCGACGTCTATCCGATTGCACCATTCAGACACGGTCGAAGTGGTTTGGAATGTTTACTCCGAATTTCACTTTGCATGGTATAAAGCTTCTCGATTTAACAAAGGCTTTGATTTTTTAACTGCGTGGTGGAGACAACATTGTAAAGAACTCTCTGAAAAACAATTTATGCTTGTTTTTATTCAGAGAACTCAACATCACTTGCAGTCTACAGTTCTTTTTCCCTGCGGGTAAGAAAGAGAGAGAGATAATTTTGGGGGGGGGGGGGCGAAGCTGGTAACCTAACGCGTCTACCAAGAGCACTTGACCTATAGCAGCGCCCTAAGCCAGCTCTATGGCCAATACTTTATCCCGCGGGTCGGAGCTGAGCAACACACCCTCCTATTGCTCGACCTGGGGATTCTGCGTGCTGGTAAAGCCGCGTATAGTATACGTGCTATATCTACCTTGCCCTTACATGTGTGGCATCTGTCACAATATTGCCCTGGGTAGCTCTAGCTATATGTAACCAAGTTCGTATTGGAAATCGTTTAAAGAAGTCACCATAGCATGGATTGCCTCTTGTTGATACCATCGGAGCGAAGGAGCGAATGTGGTGATGGGGTCTATGCCTACTCTTTCCGTGAATTCTCGAGCACCATCGTGCCCGCACTCGTTCCCGCACAGGCCGGAGTCGGCAGGTGCCCCTATTGAGAGCGGCCAGATTTAAGGATTGCAGACACTTCTGTTGAGATGAGCCCCTTAAAAATTGAGAATGGCAGACTTAGACTGAAACAAGATGAAACGTTGGGCGGGTTGGTGCTGATTCATCTTGAAAACAGGCACAGGCAGGTCGCAAAGGCAGATTATGGAAGCTTGGAAAATCAGCCGGGAGGGGTCGATGTGCGGTAGTCAACTTTCGGTCAGTCTACAAAACGCAAAGTTTGTACAACCTAACAGTATACCTGTTAGGTTGTATTTGAAAGCAAAGCTTTTTACCTCTACCCCCCAAGGGTTTTTTCGCGACCGTTGATGTCACCAGAAAACTCCAGCGAACAAATAAAAGAATTTACTGGCACCGCCGGGAATCGAACCTGGAACTAATAGACTAACAAAGCGAGAGACCGTTGTCTTACCGCATTAGCTACGAGCCCACGCGAAGAAGGGGAAGACAAATGGTGTACTAACCAAGCACATCTACGGGTATTCCCCCTGCGTTCTCGCTGAATCCCACGTGAAAGCACCACGCGACCACTCACGCCCGTCTAGCGGCCCTGTGCGCACCTTGCTCATGTGCTAAGAGTTAAAAATTAAAGTAAGCTTACACCAATGAATGACATCTCACCTCTAGTACGCCAATGTGCTAAAGCCTGTGGCCTCCAGTGTTCACGTAAAAAATTACAGCTCCTTGTCGTTCGGCCTCACGCCAAATCAAGGAATACATTCAAATACTCCTTGACAGCCAGGCCATCACTCCAAGCCCCAGCATCAAGATCCTGGGCCTACATCTCCAGGCTAACACCAAGAGTGACGTCGCCTTGCAGCGCCTCAAAAACAGCATTAATCAAATCATACACATGATCAGGCGAGTTGCCACCAAAAAGCGAGGCCTAAAGGAATCGGGCAACTTTCGATCAATTGAAGCTTTTGTCCTCTCGAGAATCACTTACGTCAACCCCCTGTCTTCTTCTCGACGAGGAAGACATAGAGATGCTTTATATAATGATTAGAAAGGCGGTCGAGCAGGCCATTGGTCTTCTCATGAGTGCGTCCACACAGAGGCTTCATAGCACGGGGCTCCACAACACGGTGGAGGAGCTGATATAAGTCCATCTTTCTAACCAGAAGGTCCGACAAAGAACTGCGGTGGGTAACCGCATGCTTCACCAGATTGGCTGGGCAGCCCGTGTTGTCACTCCGCTTGACTTACTCCCAGACTCTGGGCGAGTAAAATTAAAGATTCTCCCTTTGCTTAGAAATATGAACCCCTCACATGAAGAGGGTCACCGAAAAGCACGGGCTCAAGCGGTAAATACCACCCTCGGTGGTGATCAAGCAGTTATCTACACAGACGCCTCCAAACATCGAGGACAGCAATACGCCATCATCGTGGCTACCTCCAGAACCAACCTCCTTGCGTGTACCTCGCTTAGGACCCAGGAAATGACGGCAGCAGAAGAGGCAGTCATCACCTTGGCTCTCACTCAACCAGGGGTTCGGAGGATAGTCACCGATTCCCAGCAAGCCTACTGGAATTACCAGTCGGATTGGATGTCCTGACCTGCACTGGGCGCGCTAAAAAACCACTCCCCAAACGGTTCCATTCAGCTCATCTAGACACCCCCGCACGCTTCAATGGAGGGCAACGAATACGCCCACCCAACAAGCCTGCGCTATTACCTCATGTGCTAAGGAGCTGCACGAAGTCACCCGCTTGTCACGTTCAGGGAGATAACTCAGCATTATCGCCTTCTGAGACAGACCGCACCTTCGTCTTACCTTGACCTTTCCAGAGAACAACTACCCTACGGCTCATACAATCCGGGCTCCTTCCCACAGCCTAAGCGTCTTCACTTAATGCCTCCGAATCGCTACGACACTGAATGTAAATTTTGCTCAGAAGTACGAACACTCCGCCCAGTAATCGGGGTGTGCGACTTTAGCCCTAAGCACCCTCCTCTCTTTCCGTCAACTACCCAACAAGAGCAATGGGAGATGCTGCTGTCCATGACATCTCTACCTACCCAGCTTAAGCGGGTGGACAGAACAGAGGCCGGCCGGACCGCATATGGGCCCCATAGAAGAAGGAATCACTCCCCAGGGCTGCACTCTGGGCCGTTCAGAAATCTGAGCAGAAGTATTTCTTCCTCCTCGTGCTCCTCCTCCGTCTCTGCCGCAAATCTCGTTGCCTCCGTCCGCGGCTCAGAGACGGAAAAGTCAGATCGTCTAACATCGTGTTGGAGCTTACTTTACTTTTATAAAAAAAGTTTCCACTCTTGTGCTTCACCAATACAACTCAACCAACCATCGTTCATGCATAATGCATTGACTTAACCTTACCAAGAATATCTCTTTGAATTAATAAATGGTGCGGTTAAGTGCATTTCACTTCTCTCTGGTTTTTTTTATTTGTAGAGCTATGTGAGTGAATTTCAGTGACGTCGCATGGGTAATCGTTGTGGGTGCCGTTTACAGCTTTGCTTTCCAACCACATTCACGGGGTGGATTGGCGCGATTTTTTTTTTGTCTAGTGTTATTCTTAAAGTGCAGCTTGCTACCTGTACCCCCCAAGGTTCTGTCGCGACCGTTGGTGTCAACAGAATAATCCCCCTAACAATAAAAGCAATTACTGGCACCATCAGGAATCAAACCTGGGAGGTATACAAGTACGGATTCTTGGGCAAGTTGGTGTGGCGATCTTGATGAATTCATGAATTCATGATGTTCTCTCTATGTCCTCGTCCTTTTTTGCGCTGGGAGGTATAGACAAACGGAGCGGGAGCCCGTTGTCTTACCGACTGAGCTAAGAGCCCACGCGGAGACGGGGAAGACAGACGATGCAGACACCGAGTGGGCGCGGCGAGGCGGTAGGAGCAATGCAGCTAACGAAATCGTCCCTGCTTTTTGTACAGGCCCTTCTACTCGTCAACGCTGTCGCACCATCCACTACAGGCATGTGTCCAGCGCCGGATGTGGAATACACTAGTGACGGCTCCGGCTATGAACGTTGTCCCCTGCCTCCGGCGGGCGCCTTTCTGCGCATGACTCCCAGCCCTCCCCCTCTCAACCCGTCATCGACGACGTCAGAAGATCTGGTTATAAAAGAAAGCCAGCAGTGGTTCTTCGGCAGTTGGCGCGGCGAGGCGGTAGGAGCAATGCAGCTAACGAAATCGTCCCTGCTTTTTGTACAGGCCCTTCTACTCGTCACCGCCGTCGCACCATCCACTAAAGGCACGTGTCCAGCGCCCGATGTGGAATAAACTGGTGATGGCTCCGGCTATCAACGTTGTTCCCTGCCTCCTGCGGGCGCCTTTCTGCGCATGTCTCCCAGCCCTCGCCCTCTCGACCCATCATTGACGACGTCAGAAGATCTGGTTATAAAATAAAGCCAGCAGCAGTTCTTCGGCAGTGGGCGCGGCGAGGCGGTAGGAGCAATGCAGCTAACGAAATCGTCCCTGCTTTTTGTACAGGTTTGTTCAAACATTTCTACCATCCCAAGTGACGACCGTATGGTACTGATTGTGCCGTGCCCACGGAAGTGTATTCTGATGGCGTACAGTTGTATGTGTGTTTGCAAGTTGATTATTTGCGGCGATGTTGAACAAAATCCCGGACCTACAATAGAGGAAATGTTCATGCAACTTCAAACGGGCCAATCAACAATACTAGAAGAACTTGGCGCTATAAGAAATAGACTAGAAGCTACCGAAAGCACCGTAACTGCCCTAAGCAAGCGTTGGAATGAGCAAGACAAAAACGTGGCAGATATTTCTGAAAAAAATGTGCAAATTCAAACCCTTCAGGAGCAGATCGTCTCACTTGAGCAAAAAATAGGCCAGCAGGCTGAAGAGATGGTAGACCTTGAGGACCGTAGTCGCAGATCCAACGTCGTCATTTACGGCATCAGTGAACAAGGCGAAGAAGATGAGCAGATTTTGAGAGAAAAGGTGGTTAACGATCTTTTTGGAAGAAAACTAGGGCAGACTTGCAGATCCGTGGCCAGAATTCACCGTCTTGGTAGGCGTCAAGGAAATAGGCCAGCCATTGCCTATTTTCAAGATTTCACAGAAAAAGAGGCCGTGCTTCGAAATGCAAAAAAATCACGCCAATCCACCCCGTGAATGTGGTTAGAAAGCAAAGCTGTAAACGGCACCCACAACGATTACCCATGCGACGTCACTTAAATTCACTCACATAGCTCTACAAATAGTAAAACCAGAGAGAAGTGAAATGCACTTAACCGCACCATTTATTACTCCAAAGAGATATTATTGGTAAGGTTAAGTCAATGCATTATGCATGAACGGTGGTTGGTTGAGTTGTATTGGTGAAGCACAAGAGTGGAAACTTTTTTTATAGAATTAAAGTAAGCTCCAACACGATGTTAGGCGATCTGACTTTTCCGTCTCTGAGCCGCGGACGGAGGCAACGAGATTTGCGGCAGAGATGAAGGAGGAGCACGAGGAGGAAGAAATACTTCTGCTCAGATTTCTGAACGGCCCAGAGTGCAGCCCTGGGGAGTGATTCCTTCTTCTGTGGGGCCCATATGCAGTCCGGCCAGCCTCTGTTCTGTCCACCCGCTTAAGCTGGGTAGGTAGAGAGGGCCTGGACAGCAGCATCTCCCATTGCTCTTGTTGGGTAGTTGACGGAAAGAGAGGAGGGTGCTTAGTCGCACACCCCGATTACGGGGCGGAGTGTTCCTACTTCTGAGCAAAATTTACATTCAGCGTCGTAGCGATTCGGAGGCATTAAGTGAAGACGCTTAGGCTGTGGGAAGGAGCCCGGATTGTATGAGCCGTAGGGTAGTTGTTCTCTGGAAAGGTCAAGGTAAGACGAAGGTGCGGTCTGTCTCAGAAGGCGATAATGCTGAGTTATCTCCCTGAACGTGACAAGCGGGTGACTGTCCTCGTGCAGCTCCTTAGCACATGAGGTAATAGCGCAGGCTTGTTGGGTGGGCGTATTCGTTGCCCTCCATTGAAGCGTGCGGGGGTGTCTAGATGAGCTGAATGGAACCGTTTGGGGAGTGGTTTTTTAGCGCGCCCAGTGCAGGTCAGGACATCCAATCCGACTGGTAATTCCAGTAGGCTTGCTGGGAATCGGTGACTATCCTCCGAACCCCTAGTTGAGTGAGAGCCAAGGTGATGGCTGCCTCTTATGCTGCCGTCATTTCTTGGGTCCTATGCGAGGTACACGCAAGGAGGTTGGTTCTGGAGGTAGCCTCGATGATGGCGTATTGCTGTCCTCGATGTTTGGAGGCGTCTGTGTAGATAACTGCTTGATCCCCACCGAGGGTGGTATTTACCGCTTGAGCCCGTGCTTTTCGGTGACCTTCTTCATGTGAGGGGTTCATATTTCTAAGCAAAGGGAGAATCTTTAATTTTACTCGCCCAGAGTCTGGGAGTAAGTCAAGCGGAGTGACAACACGGGCTGCCCAGCCAATCTGATGAAGCATGCGGTTACCCACCGGAGTTCTGAGTCGGACCTTCTGGTTAGAAAGATGGCCGTCTATCAGCTCTTCCACCGTGTTGTAGAGCCCCGTGCTAAGCAGCCTCTGTGTGCACGCACGCAAGAGAAGAACAATGGCCTGCTTGACCGCCTTTCTAATCATTATATAAAGCATCTCTATGTCTGCCTTGTCGAGGAGAAGACGGGGGGTTAGCGTAAGTGACTCTCGAGAGGACAAAAGCTTCAATTGATCGAAAGTTACCGGATTCCCTTAGGCCTCGCTTTTTGGTGGCAACTCGCCTGATCATGTGTATGATTTGATTAATGCTGTTTTTGAGGCGCTGCAAGGCGACGTCACACTTGGTGTTAGCCTGGAGATGTAGGCCCAGGATCTTGATGCTGCGGCTTGGAGTGATGGCCTGGCTGTCAAGGAGTATTTGAATGTATTCCTTGATTTGGCGTGAGGCCGAACGACAAGGAGCTGTGATTTTTTACGTGAACACTGGAGGCCACAGGCTTTAGCACATTGGCGTACTAGAGGTGAGATGTCATGCATTGGTGTAAGCTTACTTTAATTTTTTAACTCTTAGCACATGAGCAAGGTGCGCACAGGGCCGCTAGACGGGCGTGAGTGGTCGCGTGGTGCTTTCACGTGGGATTCAGCGAGAACGCAGGGCGAAAACCCGTAGATGTGCTTGGTGAGTACACCACCTGTCTTCCCCTTCTTCGCGTGGGCTCGTAGCTAATGCGGTAAGACAACGGTCTCTCGCTTTGTTAGTCTATTAGTTCCAGGTTCGATTCCCGGCGGTGCCAGTAAATTCTTTTATTTGTTCGCTGGAGTTTTCTGGTGACACCAATGGTCGCGAAAGAACCCTTGGGGGGTAGAGGTAAAAAGCTTTGCTTTAAAAGAAAACTACCGCCCAATATCACTGACTTCATCTTGCTGCACAATACTGGAACACATCATTGTACATTTCATAGCCGACTTCCTCAAACGTAATAAATTGCTATCTGATTACCAACATGGATTCCGCAAAGGCCTTTCAACGACTACTCAAGTCACAACTACTATTCACGAGATCGCTTCAACCCTTGATACATCCGGGCAGGTTGATTCAGTGTTTTTGGATTTTAGCAAACTTTTGATCGGGTTTCCCATTGTAAACTTTTAATAAAACTTCAAAGATTTGGCCTCCCCTCCTTTATAATCAATTGGATAAAGCAGTACTTGCCCAACCAAACTCAGTTTGTGGATGTTAATGGGCACTTGTCCGGGCGTTTACCAGTTACGTCTGGCGTGCCCCAGGGAAGCGTCTTAGGACGAATTCTTTTTCTCATGTACGTAAACGATATCACTTCTGCTGTATGTCCTCAAGTTGAGATTAGATTGTTTGCAGATGATTGTTTGATTTCTAAAAAGGTGACATGCCAGGGTGATCAAATTTCTTTAAACTCCAGTCTAGCGAAAATACACGAATGGTGCACAACCTGGTCAATGTCTCTGAACTCTGAGAAAACTGTGCTTCTGCGCGTAACAAATAAAAAGCAACCATTTTCCTTCACGTACAAAATTAATAACGATATCGTAACAGAAGCCACAGAATACAAATATTTAGGTGTCACAATCACGAACAAACTTACATGGTCTACGCACATTGAAAACATTTGTACAGCAGCCACTCGGAAACTTGGACTTCTTAGACATAAACTGCGTAATGCGCCATTCAATGCAAAGCTTCTGGCCTATAGATCCTTTGTTTTGCCTAAAATTGAATACGCGAGCGTCGTGTGGGACCCCTACTATCAAAAGGTAAGCATAGACTCGATATGGTACAGAGACGGGAGGTTCGTTTTATATTTAACAAATATAAGAGAACAGATTCCCCGTCATCCCTTATGCTGGTACATAATATTCCTTCCCTGGAGCAGCGTAGAAAAATAGCCCGACTTAAATTTTTGTTTTTACTTTATCGCAACAAACTGAACGTAAATGCGCGCGCATATATTCAGCCTTTCTTGAGTCGCACATCCACAAATCGCCATGCGCATAACATCCTTCCTTATCAAACTCGTACGAACCTTTTTAAATATTCATTTTTTTCCCAGAACTATTGTTTATTGGAATTCGTTGTCTGAAATATTGTTTCATCGGAATCTGTAAGTGTTTTTGAGAGTGCACTGCTGACTGATCTGGAAACGCAGTCTACCAGTTAACGACCTTGTCACATTTCCTTTGTATTTTGTCTCTTATGAAAGGCTGATGTTTTATTGATGCCCTGTTATCTGTTGCTAGCAGTAAAGTATTCTGCACACTTGGCATTGTTTTCGGAGACCTCTATGGTGTCTTCTTGATATGATGTGTATTTAACCCTTCTGTAAGGTGTGTTATTTTGTTCCTTGGCTGGGTTAAACCGTTTTTCAATGTTTCTAGTTATGCCGATACGTCTATTCCTTCTCTATTTGTTACTTCGGGTGCTTGTGCGCCATGGGGCTTCTGCCTTGCCACATAAATTGTATATCTGCATCACCATGTTCCCACCTGCATGGTCCTCCGTGGCCGCAGTATACTGTAAATAAATAAAATAATAAATAAATAAATCTGCGGGTTCACCCCCTGCGTTCTCGCTGAATGCCGCGTGATATTGTCCTACGTGCTCCGCCCACGGCGCATGTAGCGGCCGTATGGGCGCTTACGCATGCGCTAGGAGTTATAAAAACTAACGGAAGCTCATACCCAACGCATGACATATCACTTCTCCTCTGTCTCTGCCGCCGATCCCGTCGCCACCGTCAGCGGCGGCAGAGACGGGGGAGAAGTGAGGTGAGATCGTCTAGCACCGGGTTTGAGATTCCTTAATGCTATAATAAGAGTTTCCACTAATGCACTCCACCAGTACAACTCAACCAACCACCGATCATGAATCATGCATTGATTTAACCTTAGCAAAGAATGAAGTAATAAAGTGTGAGGTTAAATGCTTTTAATTGTCTCTGGTTTAACTATTTGTAGAGCCACATGTGTGAATTGAAGTGACGTCGCATGGGTAATCGTGGTGGGTGTCATTTCCGGCTTCGATTTTAACCACCGTCACAGGGTGGATTGGCGCGTTTTTTACTGATAATCCCTGCACGAGTGTTAATCAGTTGGGTTATGTGGGCTGGTAGCAAGATATATTTCTGTTTCTTAATAAATGTAGCAGTGTCGTCCTGTGTATTTCCTTTCTTGCTAAAGGCCTTTCCCGCGCCCGTTTTCAACACTTAGAGTCGATGACTCTGTATTTCATTCATTTTGAGGCCGTCATTGCCCGGGCTATGACCGACCCTCCGCCGACCTCCTGTTCGTTCGTGCGAAGCGACCTGGAAGTGATGGAATTCCCCTATCGATCAGCATCATGAACGGCATGCCGTCGCGACTCTCGTAATCGGCTGCGTCCGCATATACCCCGTTCACTAATTTTGCATGTGCATGCCTTTCGCCCACTCCTGTCTTGGTTTTAGGTTGTGCACGTGGGGCATGTTTTTTTCTAGTCGGTGGTTATGCGTATGGTTTACCTCATGGTGCGTTTTTGGTTGACGCGGTGCTCCAATGGGCGATGTCGAGACAGTCGAAGTTGCGCCTGCCAGTTGTGCTGTAGGTTTGTCGTTGTCGTTGCGCTAAGTGTTAGCCTTTGATTAGTTCCCTTGGGGTGTGCTACAAACTGAATGCCTCGAAACGTGCGGCCGATGCGGTAAGCTGTATCCCGGTGGCTTGTTTGGAAGCTCGCCTAATGAGGGCGTCGATTTTGTGTTCTTCGCCTTTTTAATGGGTACAAACAGAGTGACGTTCTTTATCCTGCTTATAGACGATATCTTGGACTAATCTTTTTAAGGTTGTGTTGCTTCATGTCATGATGGTGGTGTGCAATAGAAGAGAATAATCGGGTGATATTGTGTACGCTCTTTTAGAGACCAAGAAATAAAGGAGAAAAAGTTAATGTCTGAGGAAATGGGCCAAAAGAATAGAAATCCTGATGTTGACTGCAGGCAAGGGCTAAATGCCCCTGCCCTTCTGGAAGTTTTCTCCCTCAGTTAGGTTGGCGGTACCGTGGTGGCCGTATGCCGATGCACCCCGGCTACCTCTTCCGCCCTCTGAGCAGGCGGCTTCCTATCACCAACGGCTTCGTATCACCAAATTATTCTACAATGGGAGGTCCATAGCTAGCCGGCTGCCGTAATATCATGCCACCAATACAAAAATCACTTCTTAGCTACGGGGTACTCAAGCATTGCTAAATTACTGCAGCCGACCTCGTTACCACTCCTGATGTGGTCATCACCCAAGGGCAAGAGCACATTATTTTTCGTTTTTTCGCACTTCCTCTGCTATTCTGCATACTCATTAATCTGCGCCCGCTTTTTAAGGTGGACATCGTCCCTACTGCCTCGACCGCTCTCTACATACGTCTTGTGGGAATCATGCAGAGCCACCACCATGAATTAGTACACGCTTCTGGAAGAGAGGCGATGCTCTGAAAATCGGTTGAGAGCTTTGATAGTTCAACAGTACCCCGAGAGATGGCACCACCACTCCGCGCGGTGGCCCCGCGAACGTGCGCGCGGGAGGTGGGGATTGTCACGCGCCGTGAGTGCCTGCCTGCCGTTCGCGATTACGACCAGATGGCGTAATTCGTGTACGCTGTTAAGCTTTGTGCTCGCATGCCTGGACAGATACAAAATAAACGCCTGTAACTCGGCACTCCTGTCTACTGGGTTCTCGAATCGGCGAACCTCACTGGGCTGCCGTGCATGCGGGGCCCACGTCGTTCACACGCCGGGATTCAGCGTAGTGGTCTACGCCAGCAAACCGGCTCGGTCGCCCCTAAGAACCCCAACTGTTACATAGTCGCAACTAATTGTTACAGAGTCGCAACTGTATTGGCCGCAACTAATACCGCTCCCAAGCCCATCCCGCTCCCCGAAGATGCCACTAACGACTGCTTCAGACGCGGGAGGGGCCTCTTCTTCCGCTATCGTGTCTACCCCCGTCCACTTTCTAGCAATTCGACATACTCTGCGTACGCCCATGCAGACCCAATCAATAGTGGTTTATTACCGACGGATAAAGAGTCGTGAGTATTTATTGATCAAGCACAGATCATTATTTCATTGCGATGCCACGACACTAGTAAAGAACACAGCCGCAACCCATCGGATAGCAACAGACGGCCGACATTTTATTAAGTGTCGTCCCCACCATGTGCCCACGTCGGAACGTTAGGTCATCCGCGAATAGGTTGTAGATGTTCCTAGACGCGATATAATTTTCCTGTCATCCAGTCCCTCGTCGTCACGTGTCCTTTTGGTGCGAAAAAACAAGTATCGAGTGCTCAACAAGAGTACAAGCAAAAGCGTGCATCCTATACCCCGCATCTACGACGTTTTTGGCAATTACCAGGGAGCAGAGTGTCTTTCCAGACTATTTATGCTCTTACTGGAACATAACAATGCATGAGGGTAACGAAGAGAAGAATTGGCAGACACATATATTTGAATCGACGTAACGAGAAACCTTCATCGTGGCATAGATTGGTTGAAATATATTTGCGGCTGGCATGTGTACAGGTGTAGTGCTATTAGCGTAGTTGTTAAGAACTGTGAACATTGAGTAAAGAGCCATAGGCACCTGCCGGTACCGTCAAGAACTGTGTACACTGGGAGTGTGACGAGGAATGCAAAACGTAGCGAGACACGTACCCCGTCTAAATCTCCCTAGCGGTGACGCCACCAGCCACAAGGGCGAAGAACGTGACACACGCGCAAACATGGGCTTTCCCCACGACCCCTTCCCCCTGAACGTCGTTTCCCTGGTCGACCGCTCGGCCACTGTGCGGGTTGTCCAGCGTTACTCGTGTAACTACATCCTGCGTGCGCACTCAAAAAACTAAGTGGCTTGTGCAGCAAAGTGAACGAGGAAAAAACTGCTACAAAATCCTGCTCAAGGAAACACCCGCCATAATTCCTTCAGTGCCCATCCGAGTTGTCTATGACATCGCGCTGCCTTTCAGCAAATTGTATACGAGCCAAACACGAGGCCACTAGAACGCCCGGCTGCGGGAGCACGTGTGCACTCTGACAACTGGAACAGGCGGTAATCTTAGCCTCCACTGTGAGAAGTGCGGATACATAGTATGCAAGTCCAACCTTGATGAGACCCATTTGCTAAGAAGATACAACAGGCTATGTCCTTGGGAGACGTTCTACAAGCATGTTTTCCAGAAGCGAAATTACGCGTTCATAGCGTGGTGTCCCTTCGGTTGACAAAAAACTATAAATACCCTAGTAATTGACTAATCTTCGCGCGTGGGCCTTGGCTACTGTAGAAAATTGCTTTTTTTTTTTTTTGCACTTCAGGTTTATTTTTGTGTTTTCTCGAGGTATGTGTAGGCAACGCAGAAAAAACTCGTTGTCAGCCCACAGTCTCGTCCCACAGTCTGTGTGCGACTTTACAGCTGTTTTCGAAGTTCAGCTTGAAATGCCACTGGCCACGTTAGTGAAGTGTTCGGGTGGGGACAGCTTTTGGGAAACAAATCGGAATCGATGACTGTACCAGCGCCACGTGTGCCTATAATTTAAAGGCAGCTTCAAACTTATATCGTACCCTACTTTTGTCTCTAATGTTTCCAAAGTTCCACTACCGCTGAAGAATGTTTGTGTGCAAGGATGTGTTGTCGTATTTGAATAGAAACACACTTCATTATCTTGAATTTTGGTCCTTAAACGCTGTTTTCGCTGATGGGTTCTTACGGCTGAATTGTATATGGCTAGGGGAACAGAATTCTTGCGTCCGCGAACGAAATCTTTGGAAGCTATAAACGTAACGGCGTAAACGTAACCCTTTTACCACAGGATTTCGACAGCTTTCAGTGCTCCGCGCTCGGAGTAACGATGAATGTTAGAATATGCGAAGGGCAACTCGCTTAGGAAGCCCAAAGATGCCAATTTAGATGCGACTACGATCGCCGGCGGTGCGAGGCAAACCCACCCAAGATCGTGTCCGAGATGCCGACCGTAAGCGCCAGGAAAACGCCGTTCTGGTTGAGATAAGCGTGCTGTGCCTCTCAGAAACAAGGTGGGATGCGTTGTATCAAGTTTGTTTTCATTTTCATTTTTATTTGAAAGAGGTGAAAGTACATTTACACATAAGGTGGAGGGCAAAAGGCTACAGCCTGACGAGGCGCTTCCTCCCAAAGTAGCTTGCACCGAAGTCGGGAGCAGCACACATCACAACATCCAATGAAAAGAAAAAAAATAGATACAATATTTTCTTATACCATGCAGAAAAGGAACAACATAGCTAGCACATTTTTCGAAGCCCAAAAAACAAAGAACAAAGAAAATGCCATCGTAAGAGAAAAAAAATATACACTCACACATACCATCCACTACCAATTTTACCGTATTAATTTACAAATCAGCAGATGAGACTGAAAAAAGTGTGACATGCACACGTCTAATAGAGCCTAACAGCTCAATTAGAAGTGAAAACACGACAAGAAAACGAAGTTTAACACAGAAAGTTACTCAACTGAAACATAAAAAACAAACATTATTAAAGTAAGAAACGCAAACGTAACACTCTTTCCGCGAAAATTATAGTCTGCTAACGCATTGAAAATTGGGCATATCATTGTAGCAGTACCTGAAGCAAATGTTTTTTAAACAGTTTTATGGATTTAAACTCTTTAATAAGCACTCCAATCTCCTCGTTAATATTTAAAAAGTCTATGACCTTTTATTGCTTCAACTTTCTGAGCTTTCTGTAACGTTTTTTTCTTAGGGGGTACGCTGTCTGAGGTGAAGATTCTTAATTCGGAAATAGGTAGGGGTGTTCATAAAATATGTGGTGGATATCCTGCGCGCGTTTTAAATTAACTAAATCGTGGATTTTTAAAATGCCCAAGCTTCTCCACTGTTGTTCTGTACTTTCTCTGTAGGATAAATTCGCAATAGCCCTGATAGCTTTTTTTTTAGTACAAGTAAAGCATTCAAATTTGAATTTGCTCCAAATCAAACGACAATAGTGCAAGAGGGACTGCACAAGAGCAAAATACAACTGCTTTTTAAGCCAACAGGGTAACAAACACTTAAGTTTCCATAAAATGCCGACAGAACGCGATAACTTCGTACATACGTGATTTACATGATCATTCCATGACAATGCATTATTAAAAATAGCACCCAAGAAACGTATTGAGGGGACCACTTCAAGAATAGATTCCCGAAAAAGAAGCGCTGGAGCAAAATCTAACTGCTTATTTTTTGCTCTAAATATTACGCATTTTGTCTTTTAAGTGCAATGCACTTCTTAAGCGACCCTGAACCTGCGTCCACCGGCGATGTCCGCATCACATACCCACGTGGGGGATTGGCCAGGAATCTCCTCGTCTTCCTTGGCAACGGGGGGAGATGGGCGCGCGCTGCCTGGCCGCTGACATGGCACATACCCACGTGGGGGATTAGCCAGGAATCGGGCGTGAGAAGGGCTAATGCACCCGCTTAAAGGAGTACTGACACGAAATTTCAAAGCTGAGATCCGCTCTAGCAATCAAGTACAACGACAACACAAATAGGTGTCTGTGAATAAATGCATCTTTCTTTCTTTGTAATTGTGTGTGTGTGTGTGATCTCTCTTTCGCGAACATTACCGAACCGCGCAAATTCAACTCGTGCATTCGCACTTTCACATTCTTCCCCTCGGGGAAATGCGGGGAATTTTTTACATTTAGTTCTAGTTTATTTCCTATTAGCCATTTGGATAATTCCTGAAGCCACAAGTTTGCATTATTGGTAATGATTTCGAGGTTGGTTCCTGTAAAGAAACCATTAGTATCGTCTGCATAAAGAACTATTGATGGGGTACCGGGTATATTAACTACATCATTAATATACAACAAGAATAGAAGCGGACCCAAGATAGACCCTTGGGGAACACCACTCCGTATCGTTCCGAAACTGGATGCAACACCATTTACAATGGTGCATTGTTTCCTAGAATCTAAGTAACTACTAACAAGATCAAGTGATAAACCTCTTATCCCATAAAATGGTAACTTGCGGATCAAAATATCGTGCTTAACAGAATCGAAGGCCTTCCTTAAATCTAGAAACAGACCAATGGTGAATAGTTTATTTTCTATGTTGTTTATTATCTTTTCCTTTATACCATGCAGTGCCATTTCAGTAGACTTCCCCTTTTGGAAACCGTACTGTTCTTTCACAATTACTTTTTTTTTTATTTCAAAATTTATCATACGTGTATTAATCACATTTTCAGCCACTTTCAAGAATACTGAGAGGACAGAAATAGGGCGGTAATTTCCAAAATCTCTACAGTTACCGCCTTTGTGTACCACTGAGACTCTAGCGATTTTGAGCTTTTCAGGGAAAATACCTTCTGTGAGCATCTGATTACATATGTGACTGAAAACAGGTGCAATTATATCTCGTACATATTTAACTGCTTCCGCTTTAATGCTGTCGGTGCCGGTTGTGCATTTATTTTTTAAAAGCATTATGAATTGGAAAATTTCAGTCGGGGTTGTGTGAGATAAAAACATTGTTGCCGAGTTGTTGTCAACCAGGTATGCTGCAGGGTCTACTTCACTCGAATAGTCATTTGCTGAACTGACTGTAAGGAAGTACTCATGGAATTTATTTGACAGAGGCACACCGGAATAAGAGGTACCGTCCGCTTGCATTTCAAGTGGGACTGTTTTATGAGATTTCGAAACCAACGAATTATAGGTTCTCCAAATTTGCTCTACTGATCGCTTGTCACTAAACATTTCAGCATAGTAATTTTCCTTTGCTTTCTTGAGATCAGCGGTCAACCTATTTCTAGTCTGTTTATACAGGGACAGAGTATTTATATCCTTACTTTTGAGAAACTTGGCGAACAGTTTGTTTTTACCTTTTATTCTTTTGCACATTTCCTTATTTACCCAGGGCTTCTTGGCTTTTTTACACATAGTGAAAGAAACCTCCGGAAAAGCCTTGAAATAATTGTTCCGAAATTTCGCCAAGAATACATCATATGCCAGGCTAGGATTGTTTTCACCATATACGTCTGACCAATTTTCTCTCAATACCAGGTCTCGAAATACGCCTAAAGTTTCGTCGTTAATTTTTCTATACAAGAAGGAATTTATGGGAACCAAGGGTGTTATATTTTGTTTTGGGAGAAAAACAAAAAAAGGAAGATGATCACTGATGTCACATTCCAACACGCCACACTCTATATCAGTCGAAACAAAATGTGTGAAACATAAATCTGAAATACTTTCTTTTTCTGTAGTTATTCGTGTCGGTACATTAACAACGTTTGTGCAACCATAGCAAGCCATTGTGTTAGTTAGATTTCTAGCAGCATACCTGTTAGAGAGCATGTCTATGTTAAAATCACCTATAACAATATTTTTACATATTTCTTGAATGGCATGAAGTGTGTTGTCCATATGCAAAATGAAGTTGTTAACGTTACCTGAAGGCGGACGGTAGATTAGCAGAACTATCTGATCTAATGAATCAACAGCTATTTCATAATCTGCGTGTACCATTGAAAAGTTGTCTAAAAACGCAAAAGGAATACCATGACGAATGTAGAGTGCAACACCACCACCTTTTCGATTTGTTCGATTTATAAATACACTTTGGTATTCATCGAACTGGACAACATCAGAAGGATTCGTGTACCATGTTTCTGTGAACGCTAAAATATGAAATTTATGCCCAAGGGATTCGAGGTACATACAAATATTGTCCGATTTATTTTTTAAGCTTCTTGCATTCAGGCAAAATAGAGAAAAGACCTTTTATATCTGGGGAGCAATGCGAGATAGGTTAGTTTGGAATTTCTCAGTAGAGAAGTAAACGTCGACTGGAGGATTGACAGAGCCTTCCATGAAAAGAAAGAAACTAAAAACCAAAACTAGGGCGACGAACACTTATGACTGATTCTGTTGATCAGCTGCCAATAGCGCAGCATCTGTGCTGCCCGTCGCATTTTCATTCACAATTTTGCAGATGTCTGCTTCACTATAGTGATGCGAAATTTAGGTTCTCCTGGGCGTTTACGCACTAGAATATTACCATCTCTTTGCCATGCGAAAGCATAGCCCATTTCAGTTGCCCTTGTGCGTGTTAGCCACAGGAGGTGCTTGGTTTGAGGTGTCAGGTTGTCGTAGAATCGAAGTTCAGGTTTCATATTTTGCAATTCTTTACGCTTTGCTTGCCAGTTTTCTTTCCTTCTACGTGAAACAAACCGCACCAGGATGGGTGGCACATGGCCGGGTTTTAACTGCAAACGGTGTATGCCGTCGATTTCCTGCTCAGTCCACAAAGGAAGGCTCAGATCCCGGGCTAGGTCGTTGATAATTTCTAGCAGACATTTGTCCCTCTTGTGAGGTATGCCATGTACAGTCTTTGTCAAAATTTTGTGGGCCACGGCGACCATGGCCGGAGCAGGCGCGCAGCCGAGCAGGGGCGCTGCGCTTGCCACTGCCGGCTGGTTACGCGGCTAAAGAGAGTAAGGGGAAATTTCTCGCTTCCCTTGGAAGCGCGATAAGTGCAGCGAGGCCGGTTTCTCAGAGCAGGCGCACTTCGCTTCAGCGCAGGCACTTTGCGCAGCTCTTGTCGCACCGGACACAATACAAAAGCGAGAACAAAAGTTCCCCTCGCTCTCTTTAGCCGCGCAACCAGCCAACAGCGGCAAGCGCAGCGCCCCTGTCTGGCCGCGAGCCTGCTCCGGCCACGGTCGCCGTGGCCCACAAAATTTTGACAAAGACTGTACCTCTAGATTCTGCCTATGGTCATACTGCTCAAGATCGTTCACTTGCCTTCGAAGCTGTATTACTTCACTTTAAGTCGACGCATTTTCCACACGTGCAAGACGGGTTTTGATGCCCTCAATTTCTTTGTCTTGTTTTGATAAGTTAGCCAGAACGTCGTCATACTTCGCAAACATGTATTCAACTGATTTTCAAATCAGTGACGGTTTCCTTAAATTCAAGTAGAGAATCAATTTTCGCAGCTAGAGGCATCAGTTTGCCAAGTTGCTCGCGTATAGCTGCCATCTCATTTGCAAGGCCCTTTTCATCTGAGGAGGACTGGACAGCAGGACGCGAACCCTTTAGCTCTCCAGAAGGCACACATACTTTGCATTTCCAGCTGTACAGACTTCTATTTGTCTTCTTTTTCCTTAGGGAACTAGCTGACAGACCTGAGCAGTTTCCTGTATGATAACAGTTGTCACACAACGAACAGGTTACAAAAATACTGTTTTCCGGAATGGCACCATTACAAGTTACACAGATGTCACAATCGTCAGACATAGTCGAGCCGCGTAATTGCAGTTGGCGGTGGCAGCAGCAGCAGCAATAACGGTCAAAGAGCAAACGAAAACGTAAACCAACCTGTAACAGCAGATGCGACAGGCACGGTCAGGCAACAGGCAACTGGGTGAACGGGGAGGGGGGGGGCTGCTGCCGCCCCAGCCAAGTGCAAAAAACAGGTCCCTGGGCTCGAGCACTTTCGAAGAAAACTGGTCGCCGGTGACGCCCACCGCCGCGGCCAATCGCGGTCGTCCAAGTTCACCACGCCATCTGCACGCCGGCACGGTTGTGCCCGCACGCAATCTTCATCCATCCTCACAGCTACGAAGCCGGAATAAACGATAGCGTCCGGTGAAAACCACGATGAAAAGCTGAGGCCACTGGCAGCCGCTTAGACGGTGTCCCGGGAAACACTGTAACAGCAGATGCAAAAGGCACGGGCAGGCAACAGGCAGCTGGGTGAACGGGGGGTGCTGCTGCAGCCACATCCAAGTGCAAAAAACAGGTCCCTGGGCTCGAGCACTTTCGAAGAAAACTGGTTGCCGGTGACGCCCACCGCCGCGGCCAATCGCGGTCGTCCAAGTTCGCCACGCTATCTGCACGCCGGCACGGTTGTGCCCGCAATCTTCATCCATCCTCACAGCTACGAAGCCGGAATAAACGATAGCGCCCGGTGAAAACCACGATGAACAGCTGAGGCCCCTGGCAGCCGCTTAGACGGTGTCCCGGGAAACACTGTAACAGCAGGTGCAAAAGGCACGGTCAGGCAACAGGCAGATGGGTGAACGGGGGGTGCTGCTGCCGCCACAGCCAAGTGCAAAAAAAAGTGGACGGTCATACCGAAATCGGCGTGAGAGGCGTGTCGACTCCCGCTTAGGTAACGTGGCGTTGTAAGCACCGGACAGAGCGCGTGTGGGACCGAATGCATTAAACTCTCCGGATGAAGATGGTACTGTGTGGTGACGTTTGTGCCGTACAGATAGAAAACATGTACCATGTGTGTATCACGGAATGTTTCTCAATGCGATGCCCAAAGGTTCATGACAACTAATTTTACGTGCGTTGGTTGGGATGACACTACCCCCGTGGGCGTAGTCGGTGATTTCAGTGTGAATGTGTGGGTACCCAAAAGAGAATGATTTACGCTAGTGTCACTGAATAAGAGAAATGGTTTACGCTACTGTCACTGGATAAGATACAGAGTACCTTCAATGAGGCACGCAAGTGAGCAACGGCGGCCATTTTGGTGTTTTTTAGTGTTACCCGACTGCCGATTCTGCGGCTTCACCGCTAATCTGACGAGGTTATTTCTGAACAACACTGCCGAAGGCGCAGCAACACGGACCCTTCGGACACACTTCTGCTGCTGAAATGCTGAGAAGCACGAGAACCTGAGACTAGCACAGTTGACCGTCATAAAACGCATAAACAACAAAATGGTGGTGCCCATGAACCATGGAGGATAGAGAAGGTTAGGAGAGTCGCTTACGTCACGTTCGTGAGTCCACACCCACTATGTCAATGATCCAACTGAGCGGAGCACTTTTTCCCCATTCTCGTATGCTGTGTCTGGTTTCATTCATTCATTTCATTTTCTTTTATTTGTCAAACCATACAATATAATAATCATCAGACTGATTGGACTGTTTGATAACAGCTTCGCGGTGCGGGCGGCTCGCGAAAGCAGACGACGGGAGCAGTGTTTGGGTCCGTACAGCACGGTGGTCTTTGTGCGCTACGTCTCAGCTGCGATGAATTTCACTTCCCTTGGATAAGCCTGCAGCGGTTTGCAAAATGCCTCACTGTGGCGTGCCAGGTTGCCGGGTTTCCAAAACTTTCCGGAGCTACCAACTCGCACCTTATCACCGGTTGACGAATAAGGATGGAAAACCGCTGCGTGGAATTGACGAGATATCGCCGCAAGATAATGGCAACTATGCTTACCGACGACGCCAATTATTAACCATCGGATGTTGCCTTCGAAGGAACATTAGACTATACAGGAAACGGTAGCCAAAGAAAATCTGCGAAATCAGCTGTAGCGCCCAGATTGCAGACGACGACGACGCCGTAGCGACTGCGCTGTGTTGCCAGCGTATCGAAGCAGCCACAGTCAAAGTGCCATAAAAAATATCCGTGGCATTTAGCCAGATTTAGCCGCCGCAGCCGTAAAAATCTAGGCCGCACTCTCTATGGGTTCATTGAAAATGACGTAACTTTCTCCACACTTTTTGCATTGCAGTGGGACGCTAGAGGTCTCTCATGAGTACTCTTTCCTCCATGCCATGAATCGACGAAGTGTAAACAAATGTCCCGTGATGCCAACTTACCAATGATCACGGCGGTGGCACGGAACAATAGGAGAAAAGAGTGCCGATACTGCGTAACCTTATCTCATGGCACTATTGTACGCGTTTTGTATTCGGCACATTTGGCTTGTGATGCCACATCCGACTGCTCCGCGGCGTACGTGCATCGATTTGACATTATTCAAAATTACGTCTGTAATTGCAAATGTGCGGTACAGTGTACTTCATAGCGACCACAAAGTCATCGGGACCGTAGTTACTTAGTGATGGGGAAAGATGCGATAAGGCTGCAGGTTTTCTTACCGCGATGTTTACAGTTCAACTCACCATTAATCTTCACAAGGCGGAGTGGCATTTAATTTTTCAAGCTATATTAAAGCTGTGTGCAGAAATCGATTCTAAAAGGCGATGCCAAAAGACCTGGCATGGTTGGCTGAGATATCCTTCGTATACCCATATGCTGTCGCCTGCAACAAGTCCCCACCTCTAGTCTTTGATTTTCTGGCACTGCGTAATAACGGAGTAAAGGTCGTTGCAGCAGCGAAAAACCAAATCGGCTGCAATCGTGTCCTAAACCTTCGTGGTGGTCTTGAAGGTTGCCTAGAGCTTCGCTACATTCAAGCCTTAGGAGTTAATGTGCGCTACCTTCATATTTGTTCCTTTTTTGCACGCAAGTGGCGATTAAGTACAAATCGTAACGGTTATGTCCTTTATGCCAATATGTTGCGTAGGAGCAGCTTGTCAACCGTCGCGTACTGCGAATAATTTCAGCAAACTAGTCACACAGAACATTCGTCCAAATGTAGTACAGTTGTGGTGAAAAAAGCGAGAGGATTTTACTGTAATCAGGGGTGAGGAAGTGCCACTGGCAACAAAGTTTGCACTTATACAGAAAGCCCGTTCTACATGGCGTGAATTTACCTGCGAATTCGCTGATGCGGCGGCGTTCCTGCGGCATAACAACCTATTTTTGTCGCTTTGCAACACGAACGGCACCGCAGCAGCAAATTAGCAGGTAAATTCGCACCATGTAGAAGGGGGGTGTGGAGAAGAAGTCCGAAGTCGTTAGAGCTCTGTTTTCCTCCGGCGACCATTGTTGCATGGAAGTACTGAAGCAGCCATGCCAGCGGTTTCACCTGCGAATTTCCTCTAGTTTGTTCTGAGCACCGACTCTCCGTCGCGTAGCGGAGCGCCAGCTCGAACACCCCCGTTGATGAAGGCCTTGCATAGGTGTAGGCATGCCAGGACAGAAACGTGCTCCCAATGGTGTGTTGGTGGGCTATCCGGACAGGATTCCTGGGGTATTTCCGGTCAGGATTGGGGTAACCATCGTAAGAGATAAACTCTTAGGATGGTTTTCGGCGCCGGTGGTTGCCTTGACCGCCGTGCATGACAGCGCGACCAGACTTAGGGGTGGGGGGAAGGATGAAGCTTCAAGCCCCTCCTCCCCCCCCCCCCCCCGCACACACACACCTTACGCCCCTGTGTTGAACACCAAGGGTCCGTGGGAAGCGCAATTACGCTTGAAGCTGAACCTCTGATGTAACCCGCCCATGAGAAAAATGTGGGGCGATGAAGCTAGCCATGTGTAAAGGATTGTTTTTTTTTTAATATTTACTTGATGACGCAAGCAATTGCAGGTGCGGCATTCCGGCGCTGAATAACTGCTCGGTACCAGTGTGCCCCACTGTTCAGCACTGTTTGCTGCCATAAAAGCCTTGAAATTTAGCTACTGAAGCTGCTCAATGTATGTGTAGCTAAAATTTTGCCCAATATGTCCCCTGTAAAGTAGGCTTACACGTCATTTGATCATGTTTGCAATTTGTTAATGTACCTGGCCGTCGCTACCATGACCAGAGTCCGTCAGTGCTTTGCTGGTCACAAACGTTCTCCTTACATGTGCATCATTAGTACCTATGGCCGCACAGCAGTGGCATCAACTGTTTGAGGGAAGTCCTCGGGTTGCGTAGCGTTGGCTAGAGCAACAGTGATGAGATGCGTTGGGAGTGTCTGGTGTGAAAGCGACGTCCAACGATCTTCTCACGCTATTTAATATTACGCGACTTATTTAATGCACGTAACCCAAGACGCCAAACGCGTGCTGTAGGCGGTACTCTCGTTTGTCCACAAGAGTGAAACAGAAAATGTTTCCCTGTTCTGATATCCTAGCGACGGATACCAGCTTGAGAAAATAATGCGTTCCATTCCGTGGCAAGCAACGGGTGATTTCAGCTTCCACTCCAAGTATGTGCGGGGGTGCGAGAACCATTTTTTTGCCAGTGACGTCACTCGTGCCGATGAATTCATTGTCAAAGTCACAGCAGCGGGCAAGTCGATTTAGAGGCTCCCGAGAAAGTTCGACTGCATGGCAGCATGTCTAAACTGGTCGAACCCGCTATGGTGGAAGCTGACAATAAGACTACCAGTAAAACGACGCCGTCGAGTCTGCTTCGAATTGTAGAAGCGTCGGATATACTATTTAAAGCAAAGGCAATGGGTTGTGCACTGTCTACATGGGCACTCTTAATAGGTTTTTGCACGAAACCTGTTATGTTTCAGCTGCTATGGGCTGCCGCCATCCATTTCGGGGGAACGATGGTTGAAGTTATTAACTTTTTTTTCGGTGTGCAAGCAGAACATTAAGCAATCGTGTTGGATGAAAACAGCGCCATGCCCAGATGGTGGATGGATAAAATCTAGCTGACAGAGCAGTAATCAAAGAAAATGTACCCTTTACCCAATATCCTACCATCGTCCAACACTTGTTGAACTTTAATCCCGCTTTCATTTGATCCGCAACTTAGCAACTAGGCTTTAATTATTTGCCCAATAAATGCTCTAGCTTGTGCACATGGTATGAGGCAAAACAAATTGGCACAGCTCGCGCTAGTTATGCAAGTCTGGAGAAACAACGGAGCAGGGGTCGACCAAGCTTCTTCTGGCTTTGCTAAGCTTTGCTAGGTTTTGCGATGTTCTTGCTAGGCTAGGCTAATTATTGATGGGTGAGGACAAGTTTAGCCGGATTGCCCAGGGCGTTCCACTTAGTTCCCCACACTGACAGCGCGTCGCAGGGGGAAGAAGCTCACGCCACGTATTGCAAATGTTGTTTGTTCGGGGTCGGATTCGGCAGGGAACACCTCGCGCAGAACTTGCATCGGAATCTTCTGCTTCCCGTAGTCGCGAACGGAACTCAACGTAGACAAGTTGGTGTCAAACCAAAGCCTATCGCAGACGCGACACGTGTGGCCAAACTCGGTGCTTAGGAATTCGCGCGGGAACCGGCCATTCGCCACTCGCAGATTTGCAGACTTGAAGTTGGAAGTTGTCCATTACTCGCCGTCCGGGGTCATTTTGCCGGTGATTTCGTATGTAATTCCACATCAGGACTGCGGTACTCGGAAGTTGCCGGTCATCGCTGCCGTTTAGGCACGTTGGCTTCGGCGTGATATTCGGGGTTGGATTGTAGCCCTCTCATATGTTCTCGAGCAGCGACACGACGGAGTTCGCGCTGCGCTTCTTCTTCCTCTGGAGTTACGTACTTCTTCGGCTGACCCATGTTTGGTGGGAGTCTAAACGATGTGCTCGGTGCGGAGTCACGGGGCGTTGTGTGTCGCCGACGAAGTCGCCGCGTCGGTGCAGTGACGTGATGGATATAGTCGAGGCTTGGTACCGCCTACACAGCTGCCCCAAGTTATGCGAGGCTCGCCGCGGCGTTCGTGGCGGGGCGCGAAGTTGTTTTACGGGCGAAGCAGTTTAGGGGTACGGGCTGTCGGCGTCTCCTGTCGTCTAATGTAGTCGCGATACTAAAACACCGGGGCACTCGTTTTCCAACGCGTCGCGCTAGAACGTAACACGTATTAAAAGAACGCACCGGGACACTCGTCTTCCAATGCCTCGCGCTATAACGTTTCAGCTCCATGGGCAAAAACGCGCACTTAAAGGACAGACCGGGACACTCATTTTCCAAAGTTTTGCGCTAGAATGCGTCTTGATTAAAATACACGAGATGTTACACCAAACCTGTATACCTCTACACCCCCCCCCCCCCCCCCAAAAGGTTTCATCTCCATAGTCAAAAACACCAAGGCCCTAAGGCCTAAGACGCCGAGCGCTCAGCATCCAAGTTGCATTATGGATGATACGGCCCCTGTGAAGAATGGGACCCCGCAACCGAGGTTCCTGGTAAAGATGATGTTTGCAGATTATCTTTGAAGGCAAGGCACGATCTAGTGACACTAGCCAACCGCAAGCGACAAGCCCGCCGAGACGACGAGAAACGTTTCATACTCTCCGCCTCGAAATTCCGTCTTGAATTCCGTCTCAAAATTGGTTTCCAACACCAGGTTTTGTCCTGTAAGGGCACGCCATGTGGCAAGAGAGACACTTACAATCTTTGAATACAGTAAAGCCCGCGTACATCGAACACGGATATATCGAATTATTGCCTATATCGAACCCCTGTATAATTCTGGTAAAAATTACATGTCTTTAAAACTTTTTAAATCGAACGCGATTTTGCTCACAATGGATATATCGAACTCTCCCGCCCGGGATTTTTCGCTCTCCTTAGGCATGCGGCAGGCTTTCCCGCAATACATCGGCACGCAGCTGTGGCTCGGGTGTCGCTTGCGAGTGCCGCGCGAGCTCGGGCGCGTCCAAACCGTCCGTGGCAGAGTGGACCAGCTCTCCGCATGCATGCCCTTGGAGCCGAAAGCGCCACATTGGGTGCTGTGGGCTGCGGTGTCACCGAACTTCAAGTCCGCGCCACTCGCTCTCCGCACTTGCTCGGTTCGCTGGGTTCACCGTTATTCGCTTGTATCCATGCTTGTTTCCGCTCTGTCGAAGACGCCGACGACTCCTTACCGCTTCAGAGCATGAGCGAAGCCGTCGCTGCCATGGCCCTGCTACGGCGAAACTGCAGTGCCACTGAGGGCAGCGGTCTTGTGCTTGTCGACTGTTTAGATACCGTGGATCTAGCAGTCACCAGCAACGCGTTGCGTTCCAAAAAGCATGGTACACTTACGCAGTTCTTCCGCCACAATAAATGATTGTTTTCTTTCCGAGAAAGTGTCGTATCAATAGTGAACTGCAGCCTCGTAAGAGCTCAGCGTTAGCTCGTTACTCCGTCGAGAAGATTGCTGTCATGTTAGTTTTTTTCGCTGTACTTTCTATATCGAATTTTTGTATATCGACCTATTTTACAATCCTCGCGCTGTTCGATATAACCGGGCTCTACTGTACACTTGTACACTGCATGTTTCGCTTCTCTTCAGGTTTCACGTTAATAGAGATAAGCAGTATATACCTAGCCGCCCTAGTTTTCATTCCGGTGAAGTCGGTTTACTCGGTGCCTCTCCGGTGCTCCTCCTCGCCACCGCCGGCCCGTATTTCACAACTTTTGTTGCCCTGACCACCACGCATGCGTATTTCACAAGTTTCCCAATGGCCTGATTATTGCGCTAGCACCGTCATCAGCAACAGCACTTTTAACTCGCATTGAGACAGACGTGTTTGATTCACTCGGATTAATTGTAGTGGCGATTAAGGAGCATCGGGCCACACAGTAGCGCGAATGGGCGCAAAAATAACACAAAGCCGCTACTCCAAAACATGCAGCATGATTTACTTGATTTCAAACGCGATTTCGTCGATTACCATTTTAGGGTCAGTTTCGAAGTGTGCTAAGAACTCTGGTTCGATAAAGATATGTCATCAAAATTGGAAAGGCTAAGGATAGAAAGGAGGCGGCGCTTCTAATTCTGCTCCAACGACTCCCGCAAATGACTTCCACAGTTGAATAGTTCATGGTGTGCGGAACCTGCGAGCCATGGAGCGGCCACGAGTCGTTCGCTCCCTGGATGAATAAAGATCATCCGATGAACAAGGCTGCGAACGCCGAAGGGATTTAGAACCAACGTCGCCGCAGAGAATCACAAACCGACCAAGAACGGGAAGCTGAGGGAAAGCGCCGAAGGTTGAGCCGTCAAGGCTAAGCACAACAAGGCAACACCGACGACGCCGCGAGACTGCGCCGTTACCACGCCGCCAGGCAGGACGACGCATTCAAAGGTGCCCATTCAAAGTTACCTACCGCACCCGTCTTATCTCCCTCGCTTGGTCGGTTGGTAAAAAATTTATTGAATGCCTGCAGAGCTTTCCTGAACACGGTCGAGGAGCGCCTGATCGCACCCCGTTTGCCGTTTATGTCCATAAGCCGTCTCTCCCACGGCCGCGGTCAGGACGGCATCCGGGGCCAGATAGTAAGCGTTCTCATCGATGTACAAGTAACCCTGCAGTCCCTCCCTCGCTACACCTCGCACGACAGAGCGAGGTTCACATCAAGCGCGACTAATGCACAGGTCGATTTACAAGTGCGGAGTGGTCAAATCCCGAGTGCATGGGTTAGGAGTGGGAAGAGAAGGAAGGGGTGCGCACACGCAGCTATAGGTTTCACGCCCTTAAAGGGACACTGAAGTGATATGTAAACATTGCGGGATTACTTGCGCAAATTGTAGTCCGGAGTCCCCAGGCCATGTTACGACCACTCTGGGCGCGTTTACGCGCTTTTATTTAGCAGAAAAATTAATTCGAAAATGCTGTCCTCCTCTCTTTACGCTCGCCCATTTTCTGCGGCGTTTTCGTGTGACGTCGCGAGGAGCCGAGCTCGCAATTGGCTGCGCTACTGCACGGCTCCCCGGCCTTCAGACAGAGTCACAGAGTCAGTCGGCCCAGCGGTTCGTCCGCCGGCCGCCGACGGGTCGTCGCAATTCGTTCGTTCAGTTGAAACGAAGCCAGAACACGTTTGTGAATGAAAGAATGTGCCTTTCTTTACTGCTTTAGTTTGTACACTGTATCTAGCTCCAAGTCAAGGTCGCTTCACACAAGCGCTGCACAAGCGCACATGCGACGCTTCGCTGACTGGTACGCCCGTAGGAAAACATAAGGCCTCTTGAAGGCGGGGGAAGAGTCAGCGAAGTCAATATAGGTACTAAGGAAATAAAATCAACTGATATTTTTACCGTACAGCGTAAAGATAGGGTGCGGGAAGCACTTTTTTGCGCTGGCCGAACAAGCACAGCGGTCAGCAGCACGACTCCGCATCTGCGAACGCTTTTCCGTCTACGAAATGCAATTGCTAGACGTGAGCTACTGTGGAAACTCGGGGGACGCTTACTCCACGAGCGCAATACAACAAATAGTCAGCTAACCTGCTTGAAATGCCAAAACTAAATAAAAGTGTAAACTTGTTGTACAATATATACCTTATATTACCAAGGTCGGCGTAGCCCGTGAAAATGAAGACGGTAAAATTGGGGAACAATGGGAATTATTTTAAGAAGCAATAAAAATTATAGCCATAGAAAGATCCACCTGCATAAGGCACGAAGAAAAAATAAAGGAAAGGACATTACGCGACAATTTAAAGAAAATAACTTTGGAAGAAGGAAAAACACCTGGGTTGTTTACAGAGGACATACGCAAACTCAAACAGCAACTAGAGATACTAGACGAAGAACGCTACCGCGGGGCACTCGTTCGAGCGAGAGCCGAGCGATTAACAGTGGGAGAGACGCCAACCAAACGGGCGCTTGGAATCGAAAAGGCACGTGCTCGACGAAATACGATCGACAAAATCGAATGGAATGGACGCGCGTCAACCGATATAGACGACATCCACCAGTTTTTCTTTGAATATTATCAGTCTTTGTTTGAGTACCGACCGCATAATGTGGAAGGCTTTATAAAAGAGTATCTCAGCCGTATGCCTAGCCTTGAGGATGAAATTAAAGATAACTTAGAACAGCCCATATCTGTCGCAGAAATCAAGTCAGCAATTGATAATTTAAACCCAGGGAAGTCGCCCGGTCCTGACGGCTTAAGCGCGGCCTTTTATAAGTACTTCAAAGAGGACGTATCACCTGTTTTAACGGCCATGTTTTTAGAAGCATTTCGTCTAAAATACCTTCCTCCGTCGTTTTCGTCTTCCCACACGGTTCTGATACCGAAAACAGAAGAAACTGAAAAACTAAAGTTCGTAACGGCGCACCGGCCAATCGCTTTGTCGAACGTTGATTACAAAATATTGATGAAGGTGCTAGCGCAGAGGTTACAAACTGTGATCACACTTCTTGTAGGGCCACACCAGACGTGCGGCATCAAAGGTCGCACAATCACAACGAATATACACACGGCGAGATGTGTGCTTGAGTGCTGCGACGCCGCTGGAGGCGCCGTCGCGCTTCTCCAGCTTGACCTTGAAAAGGCGTTTGATTGCGTGTCCCATGATATTCTGTTTTCTGTTCTTGACCATGTAAATGTGGGATCTGTCATTAGTGAGGGTGTTGGCCTGGCGTATCGACGGTGCACCACGCGGTTGATTGTAAACAATTCACTGGGAGCGCCCATTAGCGTGCAACGTTCGGTGCGTCAGGGTTGCCCCCTCAGCCCTCTGCTTTTTTGTATTTACATAGAAACGTTGTGTTTAACCATCATACAAAACAACCAGGTTCGAGGATTTCGTGTACACTCTTCTGAAGTCAAGCTTCTCGCTTATACTGATGACGTTGCAGTTTTCTGTTCAGACAAGGAAAGTGTCACTCTTGTCGTAGAAATCGTGAAACGGTTCGGTGTTACAACAGGTAGCCTTGTAAACTGGGGAAAGTGTGTGGGATTCTGGCATGGTGATTGGCTGACAACCCCAGACATTTTCGCCAATGTCACTTGGGTCACCCATCCAGTGAAATACTTGGGTATTCCACTGGAGTTTTACAGAGACAGCGAGCCCTACTGGCGTGCGCAAGCTCAGGAGCTGCGTGAGGAAGCGAATAAATGGAGAGCCAATGGTTTGTCTATGTTTGCTAGGGCAACTGTGTGCAACATTTTTCTGGCTAGCAAATTATGGTATGTTATGCAAGCGCTGCATTGTTCTCGGGTGAATATACAACGACTTCACCGCGTGTTCGCTGTATTTGTGTGGGCTTCTACTTGGGAGAGGACCAGTCGAATAAATTTGTTTCGACGAACCCGCGATGGTGGCTTAGGGCTGACGCACCTTTTTGTAAGACAGCTTGTGAATCGATTTCTGTTTTTGCGGGACGTTCAAGACCCTTTTCTGCGCACAGTACTTCAAGTGCGGCTAATGCGGGCTTTGCCCGACTTCGTAGTTTCTACGAGTAGTATGACAGGGGGCATCTATGGATACTTTAAAGAGATTGTTGTGTCATCCCGGTTTTTGTTTGCTCGATTTTCGATGCACTATTTGGCTAATGTCACGCGGAAAAAATTATATAAAGATGTATGCGATGTGGTCATACCTGTACCAATGTATAGAGTTTTATACTGTGCAGGCCCAGGACAAGATGTTCTAAAAAGGGTTAAGGGAATGGAAGTATCCCCAGGAGCGAAGTCTTTCTTCTTTAAACTACACACGGGTACGCTTTCAGTTGCAACATGGATGGAGGGTAAGGGGATTTCTATGCCATGGGGAACTGACTGCTCTATTTGCAAACAACCGGAAACGGTGGAGCATGTCTTTCTCCATTGTTGGGCAGCAGTGTTTCTATGGGATGTCCTCCAAAGGACACTGCGAAAGGACTTTCCACTGAACCCACATGGAATACGGTTTTTATGTATCGAGAGAGAGGATGGGTGCCGTACGATCTCGTCATGTTGTTGGGCCTGCACAGTATTTGGCGGTCGCGCATGGCATGGCTCAACTGTGATGTAGACGCGCGGCCGACGCGACAATATTTCCGCGAAACTGTTTCAAAGTTCATTGAAATTCAGAGAGCGAAGTTTTCGGTTCCTGAGTGGTTGCAAAGGGTGGAACCCCTCGCCATGCTTAGGGAATTTTAAATGACAACGCCAGTCCATCATGGCATGGCGGCCTTTTTGTAGATTGTGTGTTTTCTGTAGTACCTTTATGTTGTGTTGCACTGTCGAAGACCGGCAATAAAGAAAAAAAAAAAGTCACGTGGCCGAGTGGTCGAAGGCGATAGGTATGTCGCCGCAAGTGTTTTGCAAGTCACGAGTTCGAGTCCCCGCGGGTACGTGCTTTTTTTTTTTTTTTTTTTGTAAGTTAACTTTTTCGTTTTCTGCCGATGTTTTCTACATTGAGTTCGCCTTTTTTTGGGCCGCAACGTTCATGGCTCCACGAACTAGTTCACAGAACACGCGCAGGCTGGCACTGGCGCGCTAGCGAGTTCTCGTTGGCGTGCTGTTGCCATAAGCACCGACTGCTTGCGGGCAGTGGGCACAGGCCAGAATGAACAGACCCTTGGCCTGGTGCGAACACGCTTTGTACGGTACAGGCATGAGTGAGGCAAGCTCCAAATATGGGGGAAAAGCGCATGACATTTGGGCGTCTGCGGGTACGCGGAGGGGGTCCATGCACTGTGTAGGTCTCGGCTAGTGAATGCTACGACTACAAGCCGTCCTGGGAGGCTTATCTTGTGCATTTTACAGCCGACAACATGGCAGAAGCGCGGTACGATGATTACTGAGATATTGAGAATGTCCATCCAACAACGCCATTGGTTCTGTTTTACAGAACCGAAACCGAAACCGAAACTTGTTTGATTGCTAACCTTGGGCATCGTCCAATCACGGCGCCCCTCCTCCCAACGTCACAGCCTTAGTTGGCACCGCCGAAAACCGCGCATGGTAGTTTTTCTTCTTTCGCGCTTTGTAAAATAATTACCGATTTGTCAACCGGATAAACGATGAAAAGTGTGCTAATTTGAGCCAGTCTACGCAGTGCAAGCAAAAACGGGAGCTTGACAAATTCACTTCAGTGTCCCTTTAATACTGACATGTCCGTTGTACTGGCGGGAGGTTCAAACGAGGACGTGAAACGGCCCAATGCCATCGGTACGTTGTACTCAGTGGTCGAGTGGATTTGGTTAGTGCGTTACACAAACTTAAGATGCCTAAAACACGGGAGGAAGTAGACAGCTCCATCTTTGTCCGCTAAATAAAACTCGGGTGCTTTGAAGTTGAACTCAGCTAATTGGCTTGGAAGTATGCGCAACAGGAAATTATAAACAAGCGTGTTTTGTTTCAAGCACTCCGTTGTCTGCTTCTAGCCTCGCAGGTCATCCTCCTTCACGGAGTGGAAGGGCACAATTTTTTTTTTGCTAACGCCAGCGGACCACGATTAAGCTTAAACGGCAAAGCTTTGCGCGTCGTGTTTGCGCTTCTACTTTGCATAAGCTGTTCCCAGCGTAGGCTTCACATTATAGCGCACCCTAAATCAACGTACCCTAATGTACCCCATAGTGTATCCTATGGTGTACCCTAAATATTGCGCCTTTTCCAGCCTTTCAAACCTGGGATACGTTTTTTACAACTTATGATTGAATCGTCTTATAATCTCTGCACGCTTTCGCATCTGCAAGGGTTTGAAAGTGTAGCAGCGTAAAGACAAACGGGGCAGTATGTCCTCATGTGTTGGTCCCTTTACATTTTTGCAAGCATTTACCATTTGACCCTAAGGAGAACATTATCGTTGTTTCACTTTAGCAGTATTCCTGCTGCCGTGTTCTGCGCGTTGCACTGCAACTAAGTGATCAACTATTTTTTTTACTCCAACAACAAATACTGGTTTCCTTTTTATTGCATTATCAGTAGCCGTAGCAGTAATTGGTTATGGAGATCCGGTCTCTATAATGGTTAGAGCTTCTGCGTAAGGAACAGAAAAACAATAACTTTAGAACATCCGCAAACACGATGCTGTCATCCCCATACACGACTGTTCGCAAGAGGGGTAAATGCGCTGCAAGCGAGAATAGAACCCATTAAAGTCAGGCGGTGTATGTTGGCGAAGATTAAACGCCTAGAAAAAAGCAGCTTGTTTAGAGCGAGGGGACCGAATTCAGCGAGTATTCCTATGAGGAAACCGGAGCAAAGAACTCGAGGACTTGTGGTATGCAAGGCGGCTCTATGACCTCTCAGCAGCGGCAGCGCCGCCTGTATCGGCGCGCGCTCTCCCTGTATGAAACGGATGTCCAGGTTTCGTGACAAGTAGAAGCATTAAATGACTATGCCACGACACATTCCCAGCTTTCTCACTGGAAACCCTGACCGCTCACAAACTTACCCCGTGCACGGCAGGGAAGCGATTTGTCGCGTAAATCATGCGCCAAATTGGATATGAAATCTGTCACGACATTTTTCAGAACTCCAAATTCTTTTGTGCAACTCATTGTCAAAATGACTTCCCATTGATTTAAAGGGGATAGCTGCAATCGCTTTGTAACGTAGTATAGCGACATCTTCAACATAAACCAGCGCAGGAACAAGTAGCTTTTAGCCTCAATGCTAGGTTCGCGAAAATACTTGTATGAGACTATTAACTCCGAAGAACTCCCTTCTGGCGCAAAATTCTCACTTTTGTCCATCCAAAGTGTCCGTTTCGAGCGAGCCTTGATTGGCTGAAAGCAGGCGACCAGAAGTGAGGCATATTAGACAGTGTGCAATTACGTCACGACTGAAACAGACGCGAAATGGGCAGTTTCGAAACGGCAACAACTGAGAATTCCGCGTCTGAACGAACCGCGATGAACCGGAATGCAACCCACTGCAGTTTCTCAGTCCTGGGCTGCTGAGAGCAAGGACGCGGTTCAATTCCCAACCACAGGAGCCGCTTTTTCGGTGGAGGCGAAAAGCTCAACCGCCATTGTGTCGAGATTTGGGCGCCCGTACCTCGGCAAAGTTGGCGCGGCTCACTCAAACTCACTCACAATTTTTTTTTTCGAATCACCACTCACTCAAACTCAGACTCAATGCTGAGAAGCACATCTGCGCTCACTCAAACTCAAACTCACATTGAGCACAAAACTCAGAACTCACTCGGACTCAAAACTCAATATGGACTCTAAACTCAAAATGTACTCAAACCGCAAAATGTACTCGAACTCAAAGTGTAGTCAAACTCAAAATGGACTCAAAGCTCAAAATGTACTCAAAACTTAAAATGTACTCAAAACGCAAAATGTACTCAAACTCAAAATGGACTCAAAACTCAAAATGTACTCAAAACTCAAAATGAACTCAGAACTCAAAATGTACTCAAACTCAAAATGGACTCAAAATTCAAAATGTACTCAAAACTCAAAAGAACTCAGAACTCAAAATGATTTCAGAACTCAAATGGCCTCACAACTCCCTGATGCTAGGCATTAACTCGGGGTCAGATGGACTCTGATGTCATTAGCACTCAGTGTTTTCGAATTCACGCGCGGTAAAAATATTACGGTTGCAAATTCATGAGCTCAAACTCTTGCATTCGCCACGACCTGACACCCTAGCTCCTCTGAGGTCGGAAACAATTTTCGTGGCAGATTTAATACAGCTATACCTGCTGCCCATGAAGAGTAGCGCCGGTTGGAAGCAATTGTACGTATATATGGGATACCAAACTCTTGATGTAGGCTCCGTGTTCGTGGTCATGACAGAGGCGGTCCAGGCTCGATGGTGTGCTGGGTCCCCAGGTCGAAACAAGCAAGATTGGGTGAGAGGACGTGCGCTCACTGCTCCGTTCATTTATGTTGAAGCTGTTTAGGGTTACGGTTCCGTGCATTCTTGCTCTGCATCCTGAAAAAACGCTTTGTGTCAAAGCGAACTGTCCCCGCGAATCTCAAAAGTGCGAGGCGTTCATGGATATACCTTTGCTGTTTTATTGCGTAGCATTCTTTGCCGAGTACACCCCTCCCCCTATCCCCGCCATGATCTTGTAACGCCCTGCATATACACAAAAATGCAGATATCGCAGAAGTTCAACCTGTAATCATTATAAAAGTGTAAATGTAGAGAATTGATCAAACTAAATGATAAAAATCTAAAAAAAAATAAGAAGAATATCGAAAATGGCGAACCGTGTAACAAGGGAGTCATAGATCGTCTCAGATTGGGTGAAAATGCAGAGAGGTGTGGCGCTAAAGAATGTGGGGTATCAAATTGATGGTCTCGAGGAGGGAAATCACGTGGGACAAACAAAAAAGTGCCTCGTTGTTTGCTGAGGCACTTGTATTAGTTTTTATTAGCATTTGCTAGGTGGGATGAGCTCTCGTAGCTCCGAAAAACACCACGCTGTCGTTGTAAGCAATGACCACCACCGTAACCAGCTGTTCACTTCCAGCATGCACGCGTGTGTGAGTGTGTGTGTGTGTGTGTTTGAGAGAGTGCGTGAGTGAGAGAGTGAGAGAGTGCGTGAGAGAGAGAGTGAGCGAGAGTGAGTGACAGGGAGTGAGTGAGAGTGAGTGAGAGAGTGTGAGAGTGTGAGAGTGAGAGAGTGTGAGAGAGTGTGTGAGAGTGAGAGAAAGTGTGAAAGTGAGAGTGTGAGAGTGAGAGAGAGAGTGTGTGAGAGTGTGAGATTTCGAGAGTGTGAGAGTGAGAGTCAGTGAGAGAGTGAGTGAGAGTGAGAAAGTGAATGAGAGACTGAGAGTGAGTGAGAGAGTGAGAGTGAGTGAGCGTGAGAGAGAGTGTGAGAGAGAGAGTGTGAGAGTGAGAGTGTGAGAGAGTGAGAGAGGGTGAGTGAGAGTGTGAGTGTGAGAGTGAGAGTGTGAGAGTGTGAGAGTGAGCGTGATTGTGAGTTAGAGCGAGAGTGAGAGTGAGAGTGAGTGTGAGTGTGAGTGTGTGTGAGAGTGAGAGTGAGAGTGAGGGTGAGAGTGTGAGTGAGAGTGAGAGTGAGAGTGATAGTGATAGTGAGAGTGAGAGTGTGAGTGTGAGTGAGAGTGAGAGTGAGAGTCTGAGTGAGAGTGTGAGTGAGAGTGAGAGTGTGAGTGTGAGTGAGAGTGAGTGTGAGTGAGAATGAGAGTGAGAGTGAGAGTGAGTGAGAGTGAGAGTGAGAGTGTGAGTGAGAGTGAGAGTGAGAGTGTGAGTGTGAGTGTGAGTGTGAGTGAGAGTGAGAGTGAGAGCGTGAGTGTCAGTGAGAGTGAGAGTGAGAGTGAGAGTGAGAGTGTGAGTGTGAGTGTGAGTGTGAGTGAGAGTGAGAGTGAGAATGTGGGAGTGAGAGTGAAAGTGAGAGTGAGCGTGAGCGTGGGGGTGTGAGTGTGAGTGAGTGTTAAGGCGCGGTCACACTAACCCGACCATGGACCGATTTGGTCGGCCAACACCGTGTCGGCGAGCTGTCGGCGGCCATGTCACAACGTGCCGACGCCGACCGTTGCCCAACCGTCTGCGTCGGCGAGAAATCGGCGAGGCGTCGGTGTCTGCGCGATGTCGGCCGACGCGCTTGTCACACCGCACCGACGGCCGCGCGACGTCCCACACCGACGGCCCAGCGACGGCCGACTCCGCCGCCTCACCTCTCCGCCGGGGATCTCTTTCTTTCTCTAGTCAAACTTGGAGTTTCGTGTCGCCGCAGCACGACTTTCAGAAGCCATTCGTGCGTACTGGCGTGTGCGCTGCTTGTACTGTATGTACTCCTCAACTTCTTGTTAGATCACGGACAAAGAAAAAAGAGCTGTGCGCTGCTGCCGCGGCAGCAATAATATGGATGTTAACCCCTGGCGAAAAGACCTCTGTAGCACGTAAAATTTGAACATAAATTAGTGCGTACGTCAGCAGAAATTTAACCTCCTCTAATGCAGGAGGCCTTACTTTGCACCATGGTACCGCATTTTCGAGAAACACGGTGCGATTAAGCAAAGGGAAAATAATTGTTGTGGCTCAAGACGCCACTCGCTGTTTCGAAGGAAATATTTCATTTCAAAGGTAGTTGCTTCGCAAAATCACGCGATTCCCAAATTGGATGCGCAAACCATACCCCTTCAAAAACCGCTCACACACACACACGCACAAAAAAAAGAAAAAAAAAACTGACTTCGCCGGGAATTGAACCCCCAACTTGAGGGCATGGGCGCGGCGCGCGAGAGCACTGCGCCACTGCCCGAATGGTGCTTTGCTGCGAAATAGCCTGGGTAATAGATGGAGGACCATCCTTCCGTGTCATACGTTGGTGTTTACTAGCTGGTTTGCAAAATTCCTGGCTGGTAAACTGAAATTTCTTAAATAGCGCTTGCACAGCAAGGTTCCCCAAAGCCCCCACAACAGCTTACCGCCATCAACTCCGCTGCTTCGCGAAAGCGCTCGCAATAATGTGTGTGCGTGGCTGCGACTGCGATTTCCCACTGCAGGGATAGTGCTTGCCGAACTTTGTTTTTACTTTTCACAGGAAAAACCTTGGCCGATATTGATGCCTTATTACCCAAATTAGCCTATTTAACTCTTCTTCTGCACGAAACTGACCTTACATTTTCTACAGGCGAGCCGATCGCACACGCATTTGCAGTTTACAGCCCTAGGTAGCGGCGTCGCCGAAGAGCACGGCCGAAGCGTCGAACGCAAAAATACGGATTGCATCAGCGCTAGTGTTGAGTTGTATGGGCTTCATGGACGTTACTGAGTTCATTACACTCCAGAAAATATCAAAATACAGCCGCATTCATTGCGGCACGAATGTTGTCGGGGAGCAGTTTTCGCTTCTCGGTCGATTCCCGACGACGCGTCCGGCGACCGGTCGGACGACCGGTTTTGTTGACGTCTTCGGTCGGTGAGTCAGTCACACTACGGCGACTTTCCATTGGCCGACGCGTTTGTGTCGCCATCGGCGTAGTATGACAGCGCGGTCGGTCAACTCGGCAGTTGGCCGATGGTTTGGCGACTCGTCGGCGTCGCCGTCGCGTCGTCGTCGCCGTCGTGTCGGCCTAGTGGGAACGCGCCTTTAGTATGAGTGTGAGTGTGAGTGTGAGTGTGAGTGAGAGTGTGAGTGTGAGTGTGAGTGTGAGTGTGAGTGTGAGTGTGAGTGAGAGTGAGAGTGAGAGTGTGAGTGTGAGTGTGAGTGAGTGAGTGAGTGAGTGAGTGAGTGTGAGTGAGCGAGTGTGATTGAGTGAGTGAGCGTGTGAGTGTGAGCGTGAGTGTGAATGTGTACCTTTTGCTATATCCTGATAATTATAACCAGAAAGCATTTTTATATTTGTCGCACGTGATCCCCCTCGATGAGACCTTTAATTTGATACCCCACACACCCTAGCAGGCTCATATGGAATTCATACCAGTCAAACTAACCATGACTCTCATGACCGTAACCAGGACGCATTATTTAAGTGTCCGACGTGGTTCCCCTAACTGGAACCTCCAATTTGACGCCCCACATGCTTCAGCGGCCTCATTTTGAATTTAACCCAATCTATGACTCATAATGACTATCTCATGATTCGAACTACGAAGCCTTTTTTATTTGTACCACGTGATTCCCCTCGTCAAGACCGTAAATTTGATACCCTACACGCCCTAGTGGGCACTTTGAATTTTTCCCCAATTTAAGACTCGCCATGACAATCTCATGGGTATAACCAGGAAGCATTTTTGTATTTCTCCCACGTGATTCCGCTCATCAACACCATTAAATTGATACCCATCACATCCTAGCGGAATCAATTTGAATATTAAACGAATCAATGACTAACCATGACTATCTCATGATATAGCCCTACCACATTTTTGTCCCACGTGATTTCCCTTATTGGAACCTTCAATTTGATGCCCCGGACACCCAGTGGCATCACTGTGAATTTTAACCTAATTTATGACCCATTTTGACTGTGTCATGATAATAATCAGGAAGCAGGTGATTACCCTCATCGAGACCTTTAATTTGATATGCCACACGCCCTAGCATCATGAACTTGAATTTTAACCGAATCTATGACTTACCATAACTACGTCATGACATATCCATAACGCATTTTCGTCCTGAATGATTCCCCACACCGAGACCTTGAATTTGATTCCCCACGTGCCCTCGCAGCGTCATTTTGAATTTTGACCCAATCTATGACTCATTATGATTGACTGATGACTACAATCAGGAAGCATTTTTTTATTTATCCCGCGTGATTCCGTTAATCCGGACCTTTCATTTGATATCTTACACGCCTTAGCCTCATCAGTTTCACTTTTCACACAATCTAATGTGGTCATTATTCCGGCTTTAGGGGTGCTACCCAGTCAATTCAGCTAATTCATTTGAAACAGCAGAAAGGACAGCCCCCGCCCCATTTCCCCCCGGCTCTCACCTCTTCCTTTGTGATCCCTAGTATATCAAGCTGTTAACAGTAGCAGGCAAACAACCAGAACGCCAGCGCCGCCGTGTGCTTTCCAACCACCCTTTCCCACGCTCTTAGTGGATCTGTCAGGAGGAAAAGTTAAGACAACCCTTTTTTATGACCTCACCAGTCAATTATCACTCACGCGCCCAGCCGCGAAAATTAGGTATGCAGCAAGTGCTTATGGCCATAAAAATTCAACAAGAAACTAAAAAAAATCAGACACCCCCTCCCTCCCAACCGATCATGCCGATCGCAATTGGTGACGTACCCGCAGGTAATCTGAATTCCGAGCCCACAGCGACGCATGAAACTTAACAGCCAACCATAGCTGCCTGCTAGGCTACTGATATGTACTCAAACTCAAAATGGACTCAAAAGTTCATATGTACTCAGAACTGAAAATGTACTCAAAACTCAAAATGGACTCATACTCAAATTGTACTCCGAACTCAAAATGTACTCAGAACTCAAAATTGACTCAAACTCAAAATGTACTCAGAACTCAAAATGGACTCAAACTCAAAGTGTACTCAGAACTCAAAATGGACTCAAACTCAAAATGTACTCAGAACTCAAAATGGACTCAGAATTCACTAGGTCTCAGGCGTACTCAAACTCAATCGGACTCAAACTCAGTCGGGATCACTCGGCTCAAACTCACTCAAGCTCAAACTCACCATGCCACACTAGCTTCGCGCTCACTCAAACTCAAACTCACGCGTGAGTTTGAGTCCAAATGAGTCTGAGTGAGTAGACTCATGAGTGAGTTCGCCGACCTCTGCCGTTAAAAACTTCCAGATAGTCAAAATTATTCAGGAGCCCTCCGTCTACATTGCGCCGTATAGTCTAGGTCCAGGTGTAGCTTCGGGACGTCAAGCCCGCCAAATTTGAACACAGCATGCTACGTAGCGGAGCGTATGGTAATAATGCTGGTACCTTCGCAGAAGCTTTGTGTACGCATTACAGAAGGGCAGCAGCATTGCCTGTTTCTCTCTTTCTGGTTGGACACTTTACACTAATGTGCATAGGTTAATTTTTATTTTATTCATTTATGAATACAGTACGTCTTCTGCAGATTTATACAGGCAGCGGGGGTACACATCACAGATATCCAATAAGACATAACAAGGTCGAAGAAACAATATTTTCAGGGACGATATGCGGAGCAACGGAACACTTGGAGTCCTGCTGAAAAATTTAAGCTATATCTCTTTTTTTTCAATAGCAGGTGCATAAATAGTATATTACCAAAATTGGTACACTTCGCGTGCACGAGAGAAGAAATCCATTGGAAATCGCACTCTACACATGAGGAAAACGGATGCACAACTAAAACAGTACTATATAAAACTTAAGGTACTTTCTGCACTTTTAAAAGAAAGATAACCATACAGGCTTCGTTAGCTGCAACCCGAATGAAATAACTGATCTAGATTTGTATTATTTACAGCTTTGCTTGGCAATGCGTTCCAAGCATTCACAGCGTGAGGGAAATCGGAATATTTATACGCACTGCAATGCGCGCTGAATGACCTTATGCATTTATCGGGGTTCGTCCTTCTAAAGCGACGACTTGGCGGAGTAATATAGTCATCTTTACATATTTTATAGTGACCGTCTTACAGGTTAAGAAAAAAAATTGCAGGTGAGATTTACGTTTGACGCAACGGATGACGCGGTAGCGCTACTTTGGCGTCGAGAGGACGTTTTGGAACGCAGTTGCTGCATTTAGTATTTATGCTTTCAAAGCACATAGGTTCACCGACGACAGCTAGGCTAGGCGTGATGTTTTTGGAGATGCATAGGCCATCTACTGTTGTGTGGCTAAAGATGGGGACGTTGAAATATGCGGCTGCGTGTTATTGGCCCTTTTGAGCTACAGCACAAGCACAAGGTTGCCGGTGTTTAAAAATTCTGGAGTTTCGTGGCCTGACACAAAGTTTGTGTTTTTTTATGACCGACAGGGAGAAAACTTTTGTTGAGTATGATTTAGTGAAAGCTTCGAAAATAGGTGATAATGAGGTGGTAGGCCTGAAGTGTTAAAGCGAAAGTTCAGGGACCAGAATTAGCTCGCGCTGATCTAAAGTTTACAAGCTTTGCGTGGTAGCTTTTCATGGAATGGTTTAACGGGAATGTGTAATGTTTTAATTGTTCACTCCTGAGTATATTTTTGGTTAGAACGAAGTTGCGTAAAAGAAAGGGGGTGTTTCCCCGAATATGGTGGAGTTTTAAGTTAATGTCGGATGATTTCTACCAAACATCTTCGTTTATCTAGATTTGTTGATATACGTGTTGGTTTTTATTTCGTGCGCAGATTTCGCGATTATTCGGCGCTTGGATCCCCGTGTGGCACGAGAGGGGATGGTGTTTCTATGCGTAGGATGAGGAAACATTTTCATTTTCTCCAGGAGGGGACAGGGTTAGTGGGGGTCAACACGTAGCACAGTATGTGAGTTCACGTGTGTCTTGGTCAGCTGCATCGTTTCTTTCCAGACCCTTGTGTCTTGGTGTAGTGTGAGGGTAACTGTTATCTTTGTGCTTCGGAGAACCTTTCTCAGTGGTGTAGGTAATATGATGCCTGCAGGCAAAACACCAATGGCCGTTTGAGCGTTTATAATCATGATCCAGCCACTATTCAATAGTGCCGCTAGGCAGATCGCCACGAGGATGGGTGAAATTTCCGCTTTTTTCCGTTCCTCTGTGTAGGAGGGTAATGACCTGACAGCGATTGACACTATGGTCCACTGGTACAGTCTCCTTTATACTTTCGAACGTCTTGGCTTCGGCGTATACTGCGTTTTCGTGGTTCTGGAACTTTCCTCGAAGGAATTTACTACTGCGTGTTCATCTGTCCTGGCGTAAATTTTGAGCTATGTTCCTCGGTAGGGGGAGGGCTTCTATAGAAAGGCGCTGGATCGGCGATATATCCATCATGCCCTCCAGATGTTTTTCTCTGAAGTTGAGCCTGACTTCCGTATGATCGCGGGTCGTTATATCACTTTTTCTCAGATGTTACTTTTGGGAAAGGAGACAAACTTTAATTTATTCAAAGGCATTATATGAAACAATGTAAAGACCCTTGCGGTGATCGTGAAAATTGGGAAGTTGAGAGCTGCTCCATATACTGTTCTCAAATGCTACCTTCTTCACTGCGGGTAGGTTTTAGGTACGGCGGGCTGCAGGAATTCGGGCTAATGATTAGTGCCTGTAAAGGTTTTGTCCTTTTTTTCTTTTTGCTCGTCCCCTTGTACAGGCGTTTTGCAGTATGGTCTGAATGGTGAACATTTTCGGTGTTTTCCCGATTGTGAGGTCGGCTCTGCCGCTTCTCTATAGAGCCTTGCCAAGCATTCTTGCGTGACTATTGCCCGGATCATATGCAGTTTTTTAATCGCCCGCGTGGCGCCATTCATAGTTTGCCAGACAGCTTCCACGGGTGACAGGCCGCAAAAAATTCGAAAAGGGAATTTGAAATTTGCGTAATTACACGCCACATGCTCGGCTTTATTTCTGATTGCAACACATTTGGGTTCCTTTCAGAATATAATCGAGCCTTTTCTTCGCTTTTTAGAGCCTGGCGTTATTCATTTGGCTCACTTTTTAGCTAGGTGACACTATGTTTGCGCGGACCTCATTTTGGGTCTTTGGAGAGGCGCCTTGGTGTAGCGTAAGTTTCTAGCACCCGCGCACGGACACCTTGAGTAATCTTGGTGACGGTGAGTGGCGAAACCACGTACCCCGAGCCCCCATATTTAAGCTGTTACCTACCGTGGCGAGAAGTTGAAAGGTGAAGGGTTAGAAGCCGTGAACGGTGGCCGTCGGAGCCCTGGTCAAGCTCCGGCCGATGGGCTCCCTGTCTGTCTATCAGGCTGGGAGCTCAGGGACCTCTTGACCATCAGGGTAACGTCAAAGAATAAAGTACCCCAGTTCCCTGCTTTATACTATGTCGCATGGTATTTTCGAAACCCTCTCTTCCAAATGATCGGGCCCCAAAAGGGCCCGCACCCATGTATTATTCAAAACATCTGCCCAACATGAAGTTTAACACCCCGGACAACTTTCCTCGCTTCTTAGTGATACAATCTAAGAACAAGGAATCTCCAGTTAGCGGCAAGTCGGTCTTCTTAATTGCCAAGTTCATTCAGAGTATAGTTGCGCGAACTACAAGGCAAAGAACCTTACATCGGGGACGTGCTTTTAGAAGTATCTACTAAAAACAATCTGATAGTCTCTTGAAACCAGACCGACTTACTTGGCCTTGAAATAGCGGTAACGCCACACCGGAGCCTTAACAGCTCGCAGGGCGTCATTTCCGAGATGGACCTGCTCAATGAAAGTGAGTCTGACCTCCTCGAGGGCATGCGTGACCAGGGCGTTACTGCGGTAAGAAGAATAATGATCAGACGCGATGGCAAAGAAGTAAAAACCAAACATGTAATCCTAACTATTGACCGAAGTGTCCTACCGGAGTCTGTCACTGCAGACTTCCTTCATTGCAACGTACGACCTTACATACCCAACCCACGCCGCTGCTTTAAGTGCCAGTGGTATGGGCACAGTACTACCACCTGCCGCGGAAAACTGACATGCGCCAAGTGCGCAGGACATCATGACCCTTCAAAGAACTGTGCTTCTAGTGTATGGAAACGTGCCAACTGTGAACAACCCCACGCTGCATACTCCCGGTCATGTGCTAAATTCAAAGCCCAAGAAAGAAATCATAAACATGAGGTCACCCGGAACATCACCTATCATGAAGCACGACAGAAACACTTAATGTTTTCGCAAAGTATACCGATGCAGTTCGCCGGGCGTGGAGCGGCGTCTTGCGACGGCGGCCACCCAGTACTGCGAAGCAGACTTGGTGCCGCCCCAGCCCCCCCCCCCCCCCCCCCCCCCCAGGTGCTGCCCAAGGCAGCCAACCATCCAACACGACACC